>NW_024081115.1:540921-916984 GCF_003009895.1 Hyaena hyaena
TGTTTAACATAGTGCTGGAAGTCCTAGCATCAGCCATCAGACAACAAAAGGAAATAAAAGGCCTCAGAATTGGCAAAGAAGAAGTCAAACTTTCACTTTTCACAGATGACATGATACTCTACATAGAAAAACCTCCAGACTCCACCAGAAGCTTAATAGAGCTGATCCATGAATTCAGCAAAGGTACAGGATACAAAATCAACGTCCAGAAATCAGTTGCATTTTTATACACCAACAATGAAGCAACAGAAAGAGAAATCAAAAACTGTTCCCAGTCACAATTGCACAAAAAAACATAAAATACCTAGGAATAAACTTAACCAACGATATGAGAGATCTGTATGATGAAAACTATAGAAACCTTATGAAGGAAATTGAAGAAGACACAAAGAAATGGAAAAACATTCCATGCTCATGGGTTGGAAGAATAAATATTGTTAAAATGTCATTACTACCCAAAGTAATCTGCACATTCAATGCAACCCCAATCAAAATTGCACCAGCATTCTTCTCAAAACTAGAACTCCTAAGATTTGTATGGAACCACAAAAGACCCTGAATAGCCAAGGTAAGGATGTGGAGAAACGGGCACCCTCCTACACTGTTGGTGGGAATGTAAACTGGTACAGCCCCTCTAGAAAACAGTGTGGAGGTTCCTTAAAAATTTAAGAATAGAACTCCCCTATGACCCAGCAATAGCACTGCTAGGAATTTACCCAAGGGATACAGGAGTGCTGATGCATAGGGGCATATGTACCCCAATGTTCATAGCAGCACTCTCAACAATAGCCAAAACATGGAAAGAGCCTAAGTGTCCATCAACGGACGAATGGATCAAGAAGATGTGGTTTATCTATACGATGGAATACTACATGGCAATGAGAAAGAATGAAATCTGGCCATTTGTAGCAACATGAATGGAACTTGAGAGTGTTATGCTGAGAGAAATAATTCAGGCAGAGAAGGACAGCTACCATATGTTTGCATGTATAGGAGGATTAGGAGGAACTTAACAGAGGACCGTGGGGGAGGAGAAGGGGAAAAATAGTGGGGGAGAAGGAGGGAGGCAAACCATGAGAGACTCTTCAATGCCCAGAACAAACTGAGGGCATTTGGGGGGGAGGGGAAGTGGAGTGATGGGCATGGAGGAGGGCACTTGTGGGTATGAGCACTGGGTGTTATATGGAACCAACTTGACAATAAACTATTTTTAAAAAAAAGAATTCACTTTGGGAATTAACTGGATAGTTCTCAGTCTGTGTCCTTTAAAGTAGTCTATTTCTTGTGAATATCATGAGTGATTGTGTATCTGTTTAATGCAAGATCTGCATTCTTCAGAAAGCCTTCCCCGACTTTCCTTTTCTTTCCCTTTCAATGGTAATAACACATTCTGAACCATAATAAGGCATGTAAATATAAATCATAGTTGACTATTCACTATTTAACATGTCCTATTTTTTAACCTGGATCCTTACAAGTAAGGACAGTGTTTTGGATATCATAATCCCCATATTAATAGTCAATACCAAGTGCAAATTGGTCCATTGACCAATATTGATTAAATACTAAAACAGAAATAGAGAAGGAAACTAGCATTTCCTGGTATGCTGAATAGCACTGACAATTACTCCTTTTACAAATGAAGAAAACAGAGCTCATTAATGTTCAACAATGTGCAAAGCATTCCCCTATGTCTCTAGAACCTGGCGATCTTTTTACCACATCAGAGATGGTAAGTATGAGCAGACAATCGTAGTGCTCTTTCCTACTGAGACAACATAACCTCAGAATCCCGCTCAACACAGTGGTCTTGGCAGCTTCAACCAATTGATCATTGTTCATTCAGGAGCTGAAAATAAATTTCAATCCTTGAAATTCAGCATATTGTCTCCAAGAAACTTTTTTTATTTATTTATTTTCAGAGATAGAGAGAGGGACTGAGTGGGAGAAATGCAGAGAGAGAGAGGAAAGGGAGAGAGAGAGAGGGAGAGAGAGGGAGAGAGAGAGGGAGAGAGGGGGGGAGAGAGGGGGAGAGAGAGGGAGAGAGAGGGAGAGAGAGGGAGAGGCAGAGAGAGAGACAATATCCCAAGCAGGCTCCATACTGTCAGCGTGAAGGCAGACACAGGGCTTGGTCCCATGAACCATGAGATCATGACCTGAGCCGAAATCAAGAGTCAGACACTTAACTGCCTGAGCCCCCAGGTGCCCCAACCTTTTTTAAATTAACATTTATTAAAAGGAAAAAAAAACCCCATAGTGACTGCCAATGGAACTTTGAGAACATTGCTTTTGAAGGCTTTTTCCTGACTATACCTACCTACTTTTTCAAAAGTTTAGTCAAGTGAATGAAACCATGGATATAAAAATTCTCTAGAATCTTTGCCTTACTCTAGCCTTGTCCCTTTTCTTTAGTCATAGTAAACTTCTTCCTGCTTCAGAGCCTCCTGACTTGCTGGTCCCTTGCCTAAAATGTTTTTCCCCAGCTCACTCCCTCCCTTCCTCTCCTACCCAGCAGATCTCCCCTCCTGCATGCCCATTAGGAGACCTTTGGAGTTAAGCTAAGCCTGAGGTCTCAGGAGACAGCCACGCCCACAACCACCAGGGGCACCAGTTTCCTTAGAAGGTTATTTGATAAGAATAAAATCGAGCCTGCCAACCCATAGTCTCGGGGGTTTCTCTTCAGCAGTGAGGGACACTGCAGTAAGTCAGGTGCCACACTCCACACAAGAGCAGGGAGAAACAGCCGGTCACGTTGTGTGGGAGCAGCCAAGCAGACAAGCCTCCTGTCCCCCTGGAGCCAATAACGCTTACAAGAAATTAATAGGCATATCTTAAGGAGTCCCCAAAACCAACATGCCAGCTGTAAGATTCATGGACTCAGAAGCTCAAAGTTGGGTATCTCTATCAGATTCTTCGAGTTTGTTTGTGGTATCTCCTAGCTCAAAGGCAATTTCCCAACATAGGCTGTTTGTATCATAAATAAGTTTGCTTAATAACAAAGTTGGCATTTTTACCCGTAGCAGATCACTGGAGAAATAGACAGCTGGATGTAGAACAGATTCTCAGGAAGAAAGTCTGGTCAACCCACACCATCTAAAATGACCGTGTGTTCTGTCACGCTAGATTTTCAACCTTCTTCCCCTGCTTTATTTCTATTCAGAGCATACATCATTATTTACTTAGGTAGGTGTTTGTTTGTGGCCTGCTGCCCCCAATCTCAGCTCTGTTAGAACAAAGTTCTCTGGTACGTTCCCTGCTATACTCAGACTCAAGAAGAATGTCTAGCATAAAGTAGGCATTCAATAAACAAATAAAATTTGTTCAATGGGGACCATCCAATATCCAGGAATTTGTGCGAAGAGAAAGAATTCAGGCTATGACTGGCAGTCTAACTGCCACCAGGGATCAGACATGCATGTGGTCGGCGATCCCTCAGCCATCTGTTAGCAGACCCAGTGGTCCCCCTTGGGGACCTGGTCCCAAGAGCACAAGTGCTCAGAGAAAAGAATCATATTTCTAAAAGGATCGGGGTATCAGTTAAGGCTTTGGTTACAGAGCAGCTGTGGTGACCTAGCCCAGGACCTACAAAGCTGCAAAACAACAACAAGAAGCAGAAAACAACTAAACACAGCAATCTGACTCCTGGGACACTGGAATACTGCCCTTGGAACGGACTCATCACCAAGATGGCTCCATCAACAGTCAGAGCCCTACAAGGATCCCCAGGGTGATAGATCAAACTACCACAACTTCCAGCAGGGCTTTCCAGAGAGTTCTGGGAGATGTGAACAGGTACTATTTAGAAAAGTATTCTTGCTTGGTAAGTTCCAGCTTAAACACCTTTGTTTATTAAAGGACACCTCTTTGTAAATCTCAAAGAGAGAGCACAAACCATACTTTTTGCAAACTTCTCAAACTGTAGAACCCCATCTTTCTTTTTAAAAATTATTTTTAATGTTTATTTCTGAGAGAGAGTGAGCGAGCAAGCAGGGGAGGGTCAGAGAGAGAGGGAGACACAGAATCTAAAACAGGCTCCAGGCTCTGAGCTGTCAGCACAGAGCCTGATGTGGGGCTTGAACCCAAGAACCGCGAGATCATGACCTGAGCTGAAGTCGGACGCTTAACCGACTGAGCCCCTGTAGAACACCATCTTTCACAGAGTGTCTGACTGCCCCTTGGACCAACTTTCATAAACTTACTTTGTACCATTTGGCAGAAAACCATATGTTGCATATGCTATGACCAGAACTCTCTCAAATAAGGAAATGGGAATTAAGCTGAGAACAAAATTAACATACTCTATGTGATTTTTAGTGCATAATTTAACTATAAAAAGATGCCATTTTTCACTTAAAAAGTTATTTTTTTTGCAGATAGGTATGTATATGCAGTTAGCAATTTAAAAACTCTGTCCTTGAATGACTAACATTTCCCCTTGTCCCAGATCTGTTGAGGCCTCACAAGAATGAGTCCTTTCATGTCTTCTAATTTTAAGAACTGTGAATAGCCGCAGAACTATAGTGCTTACAGAACCTGAATAATTTCAAACACTTAACAGCTAGCTTAATACCTACCTTTGGTAAGAGGCAATGTAAGAAAATAGCAATTTTATGTTTAATCGGGTACCGAATGGAAACTTCTTTCCCCTGGATGTACTGAAAACAAAGAGAGAAGAAAAGCAAATTCAACAATCAATCCACCAGCCCAATTTATGACCCAGACCTTGCACCAATTATTTGAGGTGAGTATCTGGGTATCTAAATGCTACTCTAAAAGTCAGTGGTCTGTGAGGCAGCCACCCCTCCCCATTCCCCTTCTCCTGGCCTCAGCCAAACACACCAAGGGAGAATACTAGACATTTTGTTTTTCCCCTTCTGACACACGGGAAACTTGCAAAATTTTTCTAAGGGAGAAAAATGTGCTACGAGGAAGAAAGGCAGCAGAATGCAAAGAAGTCTAAATCAACCCCAAATTATGTTATTTTACCATGGGGGCCCTTGGATGTTTCCAGCAGCCCAAGGAAGCCAAAGATCTTTTTTGTTGTTGTGGTTAATAAAGAGAAATAACCATTAATCACTTTCCACCTAAACCACACTACCAGCGAACCAAGAATTTCCTGGTTTGACGACACATGTGAACAAAGGTTGTGTCCAGTATTAATATTCATGTCTGGGAAATACTGACAGGTTTACACTTCCTGTAGTTCTTCGCACTTCATGACAAGCAATTCATTATACATAAAAGATTTTTAAATGTGCACTTCTGGCAGAATAACCATCAATTTTTTACAATGAATGAACAAGGAAACATCGTAATTCCAATACTCCAATAATTGCAATTATTTCACTGCCTCGCTGCTGGCTACAGAACCGCAAAACATTTGAGCAATCTCCTCCCCCATGTCATACCCCCCAGTGGTGCTAGGGGGGCTTGGAGGGGGAGCAGAGACTTGAAAACTTGACGGGTCCTACAGCTTTTTGGCCGTCTGCTTATGTTTTAAGGCGACACTAATCATAAAACGTTTTAAATCCTATCTGTCTCAAAGTTTTTAAAAAAGATTCATGGATGGTTTATAGAAAGTAGAGAACAAAGCTGAAGTCATTCTTTATAACAGAAAAGTCAGCTAGCTCATCTCCAAATTTGCAAAACGAAAGCCTTGCCTCTCCATGTGTTTTCGGCCCGTGTGTGAACGCAGCTGGGGGTGCATGGTAATAATGAGAGAGGAACAAAATGACTATCGTGGTATTTGACTGCCATTAAATCAGTGTCAGGTGACAGCAGCGCATTCCCCCTGGGGGCCCTCCATCAGTTACCTGCTGCCTGGCTACCTAC
The DNA here is from genome assembly GCF_003009895.1 of Hyaena hyaena. Lineage (NCBI taxonomy): Eukaryota > Metazoa > Chordata > Mammalia > Carnivora > Hyaenidae > Hyaena > Hyaena hyaena. The sequence goes on from NW_024081115.1 coordinate 546,754, forward strand.
TCATGGTAAGTGTGCTTTCCAATTTTCTACTTTGTAACTATCACAACAAAAATATCAGGCCATTACATCCAAACCGACCCACATTTAGCCGTCTATGATGCCGAAGGAGACGTGAAGTATTCAGAAGCCTGTCTGCTGGGTCTGGCCCATTTCTAAGGCTTTGCTGGGGGCTGATAGGGCACAGGAAAGGACAATTAAATCCTGGGGGTACCACGTGACCTGGAAAAGAGGCCACCCTGCTCCCAATTTCATGTTCTAGCGGGGGCTCTTTGTGACCCCATGCCAGGGAGATCAATGTTCTGTGTGTTCTCTGTAAGGGCCATTTGATGGCAAGTTAAGTGAGACCAATTCAAGCTGGCTTCGGCCAAAAAGGTTTGGTTACCAGAAAAGAGGGATGTTTCACGGAACCACCGCGGAGACATTCTTCCGGGTCTCAGGAAGGCTGACACCAGAACCAGCAAAGCTCCCAAAGATTTTGCCTCCACATTTCTCTGTCTCCTTCCCTCCATGTGCGTTCCTGTCCCATTTCCTTTTAGCCAACAGGGCATTTTCGGCTTTGCTCCAGCCCCTTAGGTAGAGTATGGCCACCCTGTATCTCTAAAGAAACTGGCTGGCTGGCTCTCAGTCCCAATTCCAAAGTTCTAAGAAAGAAGTTAAATGGCCCGGCCCGGGTTGGGTGTCCACGCTGAGCCTGATCTGTAATCAGAGAAACTGGGTCAAGAGATGCAGAGGCGGCTGCCCAAATGCCACCCTGTGGATCAGTGGTGAAGAGAGGCATTCACCCCCAGAAAGGCAATCGTGATTCATGGAGGAGCCAGATTCTCAAGAGTCACATGCTCCAATGGGCAATTATGAGATGTGGGGTTTGGGGGTTGTGGTCACTGCTTCAGGGACATTCTCCTTTAAACACAATTTTTTTTCTTTTAACTTTATTAATTCAAAGAACATTTGGTTAACTTGAGAAATGTGTCTACTATAAAATAGCAGCATTTAGCTTACACTGACTCTATCAGATGAAACAGACACAAATCTGCTCGTTATTTGTAACACTTTTTAAAAGAGAGAATTTGGTAGCAGAACTTTGATGTGAAAAGTTGGTTTTCTTTTATGACTGCATTGCACACATGTGTATACATGCATACCATATTTCACACTTGGTTCTAAAGTCTCATGGATTTTTCAAGCCCCTCAAATTAGTTCTTGTGAAGAAGTCATAGACGGTGAGTCCTTATGGGCCATGGTCTAAATTCTACCTCTGTAAACCTAGCCTGCATTAAATGTTAGTTTCTCCTTCATAAAATGGAGTTGATAACTCCCTCTGCAGGCTTTCACAAGGATTTTAGGAAGATAAAATACATAAAATACATTACACCATTTAGCTCATTGTAAGTGCTCAATTGATGTCAATTCCCTTCTTCTAGAATAAAAGAAATATTAAATAAATGCAATTTTTAGAAGAGGAAAGGCTCCAAGCACTTAAATCTGGAATAGGCATTACCTTATCAGTAAAACTGGGTTGAGGGCAAAAACCACCTCAGATGGGGTGCCCAGCCATAGAGGGCAGTTCTGGGGCAGCTGGAGGAGGCAGCCAGTTTGCTAACAACCTGCCAGGCCTCCAACTAATGATTAATTTTTGCATCTACCATTTTTTAATGTTTATTTTGTACAAGGAGGGGCAGAAAGAGAGGGGGACAGAGGATCCACTGTGGGCTCTGTGCTGATAGCATGACCTGAGCCAAAGTCGGACGCTTAACCAATGGAGCCACCCAGGCATGCCAACGTCTACCATTTCTTTTTCTTCTCCAACAATTTCTTAGTTGGCATCAAGTTTGGTTTCATAAAACAGAAAAACTCCAACTAAGAGTGGCCTAAACAAGATAATAGTTTATACCCCTCTCCCATTAAAAAAGGAGGAGGAGGAGGAAGAGGAGAGGAAGAGAAAGGAAGAAGAATCAAGTCCTGAGTCAGGCATCCAGGGGCTGGTGGGGCAGCCCCATGAGGTGATCAGGGACTGTGTACCTACCTTCCTTCCAGCTCCACTATCCCTGCGCACGTCGGCCGCCTGCAGACGCGCTTCGTGACCCAGGACGGCAGGTGGCCGTCTTGCCATCATAGGGCTCTACGACGCCAAAAGAAGGAAGGCAACAAAGAGTGAGCCCATCCCTTCCTGGACGTCAACATGCACTTTTCTTACATCTCTCTGGATAGAACTCAAGTATGTGACGGGGCACCTGGGCAGCTCAGTCGGTTGAGCATCCGACTTCAGCTCAGGTCATGATCTCACGGTTCGTGGGTTCGAGCCCCGCGTCGGGCTCTGTGCTGACAGCGAGCTCAGAGCCTGGAGCCTGCTTCGGATTCTGTATCTTCCTCTTTCTCTGCCCCTCCCCCACTCATGCTCTGTTTCTCTCTGTCTCAATAATAAATAAACAGAAAAAATTAAAAAAAAAAAAGAACTCAAGTATGTGCCATGTACAACAGCAAGGAGGCTGACAGTATCTTAGCTGGCTGGGCCTCTGCTTGGTGGAAAACCAGGTTTCTTTTCCTAGGAAGCAAGGGGATGATAGATGTCGATGTACACGATCAGCAATCGCCATCAAACCAACTGCGCTCAGACCATTTTCAGCCACAGGCTCACAACTGGCCTTCTTCCAATCTGTCACATACACAGGTTCATAATCCTCAAAAGTTCTTTCACTTGCAGAGTACAAGACGAGACTGGGCACTTCAAATCCACATCCCCTAACCTCCTAAATTCATTTCACTCCTGAGAAGATTTAAAAACCACTCCTGTAAAGCCTTCCAAGGGCTCCGTTCCTTAAGAACCCCCACTGCACAGCCACAAAATGCCCCTTTCCAGGTTTGCAGCTTGTATCAACTCAGGGATGAAAGTCCTTCACTCAGCATCCTCTGAGCGCAGCTAGGGGTTTCCTTCCTCTGCAATCTGTCTTCCATTGCTTGCTACCCTCCTACAATTCATTCCCTTTCTCATCTCCCCCCCCCACCCCCATCTGCTTTTCTAGTCAAAATGTTTCCATCCTTCAAAAGCAAAACAAAGCCCCATATTCTCACTGATGCAGAGCCAGGAATTCATCCCTCTAACTAGATAGAATTTACCTGACTTGTACAGTCTTCATGGCTCTCCTATTTATTTAATGCTTATTACTCATCTCCTCCAGTCTTACCTTGCCTCTAACGCTATCACATTGGGTTTACTATGTAGCCTTTCTATTCCTTAGGGTTATCATGATGTTTAAATGGTATATTAACCTGTTTGCACCTGCCACAGCACCCAAGCTACATGCAATAAATATGCAACGGACACTTCTGGCTGGTTTGCTTCTATCTGAGTTTCGCATTGTATGACCTTAGATTTTATTTAAAACACTCTTCTATTCCCGCCCCCCCCCCCCCCAAATACGCTAAGGCACAGAAAGCTGGTGTTATCCTTTTCTGGCTGATAGAGGGTAGCCAAATTTTGTAGTATTTTGACTTCTAGCCCCATACTATTTCAGTATTTCTCCTGCCAGCGCAGAAAATAAAGTCTCATGTGAAGCACATGATTTTCATAGCTGGAAATCATCAAGGTGCTTCCTTGAAACTTCTGGTACCTATATATCCCCTTTGCAGTGCTTCCTCCAGAAAGGTCTCTTGAGGCGAGAAGTCAAGGGTATTGTATTTGATGTCAGTGGCTATATAAAGCTACTTTCATGGAAGAGTGATTTTTTAAACTGATGCTTTTGGAGGGACCACCTAGATAAATCAAAGCAAAGGGACCTGGAGAGAAGTTTACTTTGGATGCACTATCTTGGAATGGATAATTTGTGTTCCTGCAGCCACTCAGAGGGTTCAAGATTAGACGGAACAAATCAGAATCATATTTCCTACTCCCCTAAACTCACTTCACTCAGCTCCTGAAAAATAATATCCAAAGTAGACCCTCTGGCACTTTTTGTACAAGTACAGATAATTGTTTTGCCCACAATTCCTTTGGAGAAATCATATTCCCTGAGCTTAAATTACCTGCCCAGAAACAATGGAGGCTGGCACATTCGTTCCTGAGCAAGTGAAGAAAATTTACCAAATGTTTTGGAGGCATGGCCTTGGTTTTCAAGAAGCCCGATGCTGTATTTTTTTTTTTTTTTTACTTAGATTTCATTACTCTGAAAATAGTTTACTTTCCCGAATCAAGTACACTATGAAACTAATTTTCTAAAAACTGGATCCTTATGCCCTCCTGTAAAGCAAATGCTGAATCATTTTAATGAATGGGCTTTAGAAATCTTACAAGAGTAAGTCACAGTCATGATCCCACCCTGCTATGTGATCCCAGAGAAACACAATTTTCTATCAGCTAAAGCAGGGACATAGTCTAAGTCCTACTGATGTGCTGAGAATAAATACGAATGAGAATGATATGCTCCAATACTTATTGATTATCTCCTAGGTGCCCGATGTGGATAATACTCCCATCCCCATTTGCGGTGAGAAAACCAGTGAGCAGAAAGGTTAGGTGACCTGCTTGCAACTGTCGAGGCAGTAAATGGCACAGCAGGAACGGGCCTGGCTGCCGGGCAAGACCCTGTGGCCCAAGCATGCTGCTGTTCGGTACTCAGGTAAGGAAGGGATTCTCCAGATGTCAACAGAAAACACCCATCACCAACAGGTATCAGGGACAACTTAAGAGACAATACGCCTCTCAGAAACACACCTGGCCACGCATCCTGTTTCACTTACAGGAAAATAAAAGAAGGAACACGCGCAGGGAAAATGTAGTGGGCATATGGGAGACAAGTAATTATACTTTCCCAGTTTTCACAAGCACATGCAAACAGTGTAACAGGCATATTATAGAACACGTTAAAAATTGGAAATCCCTAGAAACCAATACTTCCAGTGACTCCAGTATAATATTAGGACCAGAAACATACATTGGCATACATGTAAGGTTGATCAGACTGCAGTCTATTTGTCGGGATTAGCGAGGGTTTTCAGAAAGTTGTTACCTATGTTTTACTGAATATTCTTTAACAATGCTGGTAATTTGCCATTAAAAACCCTTTCATTTCTTTATTTAGCTTATAAAGAACAAGAGATACCATAAAGCAGTGGTCTCTGAGTAATATTAATTATTTCTTTGCAAACCTACAGAAAAAAATGTTTAAATAAAACACATAACTTAAAAAAAGCTATGTCCATTGGATGTTTGTGAAGATACCTAAGTCAACGTAAAAACATATAGAATTATAAATATATAATTACAAAGTACAAATTTGGATAATGGAATATGAGGAATAAACTTAATTTTATTTTTAAGTTTATGTATTTATTCTGAGAGAGAGTGAGGGAAAGAGAGAGGTTGGCAAAGAGAAGGAGAAAGAGAGGGAATCCCAAGCAGGCTCTCCACTGGCAGGGCTCAAACTCCCGAACTGTGAGATCATGACCTGAGCCGAAATCAAAAGTTGGATGCTTAACCAACTAAGCCACACAGGTGCCCCAGGAATAAATTTAATTTAATTTTTAATTAATTTATTTATTTTTGAGAGAAGAGGGGGAAGGACAGAGGGAGAGGCAGAGAAAGAGAATCCCAAGCAGGCTCCGTGCTGACATTCAAGGCTCAAACCCTCAAACTGTGGGTTTCAGGTCATGACCTGAGCTGAATTCCAGAGTCAGATGTTTTACTGACGGAGACATCAAAGTGCCCCCAAATTTAATTTCAGGTCATGAGCTTGCATTTCATAAGTTCAAGCCCTATACCGGGCTAGCTGCTGTCAGTGCAGAGCCTACTTGGGATTCTTTGCACCCTCCGCTTCTGCCCCTCCCCCACTTGCACTCCCTCAAAAATAAAGTTAAAAAGAAAGTGCAGTCATCATTGAATTTTCACATTAAAGAATACCAGTTGATAATATCCCATCAGTGGCTACTCTAGTTTTAAGAAAATCCTCTTTACTCTTTTAAAGAACAAAGACTTAGGATTAAGCTAGCTGCTTTTACGAGTGTAAAAATCACACAGCAAGTGTTGATCTTACTAGACATCAGCACTATCATCTTCCAAAAGGTCTATCTCTGGCAAGGTCCACATGGATTCCCAAAAAATTATACAAGTCTCAGTTGGGTGAGCCACTTGGAGATGGCTGATAAAAGACATTGCTCTAACAGCTTGAATTCTCTAGGTGATTTGGGAAATGTCCCCAAAAATAACAGGGAACTTTGGAATGATGTAACACAGTGATGGTCGCTGTCAGATTAGAGCACATATTTTTGTCAATTTCAAAGGGTTTGCAAAGAGTGCTCCCACAGCTCCAATCATTCTAAATAATAGATCTAATAAATGTATATATTATTAGACAAAATTAAAGCTTCTTGAAAGGTTCAAAGTATTTTCTGTTTGAAAAGCCTTAGTTTCTAATTTATAAGAAAAAGCTGAAGAGGTCTTTCTCAGAAAAACACAATTTTGTTATTTAAAATATCTAATGTTAACATGTGAATGACCCATATGAACATCAGAATTTTCAGGTTTCTGAAATCGGATATGGTTACAATTTTTACTTTTCCAATCAGTGGCTGTAAGACCTAGGATATTACTCATTTTGCCTAGGTTTAATTTTTATTGTTATAAATGCTGCATACTTTAAAAGGTTATCCTAGGTTTGGAATGCAATGTGCAGAAGTGTTTAGCATCTTAATTATAACGAAATTTTTAAAAATTCAAATATAGGGATCCCTTACTGTCCCTCTTTCCCAACAGACTGGAGGTGGTACAGTGGGTAGGGGAACACTGATTTGCTTATGGCTGTGCTAAAGCCATGTCTGGTATACTGTGAGCACTCAATAAATATTTGTTGACTGGAGAAACTGATGTTTTATTATTATTTGAAATGGAAGATCCTATTACCATAAAATTTTTCACAACCTAAAATGTTCTTTCTTTTATTATAAAATATAAGAAGGGCTTTTCAATACTGATAACTTAATGATGGACATTAAAAGAATAATAAGAGACTAGTATGAAAAACTCTATGCCCACAAGTTTGATAACTTAGCTGAAATGAAGCAATTCCCTGAAAGATTCAATCTACTGAAACTCACACAAAAAGAAATAGATAATGTGAATTCTCAGACCTATAGCTATTGAAGAAATCGAATCAATAATTGTTAACCATCTTCCAAAACAGAGAGCATCAGGCCCTAATGGTTTCCTTAGTGAATTCTACCAAATATCTTAGGAAGAAATAATAACAACTCTCTACAATCTCTTCGAGAAAGTAAAAGCAGGAAGAACACTTTATTCATTCTGTGAGGCCAGCATTACCTAATACCAGAACTAGATAAAGACACTACAAGAAAGGAAAATGACAGACCAATATCTCTTGTAACACAGATGCAAAAATTCTTCAACAAAATATTAGCAAGTCAAATCAAACAATGTATACAAAGAATTAGACACTATGAACAAATGGTATCACTTAATCCATCACATCAACAAGCTAAAGAAGAAAATTTATATTATCAAATTAATAGAAGCAGAAAAAGCATTTGAAAAAATCTAACACCAATATATGATAAAAACTCTCGTAGAAAACTATGAATAGAGGTGAACTTCCTCAACTTGATAAAGTATATCTACAGAAAAACCTATAGCTAACATATTTAATAAAGAGAAACTAGATATTGAGAGAGAGAGAGAGAGAGAGAGCAAGCATGAGCAGAGGAGAGGCATAGAGAGAGGGAAAGAAAGAATCTTAAGCAGGCTCCACACCCAATACAGGCCCGACATGGGGCTTTCCATCTCGAGACCATGAAATCATGACCTGGGCTGAAATCAAGAGTTGGAGATTTAACTGGCTGAAATACCCAAACATCCCTAGATTTTCTTCCACTAAGAAGGCAAAGATTTCCCTTCTCACAACCTCTGTTCAACACTGCACTGAAGTCCTAGTTAATGCAATAAGAAATAAAAGGTATACAGACTGGGAATGAAGAAATAAAACTGTCTTTGTTCTCAGATGATATAAATGTCTGTGCAGAAGATCCCCAAGAGTCAACAACAAAACAACAAAAAATTGGAATAAGTGATTAGACAAGGTTGCAGGATACAACATTAATATACAAAAGTCAATCACATTTTTATATTCCAGCAATGAACAATTGAAATTTCATATTAAAAATAAATATGCTATTAAAAAAAGAAGCCATTTACATTAGCACCAAAAATGAAAGACTTGCATAAATCTAGCAAAATATGCATAATATCTATACAAAGATCAGATAACTTAAATAGGATAGAGATGTCTGAAGAACTTTATTGAATTTACAGGCAATGTCATATTTTTAATTTTCCTCACAATCCACTTTTTAGAACCTAATTCATGTAGAAATCTGTATTTTTAAGGACATGATCATCCCATAATAGTGACAAGGTGAATGTATCTTTAAAATAGACCCATGAATGTTGATAAGACAACTTCAGATTTCTTATGGAAAAACCTAGATTCTCCAAGTGTGGAAGATTCCTCTTAGTTGATCTCATTGTTCTCTTTGGAAAACACCATCATCCATCAAGTTTTCCATTTATGCAGCCCCGATCTCCAAGCCATATGACTTGAAACAAACGAATGGACCTCCCTGAATTTGGTTTTCTTTATTAAATGGAGATATTATTCATAACATCCTTGCTGATTTGAGACTTAAATAAGATCAATCTAAAGCTCTTAGCTTCGTGCACTGCACAGACTAAATACCAGTTGTTCTTTATTTGCTTTTCTATCTCATCTTCAAAATAAAAAGTGGGGGCAGGGAGGGAGACATATTGTAGCTCCATTCGTCCCACTCTACTGCTACATGGGGGTCCGGCCAGGGCTACCCTTCTTCAGCTTCTCTAACACATATTTCTGTTACCTGGAAGCATCAGCTAAGATAAGGTCTAGAAATACAAAATACTAAAGATGAGAGTTAACGATGTTAGCAGAGACCAAGAGAGGTCTTGTCAAAATTATATCTATTGATTTTTTGCCAAACAATTAGACAAGTAAAAGAAATAAAAGGCGTCCAAATTGGGAAATAAGTAAAACTATCTCACATATCAGATAAAGAGCTAGTATCCAACATCTGTAAGGAATTCACCAAACTCCACACACGAAAAACAAACAATCCAGTGAAGAAATGGGAAGAAGATATGAACAGACACTTCTCCAAAGAGGACATCCAGATGGCCAACAGACACATGAAACGATGCTCAGCATCCCTCCTCATCAGGGAAATACAAATCAAAACCACACTGAGATACCACCTCACGCCAGTCAGAGTGGCTAAAATGAGCAAATGAGAGGACTCTAGATGCTGGTGAGGATGTGGAGAAACAGGCACCTTACTACACTGTTGGTGGGAATGTAAACTGGTTCAGCCCCTCTTGAAAACAGTGTGGAGATTCCTCAAAATATTAACAATAGAACTCCCCTATGACCCAGCAATAGCACTGCTAGGAATTGACCCAAGGGATCCAGGAGTGCTGATGCATAGGGGCACATGGACCCCAATGTTCATAGCAGCACTCTCCACAATAGCCAAAACATGGAAGGAGCCTAAGTGTCCATCAACGGACGAATGGATCAAGAAGATGTGGTTTATCTATATGATGGAATACTACGTGGCAATGAGAAAGAATGAAATCTGACCATGTGTAGCAACATGGATGGACCTTGAGGGTGTTCTGCTGAGTGAAATAAGTCAGGCAGAGAAGGACAAATATCATATGTTTGCACGTATAGGAGGATTAGGAGGAACTTAACGGAGGACTGTCGGGGAGAAGAAGGGGGGGAATAGTGAGGGAGAGGGAGGGAGGCAAACCATGAGAGACTCTTGAATGCTGAGAACAAACTGAAGACTGATGGGGGGGAGGGGAAGGGGGGTGATGGGTATGGAGGAGGGCACTTGTGGGGATGAGCACTGGGTGTTATATGGAAACGAACTCGACAATAACTATTAAAAAAAAGAAGTAAAACTGTCTCTATTTATAGATGACATAATCTTAATTATTGGTAATTCTAAGGAATGCATTTTAAAAACTATTAAAAGTTTAACAAGATTGCAGAATATAAGACCAATTTTGAAAAAACAATTCAATTTGTATATAAGAGCATTGAAAAGTCCAAAATACTAAAGAAAATAATTCCATATATAATAACATTCAAAAGAATATAATACTTAGGAATAAATCTCACAATTTGGGAGATTCAAAATTGTAAAGATTCTCCAAACTGATCTACAGATCAATACAATCCCTGTCAAAGTTTCAGCTTGCTTTTTTGCATAAATTGACAAGTTAATCCTAAAATTCATGTAGAAATGCAAGGGACTCAAGTAGCCAAAACAGTCTTGAGAAAGAAGAGCAGAGAGTGAAGACTCACATTTACTGCTCTCAGACTTTACTACAAAGATATAGTAATCAAGACCATGTGGTTCTGGCATTGGGAAGATAGATATATGGATCTATGGAACAGAATAGAGAGACCAGAAATAAAACCTCCCATATGGTCAACTGACTTTTGACAAAGGTACCCAGACATTCTTTCCAACAAATGGTGCTGGGACAACTGGATATTCACATATAAAAGAATGAAGTTGGACTCCTACCTCCATTTTGTCATATGCAAAAATAAATATATGTAGACCTAAATGTAAGAGCTACAAAATACTTAGAAAAAAGCGTAACATAATCATGACTTTAGACTAGGCAAAGGTTTTCTAGATAGGACATAAGAAGCACAAGTGATGAAAGAAAGAAAGAGAGAGAGAGAGGGAGGGAGGAAGGAAGAGAAAGGAAAGAAAGAAAGAAAAGGGAGAAAGGAAGGAAGGAAGGAAGGAAGGAAGGAAGGAAGGAAGGAAGGAAGGAAGGAAGAGAGAAAAAAAGAGAAAGAGGGAGGGAGGAAGGAAGAAAGGAGAAAAAATAAATTTGTCATTATCAACATTGAACATTTTTTGCTTCAAATGCACCATCAAGTGCATCAAGAAAGTAAAAAGACCTCATGAAATAGGAGAAAGAACATTTTCAAATCACATGTCACTGAAGAGACATATATCCACAATATATTTTTCTAAAAATCTTACTATGTAACCATAACAAATGAACCAATTTTAAAATGCCCCAAAGACTTGAATAGATATTTCTCCAATTAAGATATGGAAAAGGCTAATAAGCCCATGAAAAGACGTTCAACATCATTAGCCATTAGGGAAATGCAAGTAGGAACCATTAAGAGATATCACCTCATACCCACGAGAGTGGATATAGTAAAAAAGATAGACAATTACTAATGTTGGTGAGGATCTGGAGACATTGGAACCCTCCTGCTTTGCTGCTGGGGCTATAAAATGGTGCAGCCACTTTAGAAAATAATGAGGCAATTACTCAAAATAGAATTTTCATATGACCCATCAATTTCACTCTGTAGTGGCTACTTTGAAGTAAATGATCAGAGATCCCATCTTTGAGGCTATGTCTCAAATCAAAGGACTGTTATGAATTCTGCCATTAAAATGTCAAAAGGCCACTTTTACACCCGTGTGCAAATCATACTTGGCTAAGTCCTTGTAAATTCTGCAGAGGCAAACTCTCATTATATCCTTACCAATATCAGCACTAGTGTTAGTTCTGTGTGTTGTTGGTATTGTTTTGCCTATTCAGCATATCCTAATATTTGATGTCTTCTTACATAGTCAGCATATATTTACACCCATGTTATAGACTAGGCACTGCATTTTGGCATTTTAAACAATCCTAGGTTTTCAGTTGTGCTGTCTTTCTTTTGCCCAGCACAAAGCTCTCCTTTATTGAAGTTGAAAGCCTGGACAGGAAAGCAACCTTACTGCGTACATTGAGAGAGGTCTCTGTATTCTGACCTACACCACCCAGGCTGTCCAGCCCCTCCACCCTCCAGGCCAACATACTTGCTTCTCCCTCAACAGGCAGGACAGTCTCCATTCTGGACACTTCCCTCTGCCCATTACTCCCTCTCTTCTTCCTCTTCCTCCTCCTTCCTCTTCATTCTCCTGCTTTCTTTCTTCTTTTTCTCCTTCTCCTTCTTCCTTCTTCCTCTTCTCGCTCTTTTTCCCTACATCCTTCTCTCTCTCCTCTACTCCATCCCTCTACTCCCTCTTCATCCACTATTCAAAGTCCTACCATATCTAACATAAAAACCAACAGCAACAAAATCTAAAGGAACTTACTTTCTTATTCCCTCCATCATAACGTATGGGCACGGTTCTCTGTGCTCCTGCTGAGTAAAAATGGTAAATCTAACATAGTGAGGGTCTACCGTGTGGCAGGCTTTGATGCTAAACATCAAAGTGTTGGGGAATGTCATCAAAAAACCATGACCGCCAATTGACCCATGAGCTAAACCTAGGCACTCAGAGGCTCCTCACCCCCTCCCCTGTTCTTGAAATGTGGGTACCTCGGGCCTTTTCCACTGCCAGAGGCTGCTCTGAGGACACAGCCTTGATTTCAGAGAGTGATATGATGTTGAAAACAGCCACATGGTATACACGACTAAACCCAGTAAAAGACTATAAACTTGTAAGATTTGGTGGGCAGGTGTGGGGATCCATTTGTCCTGCTGTGTCCCAAGACAAGCCTCCTCAGGAAGTCCCCTTCACTTATTAAAACTGCCATCTAACATTTGGAGTGGACTACCTCCTTCTTCGGTCTCTCCTTGCCCTCCATGTATAGGGTGATAGTTCAGATTTCACCCCGGATCCTGGGTCACAAACCAACACAGAGATCACCTTGTTTCACCTTTCCAATATCCCACCCCATGAAGGTTTTATTAATCCCAATGCTATGGAGAAAAACAGATGTAGAAACACCGGGAAGATACCTGTCATAAGAAGTAGAGTTGGGATTCAAAACCCTGGGCTCTTGATCCCACTGGCCAGAATCTGACCTGTATGCAGGTTTCTAGTTTCTGGATGGCATGCTCTTCTCATTTGACTGTGAATCTGGGGATGAGGGGTGGGGACCGGGGTGGGAAAGCATTGTCACGTTCTTCCTTCTCCCTTGTCAACTGCTGGCACGTTGCCTGGGACATAATGGTGCTCAATTCACATTTGCGGAATTAAATTCTAATAGTGTTCCCATGGGAAATTACAACCAGCTTTAGGATAATGCTTCATAATATTTGTCCAGAAATGTCCTGTGACAAGAAGACTAGATTTCAATGATGTACTATTTACCCACTCCTTATTACCCGGAATGATCTGCCATATCACCCACTCTGGTTTCTCGGTGCTCAGAAAGAAGCAATATCTCTGTCCAACCATTGATGGAGAGAGAAAATGAGGACTATGATAACTACTATCATTATCATTATAAATACCAGTATTCCAAGTGTCTTGTACACACATTGTCTTGTTCATACATGCAACAAACCTGTTAAGCATGTACTATTATCTCCATTTTAAAGATGAGAAAACTGAGACTTGGGTTAAATACCCTGTCTGAGGTCACAGAGTTTCTGCAAGGATCGATCCCAGCTGTCTCCCGGCAGAACGCAAGCCCACGAAGTGCCCCGCTCCATGGACATCATTCGCCAATCCTGTGCTAAAACGGGGTTAACTGCACTCTCTGGTTAAAGCCAGAGAGTGAGTGGCTCCCAACAAATGTCTCCTCTGCTCCCCAAAATGTCCTCCAGGTCTGAGAAGTCCCAAAACACCTTGTTAAACCAACAAGCAGCACGTATTTGTAAACACAAAATAATACTTTGTTTCCTTAGTTGGTTTTCCCCCCTTTCTGTCACTAGCCTGCACATCACAAAATTGCTAGCAGCGTAATGAGTGTCTCAATTCCATATCAAAGAACATGTTACATACAACCCAGAATACAGACTTTCTGCTCTTCTCATGTGGGTTAAGGGATTTAGCAGTCTGCATTTTAGGCTAAAGTGTGCACCCTACAACTGAAGAAGTAGTTCATTGTGTAGCATTGTGCTGTGTTGTGTTGCCTCACCTTGCCTTGGGTTACTGGCACAGTAAACATAGATTTAGTGGTGGGGCGCCTGGGTGGCTCAGTCAGTTGAGCATCCGTCTTTGGGTCAGGTCATGATCTTGCACAGGGCTCTGTGCTGACAGCTCAGAGCCTGGAGCCTGCTTCAGATTCTGTTTCCCTCTCTCTCTCTCTCTCTGCCCCTCCCCTGTTCGTTCGTCCCCCCCACCAACTCCCCCCCCCAAATAAATAAAATTTAAATAATAGATTTAATGGTGAAAAACATCTTCTGGGTCATTTCAAAAGAGTCACTGGAAATTCCCTTTCCAACACTGAGAGAGTTGTAAGGTGTTGATGTCAGCAAAAACACACCCTGGTGCCATTTCTGGGCATACAAAGTGCCTCATTTCTTTTTTCTTTCTTTTTTAATCCCACTTTTTCCCCCCATTGGCATAGTCAGAATGGCATGGACTCGTCCTATGTTAACAGGCTCAGTTGCCAACATTCACCAACAAGCTGAAAAATAAGATCTCTCCGTAACTCTTGCTTTCGGCAACTTTCCCACCAGAATTGAAACAACAGATTCCACTGATATGAAAGGAAAGCATTTTTGCAAAGAAAAACATCTATGGATGTTTGAACAAAATAATCCCAAGAATGAGTTCTTAGAGGGGAGATATTCAAATATATTAAATTTGCAACATAAATCCTCTGACCTTTCCATTAATTTGTTTAATAATTAATCTGGCATGTTTGCTGCTTAATTAAATGGAAAAAAATCTGCCCATCCTAAGCCTTGCCTAATCAAATGTTTATGTAAATTTGACAATCTTATTTAAGCAATTAATATTATAACAGGATGGTTCTTAAATTAAAGCACGTTTATCAGGGAAAAACAAGCCTGTGAGAATGGCTTGTCTGTTGTTGCCAGTTTCTCTGTTTCCTTTAGGATTCTGCAAATGGGCATCATTTATATTTTTGGCCCGGTTTTCATTTCCCTGGTAACAAAGATCCTACAAATGGAGGACTGTGACTTCATCAAGGTTTAAGGACCACAAGGAGGGCTTGCTTGGGCCTCTGAGAATGTGCTTTTGATGAAAGAACACAAAAGCAACAAGAAATACTTGGCCAGGGGAATTCTATTCACTTTTTATATTCTATCCCTCTGAATTCTCAGTGTTCTACTTTACCTTCTATTCCAAATATTTTACAGACTCATTTCTGGCTAAAAGCCAATGAAACTAAATAAACAGGCAAGTGTGGGATGAAACATGAGCATGGTAACCAGAAAGAGTTGCTACTCCATTTGTTTTGAAACTGTAAATGTGGGTAGGGCTATCTGCATCCAGGGCTAAGCTAAGGTGAGGTGGTGAACCAGATGCTTGAGCACATCTCTCCTAGCATCCACAGCTAGGTGCTTAGCGCCCCCTGGCTTCCTACTTTCAAGATCTGGGACCACTTTCCTCCATGCCCACTTGCATTAATGCCCATTTGGCCTGATACCGTCTGATAGAACCCGGTAGAGGCTAACTGAGCAAATGTATTCGGGCTGAGGCTTTAACAAGTTAACATTGACATTTGGAATCTTCAACACTTAAGCCCAAAGGAATCAATCAGGTGATATCAAAGATGGAATTCTTCCCAGTGAATTAATAATAATTAGCATCTATTTTTCTCTCAAAGCCATTTCTACCAGTCATTGCATTTGCTCTGCAAAATGAAATAACCCTGTGAGGTATTTAATAGCAACAATAATGGCTATTGTTGTTGAATTCTCTTTTTAATGAAGGAGCATACTCAGACTTTCTTGGGAAAGATGCAACAGCTTTCTCAAGGTCATGAGACTAATGCATCTGCAATTCAGGCTCAAGTCAGAGGCATCAACATAGCGCAGTCCCTTCTCCCCACCCCCAATGAACAAATCAATGAATAAACAAGGCCACCTTATGTACTCAGTGCCTGTTGGATTTCACAGTCAGCAGCCTATGCTTATATACACTGCCCATATGGTCCATAAACAATAACTTGATAAATCTTGGTGACCGTCTGCAGTGAAAAACTCCTACATTCTGAGTCCTACATGCTTAAGTATGTATCACAGTGTTACTTAATTTCATCATTTTTCTACCATCGTCATCTTATTTGATGTGGTCCCATTTGTGAAGACATACACTAGTTTCTCCACAGTAAAACAAAACAAAGCAAAACAAAACCACCACACACTCTGACAGCATGACTAAAACAAATTCACTGTATTTGACTGACAGTCACTAAAGGCCTAAAAAAAAAAAAAAAAAAAAAAACAACTTACAAAACATAAAACAAACAAGCAAAAACCATCAGAATGCTGGAGGAATGAATTGGCTCACAGATCTCAGCAAAATAGCTGAAAAGTCATTATGGAGTTATTCTATTGGCCAAACAGTAATTCAGTATTGACACGAGTTTGGACAAGGTTAACAAAAGGTTTCTCAGCCCCCAATTTAACTTCAGAGCATTCATATTAAGGCAAATGGCGATAGTAGGTTTAAAGTCTTAATATACATATTCTGCATGAACGGCAAATTGTTAAATGAGGAGGAAAAAAAAACATTCCATATAATTCCTGCTTCATTTAATACAGAGTACAAGAAAAACTAAGCTTTCTGAGATACTTTATTCTTATTCAATGAACAGTTCAACTTTTACTTTTCCCTCAAACATTTATAATTACTTGTCTTTGTACTTTTAAAAGAAAGGCATAGTTTTAAGAAAAAGGTCCAAGTAAGTTATATTTTGTTCATTACCATTGGTCACTTGCACTCTTAACATCACATACATCATTGTAAAGTTAATTCCAATTCAATGATTTCAGAAAAGTTTTTGTTGTTGATAATAATTACTGTCGGCTTTAAGCATTTAAAAGTGAGGCATGTGCACGCATTTTTTATGCTATCACATTATATAATGCAAATAACTTTTCTGATCTGATTTTCTGGCTTTGTGATAAATTAATTACACTTGAGAGGAGTTCTAACTTTTTTTGTATTAGATGGATACATTACGTATAGAAATAGATTCTTATATGCTAAGAAATATTGGGAGTAATAAAACACGAATGGTGTACAGGTCAGAGAGCTTTTTAAAAGAAGTATTTGCATTGCCCCTGTCCTAATTATCCAACAAAAGAACTCCAGTTTGGTGTGGGCTCCAATTTACCCCTCTAATCGGATGCCCATGGCAAACACTAGTGGCATTCGCTTAGGAACAATACCGCCCAATCAATTCACTTAGGAACCAGTGAATTTTTACTTCCCTTTACTCTCATTTCCCTTTACTCTCAGTAGATGAATAGTCTCATCTCCTAGGTTGCAAGAACAGAGATCTCAATTTTCTAATACCAAACTTACACACTTTTTAGAGATGAAACGTGTCTGTCTCTTCCTATTATTAAGTTCCTTCTCGAATGGAGGGTCAGTTCCTCAGCTCATGCTGTCAGCCCATTTCCTCTGGTCTCCGCTGGGTTCTTACTTACACTAGCAATGACCTCTTCCTGAATTTTTTTCTTCTCTTTCTAGTTAATGATTTTATTTCATCAGTTTTTAAACAGTCTGAAGTCTCTTGCATCCTAAAATAAAATTCCTTCTACTATTACCACTTACTCTTCCAGCTACTGCCCTATGGCATAAAATGTCCTTCTCCTTGACACAAAAATGTCCAAATAATTGTTGTGTTTTCTCAACTCCCTACGTCTATTTCTCAACTCCCCTAACTCAACTCTTTTCCATCTGTCTTCCATCTCCATCAAAACATCTCTCCAGAGGTTGTCAGTGACTGCAATGACATTCAGTCCAATGGAACTGTCTAGTCTCCATCTCACTTAACCTTTCAGGAGACTCTGTTGGCCCTCCTTTTTAAAATGTTCTCTTCTACAAGATCTGATGGCTTTACTTACTGTTGTCTTTCTCTGGCTACTCTCCAATCTCCTTGGTTAATTTATCCTTCTCTGAATAAACTTTTTTGGTTTTTGAGAGAGAGAGAGAGAGAGAGAAAGCAAGCAAGCACATGCCAAGTTGGGGAGGGGCAGAGAGAGGGAGAAAAGAGAGAGAATCTCAATCAGGTCTCATGCTCAATGTGGAGCCCAATGTGGGGCTCGCTCAATCTCACAACCATGAGCCAAATTCAAGAGCCAGACATTTAACTGATTGAACCACTCAGGCCCCCCTCTGAATACCCTTTTAAATTAGCCACAAGTCCACCCTCTATTTTCACTTTATGCCCTTTGTTTAGGCAAACACCATCCATATGTCAATGAGTTCCAATTTAAATATGTAACCCAGACCTTTTCTTGGAATTCCAACACCAATACATCCAACTATCTACTCAGCATATATGAAGCCCCAAAGGCACATTAATTTCAGCATGTTCCAAATCAAACTCAGGATCTTCCTCCAAAACTCTGTCTCCCTCGGTTTAGTCTTCCATACCTTAGAGAATGGTACTAACACCATCAGGCTGTGCACACGAGAAACCCAAGAGCCAATCCTGAAACCACACCCCCTTCTGCACCAGCCCTGCCATTGACTACTTACCTAATTTCCATATCCTTCACTCTGTCTTCTCTACTACTGCCACCCTGGACCAAACTACCAACTTATCCTACCTGAACCACTGCTCAAGCCTTCTAAGTCACCCTGCCCATACTCACCATTGACCTTCAGTCTGTTCTTCACCCACCAACCAGAGTAAGCCTTTCAAACAGTGACCTACTTATTTCATTCTCCAGCTTAAAACCTCATGATGGAGTTCCATTGCTCTCAAGAGAAGGAACAGCGTACTTGAAGTAGTCTCCATGGCTCCACGTGGCCTGGCCCAGACATGTCTGCAAAGCACCCCCGTCTCCTCTCTCTCCACACGAGCCACACCAACCGTCTTTCGTTATCTCAGCCAGTCTGATGGCACTTTCTATTTTTGCTTCAGTGCATTTATCCTCAGTTTTCCATGTTTATTTATTACACATTTATTTTACATATTTTATTTATCTGTCTCCTCCCAAAAATGGTTTTTAAAACGATCCCTCAGCATCTTGCCCACACACACACAGCTGGTGTTCCTCGCACATCTATTGGATGAGTATCTGAATTAGTAGATCTAAGACAGCATTCTGAGAGAGCTGCCATTCATGGGCACCCAAGGGGGTACATGTAGGGCAGTTAAGGTGCGGGAAATTAAGCCAATATGGTATATTTTAAGTAGCTCTGGAAAGGTATTTCCTTAGTATAGCTTCTTTCCCCCCGGTTTTACCCATTTCTCCTGAATTGCTAACAGAACAGAGTATGAAATTTCTCATAGATATACTGTCATCCTTTTCCTGTGGAGTAGAGACTTACCTTATAGCCTGAGGTAAAATAAGTACCAGTTTCACTCATTTTCACTGACATGCACAACAATCATCATCAAATTTACTCCATGGGTCCCCAAGGCATGATTTCCTTGGGAGTTGGTAGCACATGTGGGTCATACATGTGTCTGCCAGGTGTGAAGTCTTCATTGTCTGAGAAGCTGCTAGAAGTGTGGGTAAAGGACCCACTTGGGTGAAGAGGCTGTGACGAGCCTCCTCTGCTTTCTGAAAGTCACATGCCAGTCATCTCCCTCCCTTCTCCTAGAAAGGATAGCTTAAATCTCTCAATAACAAGGCGGGAAGAAACCCAGCTGGAATACTGAACCTCACCAAAACAATGCCAGATCAAACATAGGGCACTCACTCAAATTTGGATTTCGGGAAAACAACAAATAATTTGTAATATAAGTATGGCCGTGCAATATTTAAGATACTAATAAATCAATCATTTACTGGAAATTCAGATTAACTGGGTATGTTGCATGTTTATTTGCTGAATCAGATAACCCCAACCAAAGCCCATGCATTCATTCATTCACTTATTCATTCATTCAGCAAATACATCCTGAGTGCCAGTCTATGAGCTAAGCCTCAGGAGCGAACACAACAAAAATCCCTCACCAAGCTTTTAGTCCATAATGAAAACTAAATCTAGGTGCCTGTAAAATCTGGCAGACGGCACTGCCTGAGGAGTGGCCGCAACCCACCACTGGGTTCCCGTTGAAAGATACACAGTCGATCTCAAATACTTGCTTGCAGTCTCCTTGTTCGAATATGGTTTTCCTAGGAGAATAGGTAGTCGCACCAAAATTTTAACAGGGAGGTTGTCACTGGGTTTGGGAGTTGGAATGACTGTATTCCTTCTCCTACTTCTCTGCATTTTCCACATCTTCTAAATGTGTATGCAATTACTTATAAAACCAATATGAATTGTTCCATAAACTCAGGTTGCCACACAGTCACTTTTTAAGTTAACGATTCAGGCCCTGGTCTGCATCATTAGCAGGCTCTCCATTATCTACAGCTGAGATGCCCCTTACCTCCAGAATTGTCCGGGCACTTTAGCAGTCCCAAAGCGGTGGGGGTGACGGTTGGGGGAGAGAGCAGAGATCTCACCACTGAAGCAGGGCTAGCGCCTGAACCTACTCCCCAGCTCTTGAAGGCTCCACCCTGTGGGAGGTGTGTCTTGTGCTCACACCAAGTGGGGTCTGAGCCTCTAGGGAATGGCTGCCTGCCCTGAGGCTCTCTACAGCAGGGCCCACCTACTTGTTCAGTAATACAACTAGCACCTGAGCCACAGACTCTAGGATTTGAATGTTCCCATTGCCACACCCAGCCACCTCCCAGGGGACCAGCTGGTGTTCTCAGGCAGACTCAGGGCTGGTTCTGGCGTCATCACTCACCTTGCCTCTCACTGGTCCAGAACCACCACATGGACCTTTTCCTCTTGGCCACTGCCCTTCCTCCCTGCCTGGGAATCCATGCTTTAGAGGTCCCCAGCTGTTCCTTTTAAATACACAGAACACAGGCTTGGTGGGTTAAGCGTCTGAGTCTTGATTGCTGCTCAGGTCATGATCTCTTGATTTGTGGAATCGAGCCCCGAGACAGGCTCCCGTGATGACAGCGTGGAGTCTGCTTGGAATTCTCTCTCTGTCATTCTCTCTTATTTAAAAATACATACATACGGGGCGCCTGGGTGGCTTAGTCGGTTAAGCGTCCGACTTTCGCTTAGGTCATGATCTCGCGGTTCGTGGGTTCGATCCCCGCGTCCGGCTCTGTGCTGACTGCCAGCTCAGAGCCTGGAGCCTGTTTCAGTCTGTGTCTCCCTCTCTCTCTGACCCTCCCCTGCTCACGCTGTCTCTCTCTCTCTCTCCTAGAAATAAATAAAAAACATTAAAAAAATAAAAATAAAAATACATACATACATACGTACACACAACACAAAGAATCTGAGTACACTCACTTGTCTATACACGCAGGGCCACTACGCAGCAATACCCATGTAAAAAGAGCTTCTTCAAGATCCCAGGTACTCCTACCCTGTCCAGGGGAGCTCTAGCAGGCATTCCGGGGAGACTAGCACCCATACCGGAGAAATAGCCAGTTCCCCTCAGTTCCCCTCTTGGGTTCCAAAGAACTTTCCTGGCTCTTCTTTTGGCAGAGGAAATAAGGTACAAATGTAAGTTCTAAAAGAGCACCCCAGTATATCCATCGAGAATACATAAAAATAGCATAAAGCATTCTGAGCCCACATCTCATTCACCAATGGACTTGCTATGGATTTCTTAAACCCTTATGTCAGACAAAGCTTTGCTTTCATTACCTTTACCTATAATGGTAAGATTCCCCATTTGGGCTAATTATTAGGAGGAGAAATTAAGCTGGATGGATCAAGGTAATGTGCCCTGACATACAGTTAAAAGGAAACTGTTCATTTTAGAAATAGTATTTTAGTGAACAGGTATTGGTATGCTCTCTTATGCCTAATTCATAACTATCTATATATAATTCAGAAAAAAAATGGAGGTTGCCTTAATCAGAATTTTCATCATGAGCAAAATCATTAGCAAGACTCTTCAATTCATACATCACAGGCCACAACTAACATTTTTATTGGAGTGAGTCAAAGGGATAATTAAATAAGCTCAAATCCCACAGCAAGTGTGTGAAATCCCACTAGCTTGTCATGCATTCAGCAACATGTTAGCTGACAATTCTTACATGTGAGCCCTAGGGTGGGAAGTCCAAGGATAGAAAAAGCTACGGAATTAGGACACAGGTGTCCTCAATCCCAGGCCAAAACTCTCTTTCCCTGGAAGACAGTCTGTTGCAATGACCTCTGTTCCCTTCAGGACACTGAGAAGGAATGGTATTTAATGCCTGGTTACATTAGCAAATACCCAATGTCCCACACTCGGAGGGTTTCATTTACCATCCAGGGGTCACCTACGCACCTGTAGACCAATAACCCTCTGTTTGAAAATAAAAGTTTGGAAAACTAATTATTTCTAACTATCATACAAATAACTTGGAATCCAATGGTATTATCAAATCCCCACATGACTCTGAATGCTTTCGCCTTCATTTCAAGCCTCTGCTAAATTATCTAGGCCCCGGAGCATGAAAATGCAGTGCATAAATCAAAAACAGGTTGTTGGGTTTTTTTTTTTTCCCTGTGCTGTTCAATTTGCCACATCATTTAACAGCCAAGGAGAAAGCTACAGATGGAATGGGGGAACCATGAGCAATCAGCCTGATCACTTGGGAAAAAACTTGGAATTTCTGACCAAAGTGAATTCCTTTCAATTTCAGGAAAAGGTATCATTTTGCATGTAGATAAAATAGGAGGCCTGAAGAGTTGCCTCCTCTTCCCAGATCATCTCAGTTTTTATTTCAATTGTTTTTACTCCGAATTCTCTCCCACACACTGACCGCTTCAGGCTGTTCATAACACCATCATCATGCCTGTCATCTTGGTGTTTCCCTTTTATTAAAAAAAAAAATTTAATGTTTATTTTTGAGAGAGAGAGAGAGAGACAGAGTTTGGTGGGGGAAGGGCAGAGAGAGAGAGAGAGAGAGAGAGAGAGAGAGAGAGAGAGAGGGAGACACAGAATCCAAAGCAGCCTCCAGGCTCTGAGCTGTCAGCACAGAACCCGAGGTGGGGCTCAAACTCGTGAACCATGAGATAATGACCTTAGCTGAAGTCTGACGCTTAACCAACTAAGCCATCCAGGCTCCCCAGTGGTGTTTCCTCTTTAAATTTCCTTTTTTCTAATTGATCGATGGTTTCCCATGCTGAGACAAAATCCAGATTCCTTATCTAACTGGGCAAGCAAGAATCCACGCTTCTGAACTACCCAGAGGAAAATGCATATGCATGTATCACCAGAGGACACGGCTGCAGGAAGTGGTTTGCTTCCATGAAAAAGTCTTTAGGCTTAGGTTTAGGAGGGCTGGATTCTGGTTCCAGCTCTGGTATTCAAATGTAAACATGTCTAGATCTAAATGACCCACTCTGTACATTTGCCCCAACACAAGGCACGTGAGAAGAGCTGAAGCTGGGTCTCTTATCACATTCATCTCCCAACACAGACCTTCTCCACTGGGCATGACCTTTACTGCCTCCCAACTATATCCTGTGGGTTCCTTGTTCTAAGTGTTCATTCATGGCTTCAGTCATTGAATTCTCACTGGTCATTCATTCGTCAAATCTAGACTAGCCTCCTTCCCTACTATCTATCCTTTCCCACCTGATCATCCTCAACAAGAACTCAAATTCCACCTCTGGAGAGCTTCAGCTCCCACGTCTTTGACCTTGTCCTGCTCTGAAGTCTAGCGCTTTGTGCTTGTATCACATGTTTTTCACGTGGTTATATAATGTCTTGTGTTACTGCTTTGGAATTTTTTGCATTATTTATTCATTGCTTCACTGTGTTTGCCATGGCTCCCATCCGAGTTTTGAATTCTTACTCTATATAATCAAAACCCCTAGTTTCTTTATTTTTTTAGGTCCCAGTTTCTCATCCCAATTCTTAATTACTCTCAAGTACTCTGAGCAAAACCAATAATCTTCCATTTTCTTACATAAAACATAAGATCTTTAAAATTGCTTCCAGCTCTAATAGTATGTACTCCTGAGATTTTCTTTACTGTTTAAAAATTCAGGTTTGGGGAGCCTGGGTAGCTCAGTTGGTTAAGCATCTGACTCTTGATTGTGCCTGAGGTCATGATCTCAGGGTCATGAGATCAAGCCCAGCATTGGGATTTGTGGTGACAGTAGAGCCTGCTTAGGATTCTCTCTCCCTCTGTCTCTTTGCCCCTCCCTCCTCCACTCATGCACATACTATCTCTCTTTCTCTCTCAAAATCCAGGTTTTTTTCCTTTGAGTTTTATTATTACCACTCCTTTAATTCCTAGCTCAATTATAGCATATCATACAGTTGTCTATTGGACAACACAGGTTTGAACTGCATGGGTCCACTTATATGCAGACTTTGTTTTTTGGAGTACAATAATGTAAATGTATTTTCTCTTGTGATTTTCTTAACATTATTTTCTCTAGCTTACTTTATTGTAATAATATAATATGGAACACATAAAATATGTGTTAATTGACTGTTCCTGTCATTGGTAAGACTTCCAGTCAACAATAAGCTATTGGTAGTTAAGTTTGGAGGGAGTGAAAAGTTACACATGGATTTTTGACTGCATAGGGGGCCAGTATTCCTAATTCCCACATCGTTTAAAGGTCAACTGTAGAGGCTTAATCAAGGAGAACGTTGAAATGAGGCCAGTGAGATCATCTCCCTGGCTATTCTGTGGACATGCCAGAGTTCTAAGGGTTGAAATGAGGGGTCTTTGGAAGCGTCCCTCAATTCCTAAGGCTTTTTCTATAAAGCTATGAGAGTCCTCAAAAGGTCTTTTTCCCCCCTACGAAGCACAGGAGAGGATGATATAAACACAGTTCAGTACTTCTTGCAAGAAAAAGGCTCCCTAAAAATCCATCTTCAAAGCTTAGAATTTTCAACTGATGAGAAGCAATTCCTTTACCTCCAAAGGCCACGAGGCTACTGTGTTTTTAAATAAAGGGAAAGGCATGACCTGTCACACAACGAGCCAACAACACGACCCAGTTGAGGAAGAAAGAAATGAAATGATCAACAGTTTCAGTTGGTAATGTGGAGAGAGAGGGTGAGACCTGACAATCCTGACAGACTCATTTTCTGCTTGAGGAAAAAAATAAAGGGTATTTATGGGAACCGTCCTGTGTTATTAAAGAGGGATGATTGCTTCCATGCTCCTAAAATGTTTTGTAGTATTAATTTTTCACTAATGACATTTTTAATGCACTCCGTGGTAAATCCCTGCCAGAGTCTAGCTCGCACCAATGTAGGTGCGTGGGGCTGTAACAAGCATGACCCCAGCCTCTTACACAGATTGGACTCATTTATTACCCAATGCCGTGGCCAATTTGCATCTCCGATCCACAAGCAATCTTTCTCCAGCTGTTACCTCAATTTGTCCTTGCAACGATTTTCATCACTTCTGGAGAAATCTTTGTGATAAAGCTGGGCAAAGTATCACTAGGGGCAGAGGGAAGGGGATGAGGAGGGATTGTGGTCAGCCGCCAGGGGAGACTCCCGTGGTGGCTCCCTTGGCCTTTGGAACCTTTGGGTCCCCCGGTCACAGACACCAGCCCCAAAGCTAGATGTTCATAGGCTCCTGCTGAATTTGAAGAATCTTCAAATTCTATCAGCATCAAGTAAATCAGACAGCTCTATAAAACAAGGGCTTTGAAGTTTGAAGGGAAAGAAAAAAAGCAACCTTGGATAGGTGTTCAGCTCAGATTCCAGCCTTTCACTCATCTGCCGCCTGAAGAAAGAAAAGAAAAGGAGGAGAGTGAGAAATAAATGGAGAAGGGGAGTATCGGAAGGATTCTCTAATGCTTGGCACCTTGTGGCAAAGGACAGCCCCCAAATCACATTCCCTGACAAAACCGGCTGCTGGTTGCTCTTAAGTGGAATGCATAGAAACATTTGACATTGGTTTATCCATGAGAGGATAGTTTTATTCATTTATTCATCCTCCAAGTATGCATCGTCAGATACTGGGCTAGGCGTAGGAGTCCACGTGTGATTAATTAGTGTCCAAAAAGCATCTCATCTGTAAATTCCATGAGACCGAGTACCCTCTATCTACTACTAGACCCTGAGCCTAGCACAGTATATGGCAGAGAGTATGTCTGATGAGAGAGAGGTTGGGATAGGAGAGAACGAGAAAATGAGGATGGGAGAAAGCAGAGCTTTACCCCTAGGATCCAGGAAAGTCTCTGATCCAGAGCAGAGGCTTAGTGAACCTTAGTTGTTGTTTACACGGAGAGGGGAATTAACGTGATTGACACCCAAAGCTGTCACTAACTGTAGGACTCGAGCTATTGGCGCTCAGACTGGATAAAAAGATCTTAACACAAACATGTTATGCTTCCGTTGATATTTGCTTAGGGTAAAAGGAACCTGGGTAGCGGCCATCCTTCTTCAAGATATATCGTTGCAAATGCACAAATATGCTTTGGCCAAATCACTGAACTGGTCCCACTTCTAGAGAAGGTTGTGAAGTTAAGAAAACTGTTTAACTGAACACAAACGGGACTGCTAGCTGGGCATAGGACGTGAGGGACACACAGAGGTAACAGGGTAGGAAGAGTGTGCCATGTGTTATTTAAATTTTGTTTAAGCTGCATTCCCAGAAATTATTTTCCCATTATGTATTTTTTAAAAGTAGGCTTTATGCCCAGTGTGGAGCCCAACATAGGGCCTGAACTCACAACCCTGAGATCAAGACCTGAGCTGAGAACAAGGGTCAGACATTGAACCAACTGAGCCCCCCCAGGCGCCCCTATTTTGTAATTATTCACTGAGGCCTTGCTGTGGTGAAGGCATTGAGCTAGAAGGGACACAGCCGGCAACTCAAAGACTGTGGCCAAAGAGGCCCCGGACCCAGGAAGTAAGTTAAGATGCACCGAGAAGGGCTGTAGGAGGTCGAAGGCCCCAGGAAAAAGCCCCAGCCCAACCTTGGGGCCATTGGCCAGAGAAGGATTTCCAGAGGAGGTGAGGCCTCAGCCAGACCTTCCAAAGAATAAGATGCAATGACAGAAGTTAAGATAAGCCAGGCAGGAGCGAACAAGTGGACAACGCAGGAGAAGGTGTTTCAGAACACAGTACAGGCCACGGCAGGTGTGGGAGACGCAGGAGAGGATTGGGGAAACCACTGGACCAGCTTCTGGGAGGAAAGAGGCTGCCCTGGACCAGCGGGCAGGGACACGATCCGGGAGGACTTGGGGCCGTGCCAAGGGGCCTGCGTCTTGGCCTGAAGTAACAGGAAGCTTCACTTACATGCTGGGTTAAGCACAAAAACACAGGCTGGTGGCAAATAGGAAAAATAGGAATTAGCACTTGCAAAACTGGCTCCCATCTGAAGCATGATGCAAACTATTTAAATAATCAGAATTCCAGGGTGCCTGAGTGGTTCAGTCAATTAAGCATCTCTTTTTTTTTTTTTTTTCTTTTGAGAGAGACACAGCATAAGCAGGGGAGGGGCAGAGAGACAGGAAGAAAGAGAAGCCCATGTAGGCTCCACGCTATCAGTGCAGAGCCCAGCGTGGGGCTTGAACTCACGAATGGTGAGATCATGACCTGAACCAAAACTGAGAGTCAGACACTTAAACGAATGAGCCACCCAGGTGCCCCAAACTAACCCTACTCTTGATTTCGGCTCAGGTCATGATCTCACATTTCATGAAGTCAAGCCCCATGCCCAACTCTATGCTGACAGCACAGGGAGCCTACTTGGGATTCTCTCTCTCCCTCTCCCTTTCCCCCTCCCCTGAGCTTGCTTGTTCTCTCTCTCTCTCAAAATAAAAAAAGTAATAAGAGTTCATTCGTCTCAAAAATGCTGTCTGAGGATGTGAGCAAATCATGTGGGGAATTCAACAGTGAGTACAACACCACCTTCAAGGACCTTACAAACCAGGAGGGGAAGTAGAGTCCTGGATTGTGACTGTCCCAAGAAGAACACAGAGTGCTGGAAACCAAATCAAAAGGAAATTACCTCAGCTGTGAGATCAGGAAATGCTTCATGGGGAAGAGGACCTGAAAAACGCCACCCTAAGACTCTGGTTCTGAAGCTTGAGTGTGCGTCAGAATCACCTGGAAGACTTAACTATAGACTATGGATCCCCACCCCAGAGTTTCTGATTCACCAGGTCTCTTTTAAAGCTTCCAAACTTATACTTCTGTTAAAAGTATACAGCTGAGGCTGACACTGCTGGTCCAGGGACAGGTCTTTGGAGAACCTTTGCCCGAAGTGAACATAGGGAATTGGTCCAATAGAGAAGAGACTGTAGGCTTCAGATGAAGAGGAAGCCACGTATATAAAGGCACACAGTTACAAAAGCAAGGCTATATCCTGGTTACGAGTTGGGGTACAACATGAGAAACATGAGTATATAAGATAGTAGCAGACACACATTTGTAAATTAATCACCTAATCAGCTCCAGTCAGCTGAGAGCCACTGAACTACAATAGTTACCAAGTGTAAGGCCATGACCATTCCATGTGGCCTGTATCTTTCCTCCTGAATTTCCTATCGTTTGGCTGTCCTGGCTCACCAGGTCTGCCCTGCTCTCTAAACCAAAACAGCCAATTAGTACCAGCCACTCAGCCACGGTGTGCGTTACTGATCCCTTTCCTCTAAACAAAAAGGAATTTAAAAAATCCCTTTAGTTTAGAAAGAAAACTTCCAAATTCATTCTATAAGGCAAGCATTACTCTGATATCAAATCCAAATAAAAACCCCACTAAACAAAGAAAATAATAGGCCAATATTCCTGATGAACACGGATGCAAAAATCCTCAATAAAATACTAACAATCTGATTCCAATAATACAATAAGAAAATCATTCACCATGATCAGATGGGATTGATTCCCTGGCTGCAAGCATGGTTCAGTATTCACAAATCAATCAATGTGATACATCAAGTCATTAGGACAAAGGATAAGAGCCATAGGATCATTTTGATAGATGCAGGACATGTGATATATAACTATTAATATATTATTATATAATAATATAACAATAACTATTCACGATAAAAACCCTCAACAAAGGCCATCTATGAAAAACCCACAGTTAACATCATCCTGAATGGGGGAAAATTGAGAGCTTCTCCCATAAGAGCAGGCATAGGACAAGGATGTCCACTCTCACCACTTTTATTCAAAACAGTGGAAGTTCTAGCCACAGCAGACAGAGAACAAAGAGAAATAAAATGCACCCAAACTGGTAGGGAGAAGTGAAACTTTCATTATTTGGAGATCACATTTGCCATTTGCAATGACATCCATGGGCCTCGAGAGTATCATGCTAAGCGAAATAAGTTGGTCAGAGAAAGGCAACTTACGACTTCATTCATATGTGGAATTTAAGAAACATAACAAAGGAGCAAAAGGGAAAAAAGAGAGAGATCAAGAAATGGATTCTTAATTATATAGAATAAACTAATGATTACCAGAGAGGAGGTAGGTGGGGGGTGAAATAGGTGAAGGGGATTAAGGAGTACACTGTGATGAGCCCCTGGTGATGAATGGAGATACTGAATCACTGTATTGTACACCTGCTACAAATATTACACTGGATGTGAACTGGAATTAAAATTTAAATCTTTAAAAAATAGACAGTTAAAACAATAAATGAAAATCCCTTTAGTTTTGCCAAAGCACATTCAGGAATTTTTAAAAAGAACTTTAACAAGGAAATTAAATTATAAAAGTAAAGAAACAGGGGCACCTGGGTGGCTTAGTCAGTTAAGCATCCAACTCTTGATTTCTTCTCCGGTCATGGTCTCACGGTTCGTGAGTCTGAGGCCTGCGTAGGGCTCAGTGCTGATAGTACAGAGCCTGCTTGGGATTCTCTCTCTCTCTCTCTCTCTCTCTCTCTCTCTGCCTCTCCCCTACTCACGCTCTCTCTCTCAAAATAAACTTTAAAAAAATAGTAAAGAAAGAGGTATCCACATGCACATAGTTCTCATGTCAACCAAAATAAACAAATAAAAAGCCCAAAGATTGGTTTGGCTGACAGAGCTTGACAATGGTTTGCAAGGAGTTTCGAGTCAAATTATACCTCACAAAGACATGTTGAAGACAGCGTCTTCCTGGAGGTAATGAAATTAAAATGATGTCATCAGTGTGGGCCTTAATCCAGTATGAGTGGTGGCCTACCCTTAAGGAAATGAGCATAATGAAGGAGGAGAGGCATCATTTTAATAGATGCCCTGTGTGGATCAGAAACAGCAACTTTTTCTGTACATCTCCACCCAAAGTCCTTAGTTTTAGCTCTTTTTCTTTCCTTAGCAACTTACTCTCCTACCTCTTCCTTAAACTCCCCTTCTACTTCAAGGGAGAGGAACCACCAATGTATTGAGATTCCTCTCAAAGGCCAAAAAGCTATTCAGCTGTAAAAGGAGGATCATCCTCCCCACTGGTGGCCGTGGTTCTGGTGGCAAAGGAAAGAGAGAGGCAGGAGAGGTGAGACCACCTCAGAGCAGAGTGGGTGCAGGGGAGGTGGGCTGCCTGGTCCAGGATGGAGACAGAAAGTCGGAAGGAGAGACTCAGCGATGGGGCCCATCACCTCACAACTGACTCAGGCTTGCATCTCACTCTTGCTTGTTGAAAAGACAAAGCATGTTAAGTACTTACAGTAAATTAAGTCTGCCATCTTCCGTCAGAAGAGAAGTGTCCTAATTTCCACCACATACCGAGAACAGCTGGGTGCTCCCTTGCTGCTCCCTAATTACTGATTAGCACACACAATGGTCTAATCGCTCCTCCATATTTGGGGATAATTTTGATTATTGCTTTATCAGACTCGAAGAGGGTTTCCTGGGGCTTTGTTTACCCAATACTTCACCCTCCAGTCAGAAGGACACACTCTCGTCACAGCAAGCAAACCACTGTAAATGCCTATCCCAAGGAATAGCCAGAAGATTTATAACAATCCTGGTGCTATAGAAATGCAACTGCTCTCTGGAGAAATCGCTGTGTGTGTCCAGATTCCAACAAAGGGAACATTAGTAAACTGCATAGCTATACCCTTGTTCTCTAGTTTAAACATTTTTTTAATGTTTATTTATTTTTGAGAGAGAGACAGAGTGTGAGCAGGGGAGGAGCAGAGAGAGAGGGAGACAGAATCTGAAGCAGGCTCCAGTCTCTGAGCTGCCAGCACAGAGCCTGATGCGAGGCTTGAACCCATGAGCGGTGAGATCATGACCTGAGCCTAAGACAGGGGCGACCAACTGAGCCACCCAGGCGCTCCCTTTGTTCTCTAGTTTAAATAGAAACATTCAGAGGTGGCTCAGGAAAAATATGCCTCGATTCAACAAGGTCTTTGGAAATCACAGTGTGCCTTGCCCCATTGTTAGAAACTACCCTGTCCTCCCTGCTTACAGCGACCCCCCTCAGTGCCCAGACAATGAATGTGGAATGGGCAGTGTCTTAGTTAAAAGAGTGTCTTTCTCTCCAGAGAAACAGAAAGAGTAATACATATTTAGGGGCGCCTAGGTCGGTTGAGCGTCTGACTTTGGTTCAGGTCATGATCTCACGGTTCATGGGTTCGAGCCCCACGTCGGGCTCTGCGCTGACAGTTAGCTCAGAGCCTGGAGCTTGTTTCAGATTCTGTGTCTCCCTCTCTCTCTCTCTGACCCTCCCCTGCTCACACTGTCTCTATCTCTCTCTCAAAAATAAATAATAAAACATTAAAAAATGCATATGCCTATAAATAGGATTAAAAGAGCATTTAAAAAAAGAGTAATACATATTTAGATACCTGTTTATATATCTCTACATAGAGATTTACTATGAGGAATTGGCCATGTGTTTATCAAGGCCGAGCAGTCCCATGAATTGCTGTCTACAAAGTGGACACCTGGAAAGCCAGTGGCATAATTCCAGTCCAAGGCTGGAGTCCCGAGAAGCCAAGGAGTCAATGTTGTAAACTCTAGTCCAAGAGCAGGGTAAGAGCAATACCCCAGCTCAAGCACATGCAGGCAGGAATTGAAAAGGAGGGAATTTGCCCTTCCTCATCTCTCACTCTATTTAGAACAGATGTGCCAACCCATACCAGGGAGGGCCATCTTCTGAGTCCAAGGATTCAAATGCCAATGCCATCCAGAAACACCTTCACGGACACACCCAGAAATAGCGTCTAATGTGCACACTCCATGTCACAATCAAGTTGACACATGAAATTAACAATTACAGGCAACATAGCCTGCCATGGGTGACTCCCTAGTGCCCTGGTGGGTGACCCAAGGAGGGTCCTTAAATACACCTATAAAATATGGATCAAACAAATGGCACAATGACTACAGGGCTTTTGGTAAGTCTCTACAAGCTACAGTGATTTGTAATCTGTATGTAAATCCACTAAAATTATTTTTAAATGATCGAGTGATTCTAACAGGAAACAGCATTTGTCCTCCCAAACTTAAAGAGCAGAGCATTACTTTTGAGATAATAGGGGGATAGGATATTTTACAGGTTAAACTTGGGGCTCCTCAAGGTGGATCACACACTATCAGTGCATTTTCTCTCCCAAAACTGGGTGGTGTAGGGAATGACCATGTCCTCAGGGGATTTAGCACAGGAGTGACCATGAAATCACCTAATCCCAGCCCTGCTGGCATATTCTCCTGGGATTCACCCTTGATCCTGTGACTGGTAGGAATCTGGGTGGGCTTTCAGATATCTTCCCCAGTTTCAGATTTATATGTTCATTTCTTAACTGTGTAAACACATAGCCTGACTTGAGATCTCACCAGGATAAGCTGTTCCTCAGACTCCCCACCAATCCAAGGAGGCCACTGCTCGGCACCTGCTTTCTCATTGCCTCCCATCCCACCTTTGTCTCCCAAACAGATGCACTGGTCTTGTTGACATTCCTGATACTTGGACAAGTAACAATCATGCAGCAAGTTTTGTCATAAGCACTGTACACACGTTATCTTATTTGACCAAACAGTACCTGTTAGTTGTACTAATATCTCCCATGTGAGGCAGGTGTGACTATCCCCACTTCCCAGATGTAACAGTTGTACCTCACTGACAGAGGTCACAGAGCTAAGAAGTAATGATGCAGAATTTGTTCCCAGGTTCATTCATCACCAACATCCAAATAACCGCTATGCTATGCTGCTCCCCAAGCATTAGCAACAAAAACAGCCCTCCTTGATCTCTCCCTGCTTTAGTGAGCAACCTTCATAAGTCTAGTGCCGAGACTGGCCTTTAAGCTCCTGAGACGTAACACACGTCACTTTCTTTCTTATTCTTGCAGTCACATGTATAGTTACTCAAATGAAAAATACCTAAGGATTGAGTTTGAGCCATATTTTCAAGGGGGTTCAGACTCAGGACACAGCCACTAATGAAAGCACATTCATTGATTGATTCTCTAGTCAGTCAACACCGAGAACACACTGTCTAAGGCATTCAGGATGCAACGAAAAATAAGGGGCCACTGGAATCCAATGAGGTAAGTCCTGTGGGCAAGGAAATGGGACATGTCAGGCCAGTGACCAAACCCAGTGCAGAGGAAGTCAGGAAGCCACATCCCACCCAGAAGGGCAGAGTCTCACATTTCCTTGATGTTAACACATGGTTACATGAGTCATCTATTTTCCCCAGGAAGATATACTTGTTTACTTCTACTAGTTGAAGAGAATTAGAGATACCTGTGTATACATTGTCAGTCCTTTGGCTAAGACATTTTGTTGACTTGGGAAAAGTTTTCATATGATAAATATAATCAGAAGGCCATTTTGGGGAAATTGGTGGAAGACCATGGAAGCCAGTTGTCAAGTTCTTGTGTCACCAGTGAGGAGTGTATCATCCATTCCTCAATCTCTTAGAATGCCTTCATAACTTGGCCTGATGCTATGGCCTAAATGGTGGCCAGAACATGTAAACCATAGCATATAAGGACGAGAACACCAACGTGAAAAGCAAATAAGAAACTCCCATGTATTTATGAAAATAGGTCTAAAACACGGGCACATGGTAAGAGATTTTAAAATATCCATGGAAGAGTCAGAATTTGTTTGGGGAATTTGCGCTGTGATCCACATTTTCACCTTGGTCTTATAAGGAAGCCCAGTTAGACACTATGCCAAACACAATTTTTGGAATTTGTTAAGAAAAGACTCTGGTGGTGGAATTCTCCCTTAGAACCATAAAAGGGTTCTAAGGCAGCTATTTTTGTTTTTGAGTTTTTTTGTGGGTTTTTTTGTTGTTGTTGTTACTGTTGCTGTTTGTTTGTTTTTTGGAATCAAGGTTACATTTTTCTGCGATTTCGAGCCAGGCTCCAATTGTGCAGGGACTTCCTGTAAGAGCCTCGAACCACGAAGGTGACGAGGGTCCTTCAAGGCTCCAACAAAGTTGACTGAGTGCTCTTTGGCAGAGCACTGTGGCAGACACGTGACATAGAGTAGCTCACATAACAACCTTGAGAATACTCCTACCGGGAAATATTATTCCCATTTTACAGAAGAGAAAACTTGAGATTCCAAAAAGTTGTAACTTACCCAGATCACATAGCTCACAAGTGGCAGGGCTCAGATTCGTACCCAAATATGCAAAATTCTAGAAGACGGTCTCGCAAAGTCAGTAAGCTAGTAGACTAAAGTGCTACACAGAACCACCTTGAGGAAGCTACAAACGTAGCTTTTAGCTACATTTTTCCTGAGCTCGTAATTGCCTGGATTGCGATGTTTTACACGATGCAGCTGCAGACTGGCCTAAAGTGAATGAAGCTGGATGGGCCATCCTTTCCGAAGGAGCTCCATCTGCACTTCACCAGGTGTGCACCTGACACCGGCTTTCCTTCTGTATTTAAAGCCACCTCACGGAGCCCGCGGAGCTCTGATTCTTGGGAAACTAAGTGCAGGTCTTGCAGCCAGTGGGGGCTCCTAGTGGCATCATGTGGCTGCTGCAGTCCCTGTTGCTCTGTGTTCCCTTATCTCTCGCCTCCGTGAGCGGCCAGCAGAAGCCCCAGGTACCAGATTATCCTGGTGAACTCCATTGCGGGCTATGGAGCCTTCAGTTCACCATAAACCTGCATCCCGGGAAAACGACTCCTGGGCTCCTAGCTTGGGGTAAGTCGGACAGCTCCCCGGCTTGGGGGTTTAGTGCTCTGTCTCCCTGTGCTAACACTTTCCCCCTTCGGTAAACTCTGCAGTTGCTCCTGCAGATCAAATCCTCTAAAATGTAACCTCTTCTGAATCTGAGCCCCCTCTCGTCCCTTTCTCTTTCTCCTTGCTGCTGCCCCTCGGTGTCTGATGGGCAAAGTTGGTTGTCCTTTCCCGGCACTGGTGATTATGGTGACTGACCACTTGTGCTTTTTGCTCCTCTGTGTCCCCTCCCCCCCACCAGACAACCGCGGGCTGCCACACAGGCTGCAGAATGACTCCGGCTGCGGTACCTGGGTAAGGGAGGGCCCAGGGGGCTCCGTGGTGTTAGAAGCATCTTACAGCAGCTGCTATGTCACTGAGTGGGTGAGGACGACCCAATCCCCTGGAATGCCGAGACCCCCGGCCCCAGCGTCCAGGGTGGCTCCCCAGGACTCCCATTACGTCATGCTAGTCGGAGTTGAAGGAGCAGATGCGGCCGGGCACAGCATGGTTACAAACACCAAGCTGCTCCGGTGCCCTAGGAATCCCCCAGGTAAGGGCTGGAAACTCTCGGGGTCTGGGTGGTGCGGAGCTGCCTGGAATGTGTTCTTGGGCCTCTTCTACGGGCTCTGTGCAGCGACAGTGACGCCGTCCGCTCCTGAAGGAGGAGGACTCGCCTCCAGCTGCCCTGTGCATGCAGCCCTTAGGCTAAGCATCACCTGAGCAAGGATTCAGCGTGAGGCACTGTGGAGAATGCTTGGCTGCCCCCTCCCGCATCCTAAAGGTGCCCTATATGCTATCACTGCCCCCCTTCAGAGACCTTGGCCGAGGGCCCCTCCCGGTGGGTGTTAGGGCTGGGGTTCAAACCAGAATTAGCCCAGGACTGGAGCTCCCCTGCCTTGAGCAGCTTCAGGAGAAAGCTGAAGCGACAAAGGACAGCAAGGCAAGGGCCGCCCAGGGGCATCTGTGAGCTGAAACTAGGACTCTGCCCTTTCAGGGGGCGGGAACTTGATCATCCAGCCAAGGAAATGGCAGGAAAGGGGACTCCTAGGCCTCAGAGAATCTTGCAAGCCCTCCCTAGAAGTCCTAAGGGGTTCCAACCTGTAGTTCACTCTGCTCCCCTGCCTTGCACCCAAAATGTAATCCAGAGGGATCACCCCGATTAAACTGCTGGATCCCGGTCCCCATTCCAGACCTACCAGACCAGAACCTGCATTTCAGAGCGATGGTCCCCTGGTAGTTCCTAGTTCACGAAGACTGAGTAGCATCTCAGCAGAAGGAAAGGAAAGATTCTTCGCTTGAAGGAAAGCGTAAAGAGCCTCACTGAATCTACGGCACTTGTTGGAACTCTCTTTTCAAAAAGTACTAATTTCAGGGGCGCCTGGGTGGCTTAGTCGGTTAAGCGTCCGACTTTCGCTTGGGTCATGATCTCGCGGTTCGTGGGTTCGAGCCCCGCGTCGGGCTCTGTGCTGACTGCCAGCTCGGAGCCTGGAGCCAATTTCAGAGTCTGTGACTCCTTCTCTCTCTGACCCTCCCCTGCTCACGCTGTCTCTCTCTCTCTCCTAGAAATAAATTTAAAAAAAAAAAGTACTAATTTCAGGGGACTCTTACGGGGGGGGGGGGGGATTAATATTGACTTGACTTCCTGAAATGTAATTGCTAGTATGTAATATGGACCCACCCCAAGCATGGGGGCATCTGTGGGAATTTTGATACTTGACTGTTTTTCTTAAATTTGCTTCTTATTTAGGGAATGCATAAATGGGGTAGAGGCAGAGAGAGAGGGGCAGAGAGAGAATTCCAAGTAGGTTCTGTGCTAACACAGCCCAGAGCCTGATGCGGGACTCAAACTTCCAAACCAGGAGATCATGAACTGAGCTGAAATCAAGAGTCAGACACTTAACTGGCTGAGCCACCCAGGTGCCCTGATTTTTGATACTTTGTAATGAAATGATCTTTTTTTTCTCTTTAAAGACCAAACTTTGGTATCTAGTGTGAGTCCCTCTCCTCTTCAAAATGTAGCCCTAGATGCTTTAAACGCTGACCTGTGTGACTCTGTCCCAATGTGGGACAGGCTGCCATGTACTTCTTCACCCATCACTCAGGGAGACTGCAAGAAGCTTGGTTGCTGCTATGAATCAGAGGCGAATTCCTGTTACTATGGAAACACAGGTGGGTTCTTGCATCTCTGAAACCAGTTAAAGTCCAGATAGCTTGCAACTAAACCCGGAAAAGGGTGATCTTCCCCCTCATCCCCAGCAGGAGACCAATGTTAAAGATGGCCAGAAGTTACTGTATAAGCCGTGAGCCCATCCTAGAATACTTGAATCTATGTACTTATTTTCTACAGCCTTCCCTTGCCAATTCTCCTAGAAATCAAAATATTCCATGAACTCCAGAAGCTAAGGCTCTGTGCAAAGTGAAACCCAGATGACAGAAATGGAAGACTACCAGACACCTTGGGAATAGGTTCAGTGTCTAGAGAGGCTCCTCTCCAAGAAGGCTTTCTGTGGGTCCTAAATCCTACCCTAAGGTTTTCTAAGGCAAAACCCATATATGCCGCCCTCTGCTCTAAGCTCTGAATACTAACTGATCAGTAAAACAAAGTAAGTACAATTATTCTTACTTTACAAAGGAGGCTAAAGTTAGGAGGTTAGATACTTTGCCTGAAGTTCCTCAAGTAGCAGAGGCAACATCCAAATCCAGGGGCTCCTTCAGTAATCATCCAGTGCTTCAGATGGCTGAATTTGCACCCAAGTCACTCATTAGGACTGCCAGCTTCTCACAGGGGAGGGATCACAACTAGCTAAATACCTAGCTGGCTCCATTATGGGAGGGATTGGCTTGCTTTCAGCACAGCAACTCTGGTTTTTCAGTGACTTCGCACTGTACCCAAGACGGCTACTTCTCCATTGCCGTGTCTCGGAATGTGACCTCCCCCCCACTCCTCTTAAATTCTGTGCACTTGGCCTTTGGGAACGACCACGAATGTCACCCTGTGATGGCAACACATGCTTTTGCCCTGTTCTTGTTTCCATTTAATTCCTGTGGCACCACGAGACGGGTAAGAATAGCTCTGCTTGGCTTTGTTCCTAATGCGAAGTCAGACAGAAATGTCCTAGTGACTGGGAGGGAGGTGTGGAAGATCTTAGCCAGGAAGGATATAGCTGACCACCACTTGGTCTGTAGGATGGTTTCATTGCTGAGAAAGCAGAAACCTTCCCTGGGCATTCAGCAAAGATCATAGCTGTGCTCTGACAAGGGGCCAGCACTTCTACCAAGCCATACATGAGAAGAACAAGTAATGAGTTCCTCTTGCCACACTGCCCTGGGAAGCAAGTGGGGAAATTGGCTGACCTTGGTGGTCCTGTTCCTGGCTGCCTCACTGGAGTGCTCGAAGCCCTATTCTCTTACCTGAGCTAAGGTGATGTGAGAAGGTCCCAGGTTAGTTAATGCCACCTGCTCTGTCTGCTCAAGGGACAGAAAATGCAGCTTACGATAGGGTAGCCTTGCTGACTGCTAGATCAGAGCAAGTCCTGAGTGAAGTAGCACCTGGCTAGCAGGAATGGACCTACTTCTTCATAATTCTAGATCACTGGAGACCAGGCAATATATGAAAATGAGCTGATTGCAGCTAGAGATGTGAGGACGTGGAGCCAGGGTTCTATTACCCGTGACAGTATTTTCAGGTAAGGGTCTGTGTCCACCCGGCCCTGCTGGACCAGAATGACTTCCCTTCCATAAAACAGGATTCCAGGGTAAGCCCTGAATCTGCAGAACCTCTCCTGACAACAGAACCCATCTATTGCCTTGGTTGTCCCATCTCCCTATTACTTGACCAAATCCCCCTGCATCGCTGCCACTGACTTCACCTAAGCCTCAAACTCCTCCGGACTCTTATTTCACTTACCTGGATTTCCTTGTGTTCATTTTGGCCTTCTCTCTTCCACCTGCATAGTCCACATTGTAGCAAGAAGGATCTCCTTAACACCTTATCTAAGATTATACACCCAAAGCTTCCTCATGGTCTTGCCATAGCTTAAACTTGACATGAACGTAACTCCTAGGACCTTGCATGAAACCCTGCCTACTTTCCTCTTAACCCATCCTCCAGGAAATGCCCTCTATCTCTCACTCCCTATTTCCAACCGCAGACTGTGGTCCCAAGAGACTCTCTAGCAAGACCAATTCTGGTCTGTCTTTGGTCAGCTGTTTCTCTCCCTCCTCCTACCTCAGATACTACAATTTTTATCTTCATAGCCACTCCCTGCAAGATCTTCCCTGACTACCTTCTCTACAAAAGGCACATGTTTCTCACAGTACCACGTCTAAGTCTTGCCTGGTTCTTCTATTTCCAAGGCTCAAACACGGATGCCATCTACGTCTTTCTCTTTAGCTAAGATCTAGTTCCCACAAGCTCTGGAACCATACACATCCTGTTGATACACGTGCCCAGCACTTCCTGTTTAATGGTTCCTTAAACCTTTAAAAACTGAAAGGTGGCATGGCCCATCCTACCACTCGTGTGAGCTAACAAAGATCATGTCTTTCTGTAGGCTTAGCGTTAGCTGCAGCTACTCTGTAAGCAGCAATGCCTTCCCGGTTAATGTCCAGGTGTTTACCATCCCGCCACCCCACCTAGAGACCCAGCCTGGACCCCTCACTCTGGAACTCAAGATTGCCAAAGGTGAGAGCCTCTTGGCTAGAGCATCCAGCCTACAGTCTTAAAACTCCATTACTTCTCTGGGCATTAGTAGACCAACTTGGTTGGGGCACCTGGGTGGCTCAGTTGGTTAAGTATCTGACTCTTGGTTTCGGCTCAGGTCATGATCTCCTGGTTCATGAGATTGAGCCACCCCCCTCCCCTGCATCAGACTCCAGGCTAATGGCCTGGAGCCTGCTTGGGATTCTCTCTTCTTTCTGTCCCTCCACTTACTTTCTCCATCTCTTTCTCTCAAATACTTAAAAAAAAAAAAAAAAAAAAAAAAAAATCTTTAAATAGACCAATTTGGTAATAAGATACTTGCTAGAGGTGTTAATAGGGGCAATGGTCGGTCTTTAGTGCCCCAACCCACTTTGGCCTCTTACAGATAAGCACTACGTCTCCTACTACACTGCTGGTGACTACCCAGTGGTGAAGTTGCTTCGGGATCCCATTTACGTAGAGGTCTCAATCCTCCACAGAACAGACCCCTCCCTGGGGCTGCTCCTCCATCACTGTTGGGCCACGCCCAGCATGAACCCCCAGAGTCAGCCCCAGTGGCCCATGCTGGTGAAAGGGTAAGCAGCTTCTCTATGCCCCTGGGTTGGGGTCCCCCAGAGAACCCCCTCCCAAATCCGTGTATCTTTGCTTAGCTGCCCCTATGCTGGAGACAACTATCAGACCCAGCTGCTCCCTGTCCAGAAAGCCCTGGATTCACCATTTCCGTCTCACCACCAGCGCTTCAGCATCTTTACCTTCAGCTTTGTGGATACCATGGCAAAGTGGGCACTCAGGGGACTGGTACGA
This sequence comes from Hyaena hyaena, assembly GCF_003009895.1. Classification (NCBI taxonomy): domain Eukaryota; kingdom Metazoa; phylum Chordata; class Mammalia; order Carnivora; family Hyaenidae; genus Hyaena; species Hyaena hyaena. The sequence continues at coordinate 587,336 of NW_024081115.1, forward strand.
TGTATGTTCCTCCCTGTGTGAACCTCAGCAGGGCTCTGAACGCTCCTGCCCCCAGCAACTCAGAATCCTTCCCACATCCTACCAGCCCTCAGCCAAGGCTACCCTTTCATTTTAGCTTGTTGGCACTTCCTCAGAGTGATCACTGATCCCAACCACACGAATGTCCTCTGCCTACTAGACTCCAGTTCTTTAGTGTTACTGTGATAATGGCTTGGGAGTGTCAAGATTTTCTGATAAGTTTCTTTCAACTTCTTCCTGGGGAGACGAGCTTGAAGACTTCTGATGTGGTTTTCCAACACCATCTCCATTCTGTTTGGCTCCCAGGTGTATGTGCACTGTAGTGCATCCGTCTGCCAGCCTGCTGGGACTTCCTCCTGTAGGATAACCTGCCCTGTTGCCAGGCGTGAGTATCCACGCTATCTACACTGGAGGACAAACTTGAAATAATCCTGAGTCCCACTGCTAACCTTTCTTAGCCTGTGGGCAAATGATTCCAAGTCAAGATTCCCTTTCTTAATGAGGCTGCTTCAAGTATTTTGATGAGGCAATAGAACACACAACCAGCTTCCTAGAATCCAGCCCCTTTAAATAGGAGCTATCAATCCTCAAGTAACATTCAGCCTTTGCTTTTTCCATATACATCATGATTAAGCCAGGAATCAAAGTGGCTCATGACCTACATATGGATCAATCTCACAAAGCCCTTATTATTTGGCTAGTTCACAAATCTAGATGTTTCCCCTGCTCAAAGGCAGGTCTGCAACATGGCCTGAAGATCTATGGGTGGCATGTGATTGTTGCCAGAGTATGTACTCCAGCTGATCAGATCCAGTGCTCTGGTTATGTGTGTATTCCTACCTGGTCCATTAACTTTTACATGCCTAGCTCTGAATTAATTGGGATTCATGACCCCCAAAACTTTAAGCCTCTTCTAGCAAAAATATACTCCTAGTAATGTTAGTCCTGAAATACTGCATTAAATGTTTAGGATCTAACTCCAAAAAATATATATTTTGTACACTTCTAAAGAAACTAAAACTTAGTGGACTTTTCCAAGGTCCTATAATTGGTAATAGAAATGGGATTCTTAAGCTACCATGGTGTTAGGTTTGTAGCTTAAGAAAGCATCTTGGTATTAACAGGTTACTGTCCAAATGACTTTTTCAGGAAGAATGGCAGTTCTGGGAAAGGGTAATATCCTAATGTTGCCAAATTCTGGTGAAACCGAGGTAGCAGTGTTAGATATAAAGTCTTGTTCAAATTTATATTAACACATTAAGGAGGTTTTTTTCTTTTAATTTTTTAAATTTGAGACGCGGGGCATGCAGGGGTGAGGTGCGCAGGGCTGGGAGAGAGAGAATCCCAAGCAGGCTCCGTACTGTTGGTGCTGAGCCCAGTGAGGGGCTGGAACTTCGAAACTGTGAGATCATGACGTGAGCTGAAATCCAGGGTCAGACGCCTAACCAACTGAGCCATTCAGGTGCCCCTGGCTGTTTTTTAAGGAGGTTTTCTTAAGACCTGGAATGGAGCTGTACATACTGAGGGACCTAACTCTCCCATTCCCACCCCCTCCATGTGCAAAAGAGTAACTAATCCCTAGCTGTCTTCTCTCCAACAGGAAGAAGATACTCTGACTTCCATTCTCCCAGCAGTACTGCCAGCATCTCTAGCAAGCCCATGATTCTACTCCAAGCCACGAAGGACTCCTCAGAAAAGCTCCATAGAAAGTCAAGTTAGTGGAAGAAGAGACCTAACTAGCTACTTGAAGCCTCCTGCCTGAACCATTAGTCAAACCAAAGCTATTCCTCATCCCCATTTATCCCATGCTGATAGGACCAGTGTGAATCCCCAGTTGACCAGCTTGTGTTTCCTAAAGACCATCCACATTTTTCAGAATCTGGTATTACTTGCTTTTGGCATCCATTAACCTATCTTTTCATCTTACAGGTTCTCCTATGGACCCCAAAGCTCTGTGGATGGTAGGCCTTTCTGGGACCCTAATCGTTGGATTCTTGTTAGTGTCCTACTTGGCTATCAGGAAACCGAGGTGAATTATTCTAGTTGTGTTAATAAAACCAGACTGCACTACCAGCCTGTGCCAAGCTTCTCATTTGAAAGGTAAAGCACTAATTTAAATAAAGTCTTCTATCTGCTCTTGGCGTCTCACAGTTGCAGCCTGGGGCAGTACTTTGGATGACAGTAGAATAAAAACAATGATACCTGAGGTTTCTAATCCAGCCAGCCTTTCTAGCTTCTGAATAGAACAATGTTTCAGTAGATTCATAGTTCGAGGACAACCTACACAGTAAACATAAGAACTAAACACATCAGATTTAGCAATTACAAGATCAAGAGGGGGTGTAGAACACAACTCTTCCAGAAGATCAAACTAAGGAAGAACTTGTCTACAGCTACTCTAGAAACCTGTAGACTACTAGTTCTCCAAAGGAAGGCTGCTAAAAACTATAATTGGCCCCACCCCCAGAGTTTGTCTGGGCTGAGGCTTAAGAACTCATACTTCTAACCATTTCTCAAGTGACCTTGATCTTCTAAACATCCCACTCTGAAATCCAATGTCGATTAACAGTGACTAAACAGAAGTATCTGATCATAGGTTTGTCAACTGGAAGTGGTTTGATCAGCAGCTTAGTTTTGAGTCAGAACCAACAAGTAATAGTCCTTAAGACTAACAGAAAAGCATGGTGACTTCTCAAGGTAAATACCCTGCTCAAAGAACTCTCCAGTACTGTTGGCCATACTCTGGGAGTCTCTACTCTCTTCATGGTGGAGTTCTGAAATTACTCCTGCTTAAAGAAGGTTTCCCCATTTGTCTTCAGGGAGTACCTTCTAGGTTGCTTTATATTTCAGCAAAGTAAAAGGCATTAAACTTGATACTTGACTTGCCTACAAAGCAGGTAGTTAACTCCACTTCAAACTGCTGCTAAGCAGTTCCCTTATTCAACCAACAGGGACACTATCCTAGATACCTGATAACGTGCTTGACTCTCATGAAAACAAAATGAGGTAAACATTAATTCTTGATTTCCAGGACTTGGAATACTTACAAAGTCCAAGCACTTACCCAGTATCATTTAGTCAACTAATGGTAAGGTTGGACCATGAAATGAAATCTTATTTCAGATATTCTCCCTAAAACTCCATATCCTACTGAAAATTTTCCTCTAGTCTTCCAGAGGACCAATTTCCAGTGGTACATAGATTCAGCTGGACAAAGGATTTTCTGAAGCTTGCCTGTTTGCCTGATGCCTGGGGAATGTGGATAAAATAGACACCTAGAGCAAAGGGCTATGACCATTGGCTACCTTCTGTAGTAAAGGGGAAGAGCAATGGTCTTGGATTGCAGTGGTGGTAGTGGTTAACTTGTTCACTAAGCAAGTATAACTGTAGTTTACCTGGGAAGTCATAAATAGATATAATTGAGTTTAACTGTATTTAACTTAATGCATCCAAATTATCATCGCTTGCATAAAACATAATTTAAGACCTATTTTTATATCCATGTATATTTATAGTACATCTCAATTTGCAGGTTAAACATTAGAAGTACCATATATTTAGGTCTTAGAAGATTTAGAGTTGAGAAAATAGGTTCCCATACCCAAATTTTTCCAAACATAATCAAGTTTTTTAGTATCAAAATAGACTAGCTGTTAAATTTCATTAAAATTCTTATACTTGGCTATACTTCATGGGTCTATGGCCACATTTGGCTAGGAGCTATGCACAACTGGAGTCTACTAAATTCAAACTTGTGTTGGAGATATACTGTGTGATGGGCATTAAACTATGTGTGGGAAGTAAAGCAGCAACAACCAGGAAAGCTGTCCCAGCAAGAAGGGCAGACAAATGTCTGATGGTAAGCAGGGGAAAAGTCATAAAAAGAAGGGTGGGGAGAGTGGGATTGCCAAGTCCCATCCTGCTCTCCCCATGAGAAAACGAAATGGATATGGTCCTGAGTTCTGGGCTTATCCCACTAAAACAAAGCAGGTATGTGGGGTCCTGAAATGAAACTAATTTGCTTATGCCAGCTATTTGGCTTTATAACAGAAGAGTCCTCTAGCAGAATACCTGAAATGTAGTTATTTACTCAGTGTTGATGCATTTTTTTTTTTTTTTGAAGGAGGGTAGGAATATCTATACTCATAGTAGATCCAACCAAAGAAAAAAATCCTGGTGCTCAAGCCTTGACCTAGAACCTGCCAGGTTCCCTCTAGCAGGGCTTCTCAGACTGATTACATTAATGTCCTATGAGCCTCCAGAGAAAGAAAAAAACAATTTCCCAAACATAGATGACCACGGAAACGCCTCAGAATCTTCCAGGAGCAGTGATCTACACTACTGTAGACCTAGGGTGTTTCTGCTTTCCTCACCATGGAATCCTTACTGGAACTTAGTCTGCTCAACAGGGAGAAAGGAGTAGTTCAGGGAGAATTTATTACAATGTGCCTCTGAAGTGAAAAGCCTCTGGCCCAAACTACCTAAAAGCTTAAAGTTAAAACATTGCTTTAAAGTGAAATATCAGCTGGGACCATTAACTGGAGTAGCTTATTAATATAGAGTCTCTTCACTAAATCAAACTTTATTATCCACAAAGGGATCATCATTAAATGTTCTTAAAACTTCTTAAACTTCTACTTGGGCATTTGTCTAATTCTAAGCAGGCTTCTTCTGGTAACTTCTTATAAACTTAGATTGCCACCTAAGACTCTTCCCTACCTTTATCATATCCTCCAGTTTAATGAAACTGATTTCTATGTAACAACTCTTTACTCATGGACTAAAGGATTGTTCAAATCTAGCCAGAATAATGGAATTCACTCTTGTATCTCTTGGAGTTTTCCTGGATAAAATCATTGCTGATCGTTTATTCCTCTGTGTGGCTAACATTAATCTTTCTTGCCGAGTATTCATGTAATAACCTAGGCCCTCTAGGAGCTCCCCAGGCCTGCTGCACAGCTTCCAGCCCAAGATTTCCTGTTGAGGTCTTCCGTTTCTCAGAGGATAAATCCTGGGTCATGTTTGAGTTTGCTACTTGCTACTAGCTACTATATATACAGCATATACCATCTTTGCATCCATTTGCGGAAGAAGGAATGTATAGGACAAACTAAGAATTCGGGTGCCTGACCTCATCTTTCTCCCTGTCCCTCCCCCAAACTGGCTGTTGACAGTTTAGCTAGGTACCAAAGTATAGATGAGGAGTGGCCTACACTCTTTTGAAGGTATTGTTCCATTGACTTCCAGGTTGGTGTTGCAGCCTGTTATTCTGACTTCTGATCTTTTGCAGTGTCCTGACTTGGGCTAGTCCATACACTTAAAATGTAATCTGTAGAGTACACAGCTTTTAACTCAAGGAAAAATTCTCATTTCTGATTACTCCATTTTGTCTTGTCTCCATCCCCCCTGGTTCATTTCCAGATGAAATGTTCTGATATTGCCTCTCCATTTCCTTGATTTGTCTTTAGTTTTGGAACATAATCTCAGACTTACAGAAATATTGTATATTCTGACTTTCCAAATACAAATCTTGGTTATCCTGCATTGTCTGCTCAGACCCTTCTTCTTGATACTATGTCTTCAAATAGGAATCTTGTCCATTCACTTGGCACAAAAGCCAACTGAAGGCTCTGAGTGACTGTGAAGATGAGGAAGTTCCAACACTGGACCAAAAATTACTAGTGTTCAGTTTTCTTTTCCATTTATATGGATCTACTGGTTCAAAGTAATACAGAAAGAGTCTAGAATACCACATTCTGTTTTCCAGGATGTCTTAACACCCCTAAATTCCAAGAATCCCAGGTCCATCTGTTCACTGTTAGGACTAGATCTGCTTTCTTCCATCCGGTCAATAAGACATGAGGTATTTAACAGCTCCTACTTTTTTTTTTTTTTTTTTTTTTTAGCTCCTACTTTTTTTTTTTCCCTTGAGTCCCAATATACATATAACAAAGCATATAAGGTGTACCAAGGCTGTAGAAATTTTGCTGAATATACGTCTAACCACCACCTTGGTCAAAGATAAAACAAACGAAGCATCCGGAGAATGTTTCATTTTTGTCCCCAGTCAACACCTCTTCAGGTGATAACTATTCTAGCACCAGAGATTAGCTTCACTTTTTCTTGAACTGGATATAAATGGAATCCTACCCACTCTTGTGTGTTTAGACTCTTTGATCTAGTGTTTGAGATATATACTACAAGTTGCAATAGTTTTCATGTACAACATTACATTAAGAGTATCAGCTTGGGGTGCCTGGGTGGTTCAGTTGCATAAGCATTCGACTCTTGGTTTCAGCTCAGGTCAGGATCTCATGGTTTTGTGAGTTCAATGTGTGCATCAGGCTCTAAGCTGACAGTGCAGAGCCTGCTTAGGGACTCTCCGTCTTCCTCTCTCCACCCCTCCCACTGTCTCTCTTTCAAAATAAATACTTAAAAAAAATAGATCAGTTTATTATTGGTAGGCATTTGAGTTGTTTCCAGTTTGGAGATATTAGTAACAAACGTGCAGTAAACACTGATACCTAAGAAGGGGCTGGTTACAAGAGCCTTAGGCAATCTCCTCCCTGAACCAAACTGGTCCTATGACTATAGAACAGAGTAAAAATGACAGTGTGACTGTGCACTGGTTACAAAAGACTGCAGCTTCTGCCTGGTCTCTGGAGAAGCCAGCTGTCATGCCACAGTAAGGGTGTTGAGGCAGCCCTGCGGGGAGGGAGGGAACCCCTCCCCAGTCAAGGGCCCTGTGCGTGCCTCCTTGGAAGTGAATCCTCCAGCCCCTGTCCATATCTGCTTGCAACCTTCTAGAAGACCCAGCCCTAGCCCCTCACACCGGAGCTGTTTCTGAAGACCCATTCTACCACAAATATGAGAAAGGATTACTGCCCTTATAAGGCAAAACGTTTTGTGGTGACATTTTTTTCAGGCACAACAGGTAACTAAGAAATACTTAAGGTTTTTGTGGAGATGTATCATCTTGGATGTGAAAGAGTAGAATTGTTCGATATATACTTCATAAGCAATTGTCAAACTGTTTTCCAAAATATTTCTATTTTTATACTCACACTAGCTATTAGCTATGCAAAAGCCCCCCAATTGCTCTAAATCCCTTAGGATAGGCAAATATTTTCAGAGGGAAGCTCTGCTTTGGTCCGGTGTCAGCCTCTCCTTCTTAGAGTATTCCCTCATCCAGCCTACAGGGGCCACAGAGGATATAGACTGCTAGATCTCCAGTGTCAGCAAGCTGGGGGAACCGTGCTGCCTGTCTAATCAGCCCACAAGCCTGGGGGCTTTCAAAATGCAATAAAATATCTGAAGATTCATAAAACCCATAAAACTGAAAGACAACAGTTAACATTTTCAGTCAGTAAGGATAGAGATCTGCTTGTCATCAACCACGTAGGGATCCACGAAGTGTTGATTCCTTCATTCTGTCACTTTCCAGAGAAATAGAATTTCACTTTACGACAAATCTAAGTAAACCCAAAGTAGTTGACAGATGACTGGAAATGGCGTCTTGACTTGAGCTGTATGTAGTGAAATTACTTTTTTGGATCTTCATGTTCAACTGAATAAACTCCTTTCATATTAGGAATTGAAATTAGAGCGATCTATGTCAAAACCAACAGAGAACTTACTTACATGGTCCGAGACCAGGAGAAACGATAGAAAACCAGAAGTTGAACTGCTATCACAGGGGCCATTCTGGAGGAAACCTATTCTTTTTAATAGAAATTGTCTGCAATCCTCACGTTCACCCAAAATAGTCACACCAAGATACTAACTCTGTGACTGTTGGTAAAACATTTAACCGCCTCAATCTCCACTTTCTTACATCTGATATAAGAACTAAATCATTTCTATCTTTCTGGCTTTAAATCCTTAGCTCCTGGAATAGCCTGAATCTCCCTTAGTCATTTTCATTGGTCTTGATTCCTGACTATCCCATGGAAATTCTACTTCCCTAATTCCTTGCTCAGGATGTTCATGCTGTGAGCTGGCAGTGTGCTTTTGTCCTACACCATGGCACATTTGTGCCTTCTGAGAGCTAACACCTTGCTGTTGTTCAATAAAAGTCTAAGCAAGCCTTACTGCGACAGCCACAGGCCTGGAGGTGGGGGAGCAGAAGTTAGGAGATTCTGCCACTTACCAACCTCTTCCCAGTTTTCCCAAGAAGTACTGCTCTTTCATTCTTGTTGATATGGAAGGAATTGAAGACATTGACCAAGAGAAATAAATCACCCTCCCCAGCACCTAACTAAGTTAGGTGATAAGAAAAGCCAAATCCAGTGAAGTCTCTTGAATAAAGCAGTTGGAAGGGGAGGAAGCAGGGGGCAAAGGGCTGACTGTACAATGATTTATGGCAGTAGGGGCACCTGGGTGGCTCAGTTGGTTGAGCATCCAATTGCGATTGGGGTCATGGTCTCACAGTTTGTGGGTTCAAGCCCCACATCAAGCTCTGTGCTGATGGTGCTTGGGATTCTCTCCCCTTTGCTCTCTGACCTTCCCTGACTTGCACTTTCTCTCTCAAAATAAATAAATGTAAAAAATAAAAAAGGATTTATGGTGGTAAAAGAAAGAACAGGCATCAATGATATTGGACAAAATGAATTACACACGCCAAGTTTTGTCTTTTAATCTCAATATTGGAGTAAAGGGCTGGATTTAATGACTACTACTTCCTGTTTAGCAGGGCTGTTCTTCCTATGTGCCGGTCTGTCAATTTATCCCTTCATTGGGCTCTTCAGGATGTTGACTTTATCTTGCAGGAGTCAAAAGTAGGAGTTTAGTTTTCAAAGTAGAATCTTCTCCTATTCTCATAATTATTTGGACTTATTGGGCTCTGGAGGGTGAATACTAGTCATGTTGGCAGGGAGGGGACTGAGGAGGAGACCAACACCATCCTAAGGAGAGAAACCCACTGTCCCCCAGCCACTGTTTCCTCACAACGGCTAAGGCTGCCCCTAGGAAGTGCCTGGAGGCTAATGACGAGTGTGCTGGGAAGGGTGGTTTCTGGTGCCAGCAGCCTTCACAGCCGGTGGTGCTACCCATGCTCATCAAAGTCAGGCTTTCATCCTAAAACTTCCCTTGTCCTTGTCCAGGACAAAGGGTTTGGCACAGACCCGGAGCTCACAGAACATTTGCTGAGTGAATCACACCAAACTATGACATAATTTGGCCAGATTTAAAGGAGCCCAGAAAATTCTAAGAGAATAGCTGAATTGATCCAGAACACACTTTCTGGATAAATTTCTGTTTATTAGAAATTTACATTTTCTATTTTGACCAGGAGCATAGGAGGGTCCCATTTCTCCACATCCTCACTTGTTATCTGTCTTTGTGTCTTGTCACCACAAGGTAACATTTGTAAACTATTGTTTTAAAGGTTTATTTATTTTTGAGAGAGAGAGAAACAGAGTGCTAGTGGAGGAGGGGCAGAGAGACACAGAGACCCAGAACTCAAAGCAGGCTGCAGGCTCTGAGCTGTCAGCACAGAGCCAGATGCAGGACTCGAGCTCATAAATGGTGAGATCATGACCTGAGCTGAAGGCAGACACTCAGCCGAGCCACCTAGTGACCCCTGTAAACTATTTTTAAATAAGAAAAAGTATAAAGACAATGAAAGGCCCATAATCCTACCAATGAAAATACTAAAGGGTATGACCAAAAAGAATTCAAACCATATAGAAAAGCCAGATAAAAAGAAAAGAACTCCCAGGGCACATGGGTGACTCACTCGGTTAAGTGTCCGCCTTGGACACAGGTCATAATCTCACGTTCCTGAGTTTGAGCCCTGTGTTGGGCTCTGTGCTGACAGCTCAGAGCCTGGTGCCTGCTTCGGATTCTGTGTCTCCTTCTCCCTCTGCTCCACCCTGATTGCTCTCTCTCTCTCAAAACTAAACATTAAAAAAACAAATTTTTAAAGAAGAGAAAAGAACTCCCATCTCTTACCCCCAGTTGGTCTTCCTGAAAGCAATGGTCTTCAATGGTGTCTTGCAGGTCAGTCCAGAAACAAGCCTCATGTGCATGTGTGTTTCAATTTACACAAAGTGACAATCCTCCTCACGCCCTGCTGTGCACAGTGTCATGTTTATTTTTCCCTATGGTATACATTATCTGCCTCTTGTCCAGAAGGCCTATGGTCTCCAAAAAAATAAGGACACAGGATGACTAGTATACCCATCAGGAGTCCTGAAGGGCAGAGTAGTATCCGTTCCCTGTCTTTCCACAGGCCGAGGAAAGCTCTGTGCATAGAGGGAAGCCAGCTGACCCAAGGCCACTTTTCATTGACCATAGTGGGAAGTAGTAGTATGTGTGTTGGTTTCTTCACCCAGAACTCCAAAAAGTAAGTCCTGCCTGGGGAAGGCAGAGGCCAGGGTCATTGGTGCTTTTCTGTGCTTATATTGTATTCTGCATTAGGCCATCAGACCGGGCCCCATGGTCTGATATCACTCTGCACCTTCCCTTCCCTGTCTCCTTCTGATGGTCTCTACCTGCGAGCATGCTGTTTCTGGCATTTGCTGTTACCCAAGCAGCTACAGAGACACGCAATGGGAAAGTGTTTGTAAGGAAGTCTGTTCATAATGAAGGCCTAGGAAGAAGCCCTCTGTCAAAGTCACATTTAAATTCGATGAGTCAACCCTTTTTGCAATTACCCAGCAGACAGGCTTAATATAATCTACTGGGGCGGCCTCCATATGGTGACACCGAAGCCCTGACACCTCCAGGGTGACTCGGTGCCCTTGGTTTGGGGCCAATTGACTTAATGTTCCGTGTTTCCTGTGAAGGAGTCCTTCTCCTCATCTCACCCTGATGGCTACCTTACAAATTCCTAAATTCTCTTTTTGCCTTTTTTTTTTTTTTTAAATCTCTGGTATCTCAGGAACCATCTTCTTCTGGCCAGAAAAGAAAAATACACTAAGGAAATTTGAGTAACTGAAGTGTGGTAGTACCATGGAAGGTACTCAGCTCAGTACCCAGCTGAGGCCTGATGAAAACTACATCAGAATTTATTCACGGAAAAGTGAACAGAGCACAAAAAAAGTGTTACTGCATTATGACTGCACTAAATATTTACTTCATGTTCAGGATGCACTAGGTGGGATTAAAAACTGAGAGGCAGAATTAATCATGAGTCTACCCTGATGAACTTATACAAGTGCAAGGTTATTCTATGAAATAGACAACATTGAAAGGAAAGTATTAATTTGTGGATTTTAACCACCGAAATGTTTAGAAAGCATGAAATAATCATTACCATTTTTTAGCACATGCAACATGCCAAACGCTGTGTAAGCAATTTTCATGGATGATTTTATGTAAGGCTCACAATGACCTATGAAGTAGGCAATAATAGTGTCAACTCCTTAAAAAGAGAGAGAGCGGGGCACCTGATTGGCTCAATGGGTTGAGTGTCCGGCTGAGGCCCAGGTCATGATCTCACAGTTCCAAAGGCTTACCCCACCCCTGCTTTAGGAGGTGGCCTCTTCGTTCTAAGAGGAATCCTATATCCCTTTATTTACAGCTGGTTGTGGAGTGAATGTGTGACCATGCTTGGCTCTGTGACTGGAGAATTCCTCCTGGGGGGACCTGGAGAAATCTCCTCACTCCTAAGAAAGTGCTAGAAGGGATACCCTCTTCTTCCTCCAGGAATTGCCGGTACAGCTCTGCCATCTAGTGTGGCTGCAGCCTGTGGGTTCAGTCTCTACAGTCAAAGGCTGAACCTAAGGGGACAGAGTGAAGACAGGGAAAACTACCTGCATTTCTGAGGACATCCTCGAGCCATGCAATCAACCTGTCTCTGGACTTGTACTTCTCTGTGGTAGCAAAAGTCCTTTCTGGTTAAGATAAACATGCCCTGAAATATACCACAGCTATTAAATACCTAGACATGGAGGCAAAAATAGCAAACCCTGGGGAATAGTTTGCTGCCACCCCACAGAAGATCAGATCATAACAGGAAAGCAAACTCTTACTTAGGTACCCAAAGGGCTCTTCTGAGTTTATCACGGGACATTGTCTAACACTGTTTTTGGTTTCCCACCTGCCTGGTCCTTTCTTGGTGAGAATGAGGGACACACTCCTTCATGGAAGCCAAAGTAAAATTCATGGTTCAAAGACTTTCTCTTAAACACTCTGTCCTGGGGCACCTGGAAGGCTCAGTCTGTTAAGCATCTGGACTCTCGGTTTCAGCTCATGATCTCCTGGTTCATGAGTTTGAGCCCCGTACTGTCAGTGAAGAACCTGCTTGGGATTCTTTCTCTCCCTCTCTCTCTGCCCTTCTCCTGCTTGTGTGCCCCCTCTCTCTCTTTCTCTCTCTCAAAAAATAAATAAATATACTTAAAAAAAATAAACCCTCTTTTTCTGTCAGGCACTGTGTGAGGAAAGAACTGATGATCAGAACTCACAGTCTAGAGAATAACTTCCTGAGGAAAGTGAAATAGAGATAGAGACAAGGAAAGGTATTGACTGTAGTCACATGTAGGGACCCCACATGTGAAGGCTTAAAAAACTGGGGGTTATATTGGTGTGTGAGTGGGCTAGGAGGGACAGAGAGAGGGCTGGGGGTTCTTAGAAAGAGAGAAAGGAAGACAATCCAAGCAGAAGAAAGCACAAACAAAGTCAGGGAGACGTGAAAAGCAGCCGGATGTATCCAACAGATACCAGACCACATGATAAAGTTATCAATCTGCAAACACTGTGAAAATGGTTCTAGAATGGACAAACATATCAACAGAACCAAGCAGAGAACCGAAAGAAAACCAATTCTATCAGTGAAGTTTGTACATGGAAAAGGTAGCAGGTCTGATCATTGCAGAAACGCTGAGGTTTTCACTTTTCACTCTATCACGGTATGCTTTGAATTCTTCACAACATATTTATATCTTATTTATGTTTAATGAGAATAGAAATCACTTCCTCCTTTTCATGACTATAAGAGTAGACATATGCGTTAAACATTCAGAAAACACATAAAGAGATAACAAACTTTACCCTTGGGGACATACCCTTCCAAAATTCTTACATATTCTTTTTCTTTTTACCAAAAATAGAATTATATTTTATGTCCTGTGTTTCTCTTTTATATGCTCCCCCCATTGTGGTTGTCTTAAAATATCTCTTTGACATTTGTCCCATTAAAAGGTAGAGCCTAATTCCTTCCCCTCAATGTGGAAGGCTTGGTGACTGGCTTCTAATCAATAGACTATGTAGGAAGGACAGGGTATCAATTCTGAGGCTAGGTTATACAAAAGATCTGCTTCTGTCATCTGTTATGCTATTGCCCGGCAAAAAGTATCACATACGTCACTAGGTCACAACGCCGTAATGTTAATATATGTACATCTGCATTATTATTAAAGGGTCTGGCAAATCAACCGTAGCCAATTCGACCATATAGAAGTCTTAAGTTCTTTTTGAGCAGATGATGGTAGTCACAGAACATTTAGGTAATTGAGAGTGATTTTTTTCCCCACCATAAATGAAAGCAAGCCTCGGCCAAAATTCACACACACACACACACACACACACAACCACACACACACACATCACACACAGAAAAGCAATACCATCTGTTCTGTGAAGTATGTGGGTTGTTGTTTGTTGTTTTGTTTTTTACCAACTTTGTCAAGAGCTGTACCCCCAAGACCTGACTCTTACTGCTTCCCTGCCTCTGCTCACTGACCTTTGTACCACATTTGTCCTTAAGCTCTTAACTTCTCTCTTAACTCAGTGACTCTCTTAACTCAGGCAAAGAGCCCAATGGCCCGATGGGCACACTATCCCATGATGGAAACAGAAATGACCCCTCAGGCAATAACAATGGCCCAGAGGAAGAGCTCTGGTGGCCTAGACCATGCAGACCAATTTGAGCTCAACCCCCGACTCACACCTGCACAGATGGACCATGGGGTGACCTCTAGCATGACCCACAATTACCTTTACCTTATTATAATACCGAAATCTCCACCCACGGAAGATCCTCAGCCTCATTTACACAACATGCAATGTGTGTCTGGGCAGGTTTCCTTAAGGCCCACGTGCAACCTTATGCCCATCTTGACAAACAATGACAAGTCTCTGCTTTCTGAATGTTCACCCTAACCCTAAACAAAAGGAATCCATTCACCCTTGCTTGGGGAGTCATGGCTTTGGAAGTTATTCCCTCTCATCTCCTTATTTGCTGCATATAAAGTTTCCTTTGTGTGAAGTTTCTGTGACTCACCGAGGAGCAAACTCACGTTGGTTCGGTTACATCTCGAGTGAAAGCTTTGTTGTGCCCGAATCTCGAGTCCCAGAGACCTCCAAGGAGCTGGCACTGATGCAAATACAAAAGGGTCTTTATTATAAGCTCGAGCAGGGGCTCACCAGCCTACCAGTGTTGTGGCGGCAAGGTGAAGTTAAGAACAATAGCAAATAGGGTTTTTAAGGAGTAAGGGATAGGGGTGTTACAGCACATGTAGTATCATCACATAAGCACCAATTACAATTGTACAGCGCCCCTGGTAACAGCTTTGACCATTCAGTATCTGTGAGGTGTTCATTACTTTCAGTGGGACCCAATCATGACTTTTGAGAATCCTTTGAAAATGACCAATTATGAGGTGAGTTAAAAGGGCTCACGTGGGGTTCAGGCAAGCGGTGAGAAATTGGCTAGTTTGTATCTGCAGTTCCTAGCCTTGACTCAGACCATAGGAATGTTTCTTTTTTCTTTTTGATTAGCTAAACTGAGGGTGGTCCGAGGATGGCTCTAGCCTTGAGCAGTCTGAGGCTTTTCCTAGAACTGGGGCTGGGGCTACATGCAGCCCGAGGTTGCTCTTAATGGAAGACTTAATCTTTGGCTCTTCAGCTTTAGTCAGGCAATACAGAATATCCTGGAATTCAGGCAGCCCGGGCAACCAGAAACCAGAATCCAGACTCAAATGGAGCACTGTTGAAAGACCAACATCAATCCACTAGATTTTTAAGATCAAGCCTCAAGGTGTCACCCCTGAGGGTGTGGGCCACAGGCCTTGCCAAATTCTTACACCCTTTTCAGGCAAAGATAGGGAGTGTTTCAAATAATGATTCAACCCATGATCTTAAATACCACTGATTTCACCAATAAGGCCCACCTCTAACAATCATTATGGTAATTGGCACAGTCTGTGGGGCTGAGAAGCAATAGAAGGAGGATCCCTGGCTGTAGGCCCATCAAGTGGGGGCTTCCTGACCAGCACGTAGGGATTATGTCAGTGGCTCCTCAGTTAAGTGTCTGACTCTTGGTGTTGGATTAGGCCATGAGGTCATGGTTCACAAGTTCCAGCCCGACAACGGCTCCACACTCACAGTATGGATCCTGCTTGGAATTCTCTGTCTCCCTCTGTCTGCCCCTCCCCAGCTCACTCTAGCCCTAGCTCTCAAAATAAGTAAACGTTAAAAAAAAAAAAAAAAAAGAATGTTCCCTAACTACCCCTGCAGGGCTCAAATTTCCGAGGGAATAAACAACTATACCCAGGTGTAACTTTTTAAAAAGATATTTCTTTTTAAATAATCTCTATAGACAACATATGGCTCAAACTCAAAACCCCGAGATCAAGAGTCTCATGCCCTATTGACTGAGCCAGCCAGGTGCTCCCCAGGGTATAACTTTTAAAACACTGCCTACGGTGAAGTATTTTATTAAATCTTTTTCGTTTTAATGTTGATTTATTTTTGAGAGAGAGAGAGCAAGGGGTGAAGGGGCAGCACTAGCAGGGGAGGGCCAGCGAGAGAGGGAGACCCAGAATCCAAAGCAGGCCCCAGGCTCTGAGCTGTCAGCCCAGACTGCACATGAGGAAACCCACACTCACAAACCGTGAGATCATGACCTGAGTGGAAGTCAGATGCTTACCTGAGCCACCCAGGCACCCCATAACATTTTAAAGTAACAGACATCATAGCAAACAACTCCACAGCATTCCAATGTGTGGCTATGCCAGCCTTTTGTGAATCATATTCATTTAGTAAACACTTATGTCATGGCCCATTTGTTCGTATTATAAACAATTCAGAGATGAGTGCCCTTAATGTACACATTCTGTGTCCATTTCTAATTATTCTGTGACTAGGGCCCAAGGTGCAAGAGCACCCGGCTGTGGGGATCCCCAACAGACCAGCTGTAGTCGCCTGCCGCTGACAAAATCTGAAGGGCGAGAGCTGAGTGGTGGTTAACACAGGAAAAGCAACTTAGTTCAGAGAGACTGATGCTGGGAACGATGGGAGAAAAAGGAACAAAGACCAGACTCTACTGTGGCTCCTAATCTCCAGGCAGGATTCCTGAGGCATACAGACTCTAACTCCTACAACTCTGTCAAGAACTCCCTTTAACGTGTTACCACTCCAGCCTGGCTCTGGTTAGTGTGACTTCACTCCCATAACCATAAACACAGCCCCACCCCCATATATATTAGCAATCCTCTTTCAAACAAATGGCCCAAGGACATACATCTGAAGGGACTCACCACTAAGGTTCAACTCAACAACAATAAAACCAGCCTCAAGAACCAGCCCTCCAAATTCCCGGAGACCTTGCTTGTAAAAAGCAGGAATTCCTTAGAGACTTAGCTATCCCTAACCCCCACTAACTAAAATGTTTATAATCAGTTATTCCTCAAATGTATATCATCAATTATCTGTACTGGGATAAAGAGTTAATCTTGGTGCAGCTCTTTCCGCCCATGGATTTTGTCCCTGGGCTGTAATAAAGCACCTTTTTGCACAGAAAATGTCTCAAGGATTCTTTCTTGGTCCTTTGCTGAGGTCCCCACATGAGGAAGACAGGGGACTAGCATTTCAAAGACTGTCTCCAAAGTGCTGAAAATACTTCTGGGTCTGTATGAGGAGAATGTGGGACAAAGGCTGGGGGGTATGAGAGAAGGCCGGGGCTAGAGAGGGGCCCCCTCAATCCTGAGCACGAAACACAGTGTTCCCTGAGCCCAGAATCCAGGCCCCCAGGTAGCACACCTTGAAGGAAGCAGGGCAGGATGCTTACCAAAGGGGAACTCCACTCCCAAGACCGGTGAAGACAGAACCAAAGCAGTCGGCTCTGAGATGTGCCCCAGCGCTGACCTTTCACCGACTTTTGCCCTCATTATAATACTAACAACCACGCCGCACGCCCCGGGGTGCAGATTTCACATGATAATGAGACCCCGGTGCAGGGTTTGCTCATTGCGCCTGTGCGCCCAACTTCCTGTCTCTCAAACCTGCCATTGTGGGGGCTGAGATGGCATTCGTTTCCCCACCTCAGTGTCTTTAAAATCTTTTCCTGGACTTTGTGCTGGGAGCCAGCAGGAAGGGCCCTTTCTTTTGTGCTGTTTCCCTTGTGCTTGAGCATGAGCCCCGTTGAAAACCTTGCCTGGAACTTCCCGTTTGGCCTCTAGTCAATTTCTATTGTGTAAGTAACAGGCACGTGCAGGTGGTTAATAAGTGTCAGGTCCGTTTTTGTCTGGGGTCAGTCCTTTGGGGTCAGCCCTGCAGTGCAGTCTTACAGCTGGAGTGGGTAGTTTCGGTTCCACCAAGGCTTCTGCCGGAGTTAAAAGGTAAGCTGGAAAGACCTTAATCAGTTAGAAAGTACCAGACTAAGGTCAAAATGGAGGCAATTCCAAGTTCTCTTTCAATTCTTTGGAATAAATTCCTACAAGTGGAATTGCTAGATAAAATAGTATGTAGACCGTTTTCTCAAAAAAAAAAAAAAATATGTAGGAAAATTGGGTGACAATTTTAAAAGAAACAGTACCTTAAAATTAAAGGCAAGTAATAACAAAACAAAGCTCCAAACAGGAAAAGTAAGAGGAATCCGACTGCCAATCCCCAAACTAAAATTTGGGTCCAGACTGCTTCCTTTTCAGTCTCACTAGAACCCAGTCTCCTCACCGACACCTCCCCACCACACCCCTGCTTCCCCGTTCCTGGAGGGACCAAGTACATAGTCCTATGCTAATTAATGGAATTGCTTAGAATTAGAGTTTTCCCCTTCAGCATGCAATCCTATTGTTTCCTTCTCTTTTGCCCTCAGAGGGAGGAATGGGAACTGAAATCTTAGTCTTTTTCTCCATCTCTCAGTAAAGAAGGAACACTATCCCCTAAGGATGGATGAGCACAATTGGAGACCCAGACACCTGGCTCCCTGAGGGTTCTAGCAAAAAAGGGATTAGCCTCACTTCAGTTAGCAAGCCTTAGAGGAGGCAGTTTGGGCCCAGACCAGAGAGCAAGCCAGTTCCAACTTCTGAATTGAGGAAAAAGCTTAGACTCTTTAAGTGACCGATTAAATCTTCTTTACAAGAATGAGGCCAATTTACATAAATATTTCCCCACTTTCAAAGGGAAAACAAACAGACTCCAAGCTACTAAAGCACAGAAAGGACTGGAAAAGCTGGCGGTCTCCAGGTTACCTGGGGCAGGATCTGGTACCGGAGATAAGAGTCCAATCCTCGAGCCCAGGCTGAGTTCCTATGGGGCAAATGCTTGCTTTATTCATTGTCCTAATTTAAACTGCTAGCCAGCTTCTCCACCGGTTGAATTCATTTCTACCAAGGAGAAGCCAGAGAAGGAAGATGCTGGTAGTGCCAAATGACCCCTAGGCAGGATGGACAGACAGACAGTGGCAGGGTCTGACCGGCACTGGTAATTGATGGTCAGCTGATGACTGAAGGATGTATGTTTGGTAAGCCTCCCTCACAGCGCCGATCCCAGAGCAGTTGTTCA
Organism: Hyaena hyaena; assembly: GCF_003009895.1. Classification (NCBI taxonomy): domain Eukaryota; kingdom Metazoa; phylum Chordata; class Mammalia; order Carnivora; family Hyaenidae; genus Hyaena; species Hyaena hyaena. The sequence continues at coordinate 606,080 of NW_024081115.1, forward strand.
TCAGGAGTCTTTCCCGCACTGGACTGTCAGCCACCTGATAGAAATGGGGAAACAGGTGCGTTTAGTCTCCAAGTACAGCTGCAGATACGAGCGGCCGCCGCAAGGAGAATGCTCATTGTTAGTGGTCCCGTTGCCATTGGAGGCTAGGCAGCCTTTAATCAAAATCAGACACAAATAATGTGTTTCAGCAATCACACACTGTAGGAACCCTCTCCCCTCAGCGGACAGGAAGGTAAGTGACCTCCTTCAGCCCATGTCATCTTTAAAACCCAAAAGTGGCCTCAAAAAGCCTCCAGACTTATCTGACAAATAGTAAATGAAAGATAAATATGTTTATGAAAAAACAAAATATTAGTACATGTTACTTTATCATTAAAAAACAATTTTTTAAGTTTATTTATTTTCAGAGAGAGAGAGAGAGAGAGAGAGTAAGCAGGGGAGGGGCAGAGAGAAGGAGGAGTGAGAATCTCAACCAGGCTCCACATTTTTAGCACAGAGCCCAATGCAGACTTTGAACCCAGGAACCTTAAGGTCATGACCTGAGCTGAAATCAAGAATCGGACACTTAACCGACTGAGCCACCCAGACACCCCTGAAACCAATCTTTAATGGGAAAAAAAAGACACAGTGAGTATAAAATCACAACTTGAGTCAAGCATGTGTTCATTAATATTAAAAAAAAAAACCCATAAACACCACAAGTAATTAGACCAAAATTGCGTTGTTCTGACCCTCTTTTCTGGATGTTTCCAATCTTGGTGGGAGGCACCAATGTGTATCCATTTCCCAGGCCAGAAACCCAGGACTTTAAATGTTCATCATTCCTTCATTGCCTACAAATTAAGCAACGCAAGCTCCCATCTTCAAGCTCACACACCCACCCTCACACACACATTCGCGCAGCCACTCCCAGCTTGGTACCGGCCTTGCTCTCTCCAACCCAGCCAGGACTTGTGACTGGGAAGCCCTGATGACATGTCATCTCCCACGTGGCTTTGATTAATCAGGAACCTCAAAAAGGCCACTGGTGCTTTGGGAACCGGCCAGAAATAGCAGCCTTGACCCAGAGGTCAAAACTCTAAGTATGCGGACAAGGCAGTGATGAAGCAGCGCCCCCAAGTGGCAGGGAAACAGACGGCAGCATCTAGGGGACACAGAGAGCATGGACCAGAAACACCTGGGTGGGAGGGTGATCGTTACAGAAAACAGAGGCCCCCACGATGTTCATGCAGGGCAAACGCCAACAAAACGTGGATTGTAACTGTGACTGTAACCCCCTTAAGCCAACAAGGCCTGGTAAAAGTTAAACTAGGCTCAAAACTGATTTATTCAATCTATTTGGTTTTTGCTCTCACTGAAAGTAAACATTGATCGGGGTTTTCTTTGGTTTTGTTGTTTCTTGGTTTGAATAAACTTCCAGAACTAAAATTAACAAATGAAATTTTGCCAGAAACAAGCCATGTGACCTCAGACAGTAGCAGTTTATGGCTTTGGTTTTCTCACAGTTCAAAATGACAAGAGTGAACTTCATGATTCCTAAATTTCCTCCCAGCTCAGGACTACCGTATTTACTGCTGGCGTGCATAAGGTGTTTATCTCTAGAATGTGTTTGACAATTTGTATTAGAATTGTCATGATTTTCTTAAAAGTGATTTAAGACACAGGGAAGAGTTGCACTCACAATGGCTCATATTTCGGGGGGTTCGTTGTCAGGAAAGGAGGCGTGAGGAAGGGAGTCTGAGGAGAAGCCAGGGACACAGGCTGAAATCGACCGAGGCCTCGGGGAAAGAAATGGGACCAGGAGCCATCAGGAGCTGGTGCTGCTCTCTGACATGGCCTGTCCCTCTCAGGGGCTGTGAGCACCCCTGCTGGCTTCTCCTCTGACCACATCAGCCCCAGGGTCCCCTCTTCCCTGGCAGGAGCGGGGGCTGCTTCACCTGTTAACCCATCGGGATTCCTGCGCCCACACAGCTGCTAGCAGCGACCCGGGCTCGGACGCTTCGGTGAGAACTTCGCGCTCAGTTCCCGGAGCCAATGCACTTTCTATTTCCCCATTCCAAGCTCCGCAAGAGAAATATGATTGGCGCAGCTCATCTTTGGAGTCCAGCCTCACTAATCACTAGCAGCCCCTGATTGGCTGTCCTTGGGCAGGCGACCACCCCTGGTCCAATCAGCTGCGAGTGGATGGGGAAGATCATGTAACACAAACCAGGGCTGCTGAACTGTGGGTGGAGCCGATTCCCTTAGCAGGGATTAGCATCAGAGTCTAGTTCTGTGTGGTCTAACTCGGTAGCCACTAGAATTAGGCACCTGCAGCACTCACCACATTTCAGGTACTCAGTAACCACACATGACGAATGGCTCCTACATTGAGTTGCACAGGTATAGGACATTTTCCATCATTGTAGAAAGTTCTGACCTCTACAAAAATAGGTATCTCTAGTACTTATTAAATATGAAAGGTGACAGGGAAAGAGAATTCTTTCATCAGCTTGTTGTCTATCTTGATCTTACAATCTAGATTGTTAGAGGGAGGCTTTGGAGAAATATAATAGGCAAAGGACATCCAATTTTCCTCATGTACTTGCTGAGGGTCATAGGCGGCTAAGTGACACCCCATCAGCCATCACTTTCTCAAATAGGCAGAGACTGTTGGCTATGCTGTGGCCTCGTCAGTGATTTGGGGATCAGCAAGAAAATCTACAGATACACAAGAGGGAGAACAAGACTGTGGGTTTTTTCTGGATTCATTTGTGGCTGTCAGAGAAGCCATAGAGTCAAAGCCTTGAGATTTGGGCTACATGCCAACAAAGGTTCCATTGTCTGCTCTGTCAGAGTGACCCTCAAAAAGTAGTTTTGAAGCATGATGCACGCGTTAGAAGCACAGTGTTTGGTCCTAGCACGATGAGAAAACAGTAAAATAGGTCAGGGTCCTATTGCCTCTCCTGTCTTTTATTCATATTTGCTGGACAAAAAATAACCAGAGATGCCATTTACTAAGCACCTGGGGAGTGCTATTCCCCCACACAGCAGCGGTGGCTGGGGAACAAGCTAGCAGGTTTCTGTGGTGGGACTTTGGTCTGTCACCTGCTTCTTCATCCTTGGGACCTTCCTTGGTTCCTGCCTATTTGCCAGTCTAATTCTCCAGAGTCACATCTTCCCCGGGAGCTCCCAAGATCCTGTTCATAAACTGATTTCCTTAAGATGGACAGACTGACACATTACCTGTGGTTTGTAAGTTAGAGCCATGGCTGAAATACACTTCCTTTTTTTTTTTTTTTTTTAAGTTTATTTAACTAATCTCTGCAGCCAACGGGGGGCTCAAACTCACGACCTCGATCAAGAGTCACATGTTCTTTGGGCACCTGGGTGGCTTAGTCATTAAGCATCTAACTTTGGTTCAGGTCGTGATCTCACAGTTCATGAGTTTGAGCCCCGTGTCAGGCTCTGTGCTGACCACTCAGAGCCTGGAGCCTGCTTTGGATTCTGTGTTTCCCTCTCTCTCTATCCTCTGCCACTCATTCTCTCTTTCAAAAATAAATTTAAAAATATTTTAAAAATTAAAAACAAAATTAGAGATATCAAAAACTTACTAAAAGAACATAGCCCAAGAGTCTATGATGTACAAGGTGATTCTGAGCAGTGTCTGAGCAATATTAAACAGTCTTGCGATGTCTTATCCTTTAATATCAAGGGCATGTTGGTTGCATCTTATATGGAAAAAATGCTTGATCCTATATGACATAAATAAACAGGATTAGCTTTCATAATCTCCTGAATATGGCTTCATGATAACATGCTTACGTAGATGGCAGAGGTAGAAAAGAAGTCAATAAATGTATGTCTGTTTCTTTCTATGGTTATCACTGCATTGAATTCCTATCTGAATTCAACACTGAAGGACATTCAAGAACTTGACAAAATCAACATTCAGGGATATACAATTTTTGGTAATGCTTTTACTAAGACATGGGATACCATCTAGTTGACTATTGATTGCTTAGCTATTCATCTCTTGCAGTTCACATTCCATGATTTTCTACTTTGGCCTAAAAACAGATAAATGCAGGACCAAATGTTTTCAGATAACTGTGCAAAGCAAACACGTAGCAACTCTGCTCTTTCTAAGACCTAAGAATATAGTCAAACTGAACAGTTATGTACGATAGTTTTGTTAAATTATAGAACAAAGAAAATCAAGTCCCAGGAGTGAAGGGATGTTGGAAACTGTTTTTGTAAAAGAGACTCACTACAATTAACTGGAGAGAATGACTCCTGGGAAATATTCTGTAGCCCAGAGCTGGAAAACTCAGGCTCTAGACCAGCCCTAGGAACCAGCTTTTTCCTCCTGGCCCATCTCTTTCCTTTTGTTTGTCTGTTTCATTCTCTCCTCCCAGTTGGTTATTATGTCAACTACCATCCACATCTTTTCAACTTCCTTATAACTTCCCCTTGAGAATGCATTTGGCCCACTAGGGTCTCAACTTACTCTTTGGAAACCTTTTATCCTTGATTCCACTACCAACTGCCTTAATCTCTTTCTTTCCCCATTCCCTGTTCCAGTCAGAGGAATATGAAGGGAGGAAAAAAAATCACATTTTAAAGATGGCCACACAGATGGTAGGTTTATTGGGCATCCCATGGTTTGGCTTTGCTTGGGTCAGGTGACAGACATACACAGTACTAGGTCTTTGGCACTATGGTGGGCTGTCTACATTACAAGAGATACGGGCAAGTAGTGCAGAAGTCCAAATCAGGTCTTCTTATATGTGCAAAAAGAATGATATGATGGTCAAATTGATTGATTTTGTACTGGGCTGTAGACAGATTTTCAGGTGACCCCCAGAAACCCACACTTCCTGGTATTCACACCTTTGTAGCATTTCTTCCCCTTCAATGTGGGCAGGCCTACAAACGTCCATCAAACCAATAGAATATATATTCCCATAGAATATATCAAAGGTGAAGGGATGTTGCCTCTGTTATTACATTATTTTGTAGAAAAATTTGTCTTGAATGTGGACTTGCTTTAGGGACTCTCTCTTTCTTGCCAGCTTTGATGAAACAGTTGGCCGTGTTGGGGGCTTTGGATGGTGAGGGACTGTGGATGGACCTCTCTAGTACAGTCAGCAATAAGCCAGGGTCTTTGGTTCTATAGCTCCAAGGAAGCAAAATTCGCTGATGGCTGGAGTGAGAAGTAGAGGGACCCTACCCCAAGGAACCGTGAGATGGAATCCCATCCCTGATTGCTGCCTTGCAGAGAACCCAGCTAAACTGCCCCAGAACTGCAGACCCACAGCCACACCCCTGCATTGCTTTGCATTGCAAAATTGGTGGTAATTCCTTAGGCAGCAATAGCCAACAAATACACACTGCTTCCTGGTTTAAAAGGCAGCAGAGCCAATATAATTTGGATGCTGAATATTTCAGAATCAGAGCCATCCCAGAAAAGCCATGTTTCTTCTGCCTTTTCTGCCATTTGTAACCTAGACATGGATCACTTTCCTTTTGACTCTCCGTATCCACACTTCTCCCCACTGCCTGATAACCCAGCAGGCTGACTTTAGATTGCCCTCTGATTTCCGGTTCCATTTAGGCTATGGGGGGGGGGGGGGGCCAGGAAAAGGAGTATTGGCTGAGAAGAGAATGAGCCATTTTTTTCTTTGATTCCCTTCCTGCCAGGTCTTAGTATCTCTTCCAAAGATCAAAATTTCTCAGGTCACTCTTGCTAAACAATAGTCCCTTTGGGTTGCGTAACCACCCACAACCCTTGTTCCTTCAGGTCTAGAGGTGGCGACGGCTCCCCGTCTTCGAAGCCCCATACTACTGTCCCATGCCTTGATGCTTCCCTTAAACTCTGATTCCTCTTTTGTAAATAGTACCCTTATTTAACATCAAATTATCCAGTTTGTTTTCTGATACCTGTTTTCTGATAAATAATTCAAAGCTCAACAACGTTTTCCATATAACATTGTCCAGAATTAAAAGTGGGGTGTCGGTGTATGTAGATGCTGAGTGGGAAGAAGGAGTTTTCTAAGGGAAGGAAGAATAGAAGGGGAGGTATTATATTGTTACTCAGTGTCTGGCTTTAGGGTGATATGTGAATATTACATGTCAAGGAATAAACAGGAAACGTTTTCCCAGGGATCCCATTTTGTAGACTGTAGGCCAAGAGCGGGAGTGTAACAGGCTTCAGTTGTCATTGAAAGCTGCATGGAGAACGCTCCATTCTTTCCTAAAGAACACTGAACACAGACTGACAAGGGTTAAGAAGAGAAACTGAAATATCTCCTTTTCCAGAGACTTTTCAGAAAAGGAGAGACAACCACATGTCTGGACAGGCAGAGGGGAAGAGCTACATGGGGGCTTCTTTGATTCTTTTTTTCAGAGGTTTGAAACCAAATGTTCATACAAGACTGCTGAATGTCATGCATGGCTTTCGATTTCAAATGTGTGCGACACACAAGATGTGTCTGGGAACTTAATGTGATATTTAGATTTTAAGAGAATCTGATTTTTTTATACATTCACTGAAGGTGGGAACAAGAGCAAGTCCATATTCGGGGAGCTTTCTGATGACTTGGAAAGTGGATATTCCTCCCCAGTGTAGGACAGCTATGGATCCAAATAAACTGGGAGAATCCCATGTTGACAGAATGAAATATTTAGGGAAGCAGATGGGCTGGGAAGACATATATGCCCTTGGCGTCCACTGCCCTCACACCAAGGTTGTGACTTAACCTTGATTATAGAATCCTGGAGCTGAGATGGGCCTCAGTGATCAACTGATCATCATTTATTTATTATTTGTTCAGGAAAACGAAGTCTACATGGAAAATTACATGGATTCACCTCCACTCACATAGTGTATACGAGTTTGGTTAAGCCGATATTCCTATTTCTGAGCAGTTTCTTCTCCATCTGAATGAACTGGACCTTTACATAGAAATGCACATGCAGAAGTTACAGACCAAACTCAAACCAACTTTAGTGCCACCTTTTGTGTTTCCATAATCTATAAGGGAAGAAAGGGGAAGATTCTTAATTTAGGAGATTAAAATGTCATAGTCGTCACCACCCCAGGCAGGTTGGACAGACCATACCAGTGTCACAGAGAGTGTCAAAGTGACCCTGGGGGCCGAGGGAATCTAGGCCTTCCCATCCCATCCAGGGACAGTAACTGCCCACCTTACTACCACATTTTGTCCTTGGATGGATGGTGATTGGGTTCGACTTATGGGTTCATGTGAGAACGATCTTGAGTCTTCCTAAACATGGCCTGACATTTAGGACCAGGCTGCCCTGGGAAAATGAATCAGCCAATAATTTCTTTTTTTTTTTTTTTTTTTTTTTACAAATAGTTTATTGTCAAATTAGTTTCTACATAACACTCAGTGCTCATCCCCAAAGTGCCCTCCTTCATGCCCATCCCCCCCTCCCCCCCACATCCATCAGTCCTCAGTTTTTGTCAGCATTCAAGAGTCTCTCATGGTTTGCCTCTCTCCCTTTCCCCCACCATTTCCGCCCTTCTTCTCCCCCTTGGTCCTCCGTCAAGTTCCTCCTAATCCTCCTATACGTGCAAACATATGGTATTTGTCCTTCTCTGCCTGACTTATTTCGCTCAGCATAACACCCTCAAGGTCCATCCATGTTGCTACACATGGCCAGATTTCATTGTTTCTCATTGCCATGTAGTATTCCATGGTATAGATAAACCACATCTTCTTGATCCATTCGTCTGTTGATGGACACTTAGGCTCTTTCCATGTTTTAGCTATTGTGGAGAGTGCTGCTATGAACATTGGGGTACATGTGCTCCTATGCCTCAGCATTTCTGTATCCCTTGGGTAAATTCCTAGCAGTGCTATTGCTGGGTCATAAGGGAGTTCTATTGTTAGTTTCCTGAGGAACCTCCACACTGTTTTCCAGAGGGGCTGTACCAGTTTACATTCCCACCAACAGTGCAGGAGGGTGCCCGTTTCTCCACATCCTCGCCAGCATCTAGAGTTCTCTGATTTGCTCATTTTAGCCACTCTGACTGGCGTGAGGTGGTATCTCAGTGTGGTTTTGATTTGTATTTCCCTGATGAGGAGGGATGCTGAGCATCGTTTCATGTGTCTGTTGGCCATCTGGATGTCCTCTTTGGAGAAGTGTCTGTTCATGTCTTCTGCCCATTTCTTCACTGGGTTGTTTGTTTTTCGGGCGTGGAGTTTGGTGAGTTCCTTATAGATTCTGGATATTAACCCTTTATCTGATATGTCATTTGCAACTATCTTTTCCCATTCCGTTGGTTGCCTATTAATTTTCTGGGTTGTTTCCTTGGCTGTGCAGAAGCTTTTAATCTTGATGAGGTCCCAACAGTTTATTTTTGCTCTTGATTCCCTTGCTTTTGGGGATGTGTCAAGTAAGAAGTTGCTGCGGTGGAGGTCAAGGAGGTTGTTTCCTGCTTTCTCCTCTAGGGTGTTGATAGTTTCCTGTCTCACGTTCAGGTCCTTTATCCATTTTGAGTTGATTTTTGTGCATGGTGTGAGAAAATGATCTAGTTTCATTCTTCTGCATGTTGCTGTCCAGTTCTCCCAACACCATCTGTTAAAAAGGCTGTCTTTTTTCCATTGGATATTCTTTCCTGCTTTGTCAAAGATCAGTTGGCTGTATACTTTTGGGTCCACTTCTGAGTTCTCAATTCTGTTCCATTGGTCTATGTGTCTGTTTTTGTGCCAATACCATACTGTCTTGAGGATGACAGCTTTGTAGTAGAGGCTGAAGTCTGGGATGGTGATACCTCCCGTTTTGGTTTTATTTTTCAGTATTACTTTGGCTATTCGGGGTCTTTTGTGGTTCCATACAAATTTTTGGATAGTTTGTTCTAGTTTTGAGAAGTATGCTGGTGCAATTTTGATTGGAATTGCATTGAATGTGTAGAGTGCTTTAGGTAGTAATGACATCTTAACTATATTTATTCTTCCTATCCATGAGCATGGAATGTTTTTCCATTTCTTTGTGTCTTCTTCAATTTCCTTCATAAGTTTTCTATAGTTTTCATCATATAGATCTCTTGTATCCTTGGTTACGTTTATTCCGAGGTACTTTATGGTTTTTTGTGCAATTGTGAATGAGATCAGTTTCTTGATTTCTCTTTCTGTTGCTTCATTGTTGGTGTATAAAAATGCAACCGATTTCTGTACGTTGATTCTGTACCCTGCAACTTTGCTGAATTCTTGGATCAGTTCTAGTAGGCTTCTGGTGGAGTCTGTTGGGTTTTCTATGTAGAGTATCATGTCATCTGCGAAGAGTGAAAGTTTGACTTCCTCTTTGCCAATTCTGATGCCTTTGATTTCCTTTTGTTGTCTGATGAATCAGCCAATAATTTCTAAAGACGCTGACACGTGCTTGTCATACACCTAGATTTTAAACACTATATTGTGTTTCAGTTCAAATGGCTGAATTGTAATAGTTATTGGAGCAAGTTTTGTATTTAATGTAAATCCTCATATCTAATTAGTTTTGAGGGCCAAAGACAATAAGATTTGTTACAAAGTGGTAATTTTATGTGAGACTTGGAGCCCCCCCCGATAAATTACCCCAAAAGCACTTGATTAAGATGTAGCCCCAACACACTCCCCCTCATCCACACACACAGACATACAAACTCATACACTCAATTCCCCTCATACATACAGACATGCGCACATGCTCACTCTTATACACACACACATACACACACACACTCCCCCTCACACACACACATACTCCCCCTTACACACACTACCCCTCATGCACATAAACATACATATACACACACACATACTCCCTCTCACACACACAGGTATCACATACACATGCACACACACACACACACACACACACACTGTCCCTCACACACAGACATCACACACACACATACTCCCCCTCACACACACAGACATCACAAACACCTCTCACATACACATGTGTGTGCATACACATACATCCCTGGACTCACAATTTGGTGCTCTCTTCTCAATGTTCTTGTTTATACATGAGAAAAATATAATGCAGTAAAAATACTTTCTTCTTGGCCCAAGCTATATTTTCAGATAAGATGAATTATTAGTTGCTTATCTGGGTCTCCAACCTGATCTCTATAAGAAATAGAACTTTCTTGATTTTTAAAAATCAGTTAAATTTTATTAACGAGTGCCCACGTTAGTAATCAGAGTCACATCAGGGGAACCTCTCCTCTGGTACTCCTTGTGTCCCTGGGCATTAGGGGTGTCTTTTTTCTCTGTCTCTGTCCAAGCATCCTCTTTTATGTCTGTGTCGTTCTCCCAGGTCTGCCATTCTCCTGGGTCACAGGTGGGTCACCCTTCATGCCTAACCACGAGGTCCCCTCTGCTGAAGCCCTCTACTGCCCCAGGGACCCTCTCAGAGCACTCCAGTGTCCTTATGTTGCTCAGCCGCCCTCCCTGGGGCCCAGGACATTTGTCTTCGAACCAAATGCCTGCATTCTCCACATTGCCGTTCTCTTCTGGGGTGTTTCTCTTGGGAATAAGCTCGGATATTCCTGAGAGCTTTCTGGATTTCTGTCAGATGCTACATTCCAGAAGCAGGTGTTGGGCCACCCCTGAAAGCCATCCTCTCTGCTCCTGTGCCCCAACTTGTGGACCTTTCTAGTCTCAGGGCATGAAAGTCCTGTCCTGATGTATCAGATATTCTCCTACATCTATGCCCAGACTTACTTTATGCCTAGAGTTTCTTACCAGAACTTAGACCTCCTGTCTGTTTTGCCATCCCTTTTATGAGTTGGTGAATGTCTGTTTGCTCAGATGCATTAGGGATAGAGCCAGAGGTGAAAAGAAATACCCAAACCAGAAATCTTTGATAGTATTTCAAAAATGTTATGTCACCACAGAGTTATCAACAAAAACATTTTATTTTGAAAAGTTCAGACTCTCAACTAACAACAACACCAAAAACCTCTATACTAAAATTAAGGTTTTTTGAACCTCTAGAGTTGGACATTTTGGTATTTTAAACTGATGCACTGACTTCGGGATATGTCTTTGCTTTCTTTCAACCTGGGTATTTGACAGGCACTTTAGATTCAGCCCCCAAACCTTATTTTTGTTGTTCCCTCAATAAACCCCTTATACAGGAATTGCCAGGTGTTGGCGAGGATGTGGAGAAAAGGAGCCCCTCTTGCACTGATGCAGCCAATGTGCAAGACAGTATGGGGATTCCTCAAAAAGTTAAAAATAGGGCTACCCTGTGATCCAGCAGTTGCAGTACTGGGTATTTACCTGAATATACAAAATATTTACCTGAATAGATACAAAAATACTACTTCAAAGGGATACATGCCCACTAATGTGTATAGCCAAATTATGGAAACAGCCCAAGTGTCCTTTGATGAATGGATAAAAAGATATTTTATGTATATATATATATATATATATGTATATATATGTGTGTGTATATATATATGTATGTATACACACACATATAATGGAATATTAGCCATCAAAAAGAATGAAATCATGCCATTTGCAACAACATGGATGTGTATTATGCTGTGTATTATACGTGTATTCGTACACAGAGTGTGTTATGCTGAGTGAAATAGGCCAGACAGAGAAACACCGTATGATTTCACTCATATGTGGAATTTAAGAAACAAAACAAATGATCGTAAGGGGAAAAGAGGGAGAGAACTCAAGAAACAGACTTAACTGTAAAGAACAAACTGATGGTTGCCAGAGAAGAGATGGGCTGGGTGGGGGTTAGGGGGATGAAATAGGTGATGGGAAGGAAGGCGTGCACTTATCATGATGAGCACTGAGTACTGAATCACTAACTGGTACACCAGAAACTAATATTGTGCCCTATATATACTAGCTGAAATTTAAATAAAAACTTAAAAAAAAAAAAAAAAGCCGAATCTCCATCTCAAGTACTGCTTCTAGGAAATTCAATTTAATCTGCAGATGGACAGTGATAGAGTGAGGGGGTATCAGATGCTCATTTTGGTGTCATCCTCACCCATCACAAGAGGGGGTGCTATCACTCAGGGGAAGCATCCAGTAGCCCTGGTTGAGCTAAGACACAAAGTCCCAAGGGGACTGAGCTTTAAGTAAGGAGTGAGTGAGAGGGTGACAGGCAACAAGACTCATATAGTCCAGCCCAAGTAAGGAGGAGTGTCACAGAGGTCCGGGGAGGAGAACATTCTAAGACATTTCAACTTACTCATTTCAAACAGGAGAATTTAAAAAGTGAGAATTTATGTGACTAGTTATTTGCCAAGTAGGATGTCTCCGGTGATCTTTGAGTGGTTTCAGTGGAAAGATGGAATGCTCTAGAACCGAACTGCTTCCTGCTGGACAGCAAAGAGACGGTCAGGGAGTGGACACAGTGCAAATAGCAGCCGCATATGTCGCTTCTAATCTTTGCAGCGTCAGAGAGACTTGCAGGCAGAGGAAAGTACCAAAAGAGGATTAAAACTGAAATAAGTACAACAAGACCTGAATGGTTATAGGATTGGAGGAGATCAGAGAGGCTGGTGTCAGGGCTCTGCTCTCCTCGCTCCACTGAGTCTAGCACTGTCTCTTTCATATCATATTTTCATTAATTCATTCATCAAACATTAAGCATCTGCCATGTGCCATTATGGGCATAGTTTTTAAATTTTTATTTATTTACTTTTTAAAGGTCAAGGCCCCAGGGGCAGCTGGGTGGCTCAGTTGGTTAAGCATCAGACTGCTCATTTCAGCTCAGGTCATGATCTCATGGTTCGTGAGATCGAGTCCCGAACCCTGTGTCCAGCTCCATCTCCACACTGACAGTGCGGAATCTGCTTAGGATTCTCTCTCTCTCCGTCTCTCTCTCTGTTCCTACCCTGCTCATGCTCTTCTCTCTCTCAAAACAAATTAAGTTTAAAAAGTCAAGACCCCAAGTCTACAGAAGTTCGCAACTTCGTTATTATACCTTAGTGGGACAGTGGGACAAACCGCTATTGCAAAGCAGTACGATGGTTTTGCCAAGTGGTCAGGAGGTGCCACAGAAGTGCAGGGGTGAAGCACCTGGTTCTGATGGTGGACAACAAAATAATTTGCAAAGGAGATCACTTTGACCTGGGAATTGAAAGGTGAGTTTAAAATGGCCTCTGGGCACGAGGAGTGGGCATCTGGATACGTGACCGGGGCCACAACCGTGTGATGAATTAGTCTGTTAAGAAGTCCGCATTCTGTGTCAGGCAGTGATTCATCTTTCCCCTTGATATCTCCAAGCACAAAATCTGTTTGGACGTTACATTAAAGAAGAGGAGAAAGAAGGTAAAAGAAGGAGAACATGAGTAATTTTTCTTCTGGCAAGAGATCTTACAGAATTGTTATCTTGGGTGAGGTAAGAAACCTGGTCTTATTTATACTTTCGAATGAAGCGAACTTCCTTAAATGCTGCCTTCAGTAAACAGACAGATCTGTAAAATATTAAAGCACCTGGCCGTCCCCTTGAGGTGTGCCTTCTCTAATCTTTTCTACCTACGAAAATCCCACTTGTTCTAGAAGTCCCATCAAGTTTCAGGTCTTCCTTAAGACAGTCCAAAGTTACTCTCGCAGTGCTACTTCTGCCAGAACTGACTTTCATTGTTATTTTCTAAAACTCTCATTAACTCAAGAAGTTCATCTGTTAATGTTAAGACATCCTTCTATAGTTGCCATTAAATGTCTCCATTGGCTCATTGATGGGTTAGGATGTGGGCAGTAGTGTCTTAAAGAATCAGGTATTAACCGTGTATTAATTAGAGTCAAATGTTTCTTAACTGAATATCAAGTTGTCAACATTTTCTTTCCAGTGATTTGGTGTGACTTAATTCTATTAAAAAGCAATATCCATATAAATAAGAGAAGCAACTCAGGTCCATTTTACGTGTGTGTGTACGTGTGTGTATGAACCATTTCCTTGGTGATTTCTTTCTTCCATATCCTGCCTTTTCTATTCTTAGCTACTAATTACTGCCATTAGCTAAGGGATTGAAAAATCGACATATTTAAGAAATATTCACTTTGTATTGGGTGGAATATGAAAGAGGAAAAAAATTTCTAGTTCTTATCTTCCTTACCTCTTCATATCTAGAGTATTTGATTCTTAGAGTCAGTGTGCTTAAAAATCACCCAAGGTAAATACAGTGTCTTGGGGCGCCTGGGTGGTTCAGTTGGCTAAGCGGCCGACTTTGGCTCAGGTCATGATCTCACGGTTTGTGAGTTCTAGCCATGCATCACCTTAGAGCCTGGAGCCTGCTTTGAATTCTGTGTCTCCCTCTCTCTCTGCTCCTCCCCCACTTGTGCTCTGTTTCTCTCATAAAAAATAAATAAACATTATTTTTTTTAATCCACTGTCTTGGTTAGCATCTTGAGTGTTCTTAGTGTGAATTGAGGTCCTAGATTTTGAATTTTTAAAAAAGTCTCAGGGAAGGGCTCCTGGGTGACTCAGTCAGTTAAGAGTCCAACTTTGGCTCAGGTCATGATCTCACAGTTCATGGGTTCAAACCCTGCATCAGGCTCTGTACTGACAGCTCAGAGCCTGAAGCCTGCTTCAGAATCTGTGTCTGTGTCTCCCTCTCTCTCTGTCCCTCCCCTGCTTTCATTCTCTCTCTCTCTCTCTCTCTCTCAAAAATAAATAAACATAAAACTAAAATCAAATAAAAGTCTCAGAGAATTCTGATGTGGTCAGTCCACGACCCATCCTTTGTGGAAACTACTCTATCCAAACCCAAGAGACCACGGAGGCTGGTTTCTACGGGTCTCACTTCCAAAATTCAGAAATTTTATTCTTGAGATTTGAAAGGAAATGGAATCTTAAATGTAAATACCACATTTCCGCATCTTACAATCCATTCAGCAATTCAGCATGTTTTTTTTTTTTTTTAATATTTTAATGTTTTATTTTTGAGAGAGAGAGATAAAGACAGCGTGAGCAGGGGAGGGTCAGAGAGAGAGGGAGACACAGAATCTGAAACAGGCTCCAGGCTCTGAGCTAGCTGTCAGCACAGAGCCCGACATGGGGCCCAAACCCACAAACCGTGAGATCATGACCTGAGCCGAAGTCAGACGCTTAACCGACTGAGCCACCCAGGCACCCCTCAGCATGTTCTTTATACCTACTGTTGTAGCTTCATCTCTAGCTCATAGAAGAGTGCATGCAGAACCTTTGTTAACAAGAAGATATGAAATGAGCTTGACATCAGTTGTAAAAAGGCGGTTGAGACATTATTCAAGATTTCAAGAAGCCGAGTTCTGTTTGTTTTACTAAAGATGCATTACTCTGAAGACCTACAAACTTCTAGTCAGGAAGGGAGAGAAACCAAACACCAAAATCACCATTAAAGAAAACTATGTTAAATGGCATTCTAGAAGCACATGTGTCCTCAGCAGCATCTTCGTTATCTCAGTCTCCCAAAATTGCCTTTTCAGTCATCAGGGAAGAAAGGTCGCGTTGTGCCTTGAACAATGAAAGCCATCTATTGTAGAAATACATTTCTAACAAGTAGCCTTTACACCTAGAGACAATTTTTAGCCTGTTTCTGAAGCCGGCACGGATCAAGTGTAATGGTAAAGTGATACAGTGTAATTCTGGAAATGACTTTTAGACCATTCAGAATGTCTACTTCATGCTCTTCATTTTAAAAAGTCACAGAAGATCTTTGTCTTTTCCTTACGCATCTGTCGCGCAAGAAACTCTTGAGGGAAACTTGGCATGAGAAGTACAAGTGATACAGCAGTGGAGAGTCTCTGAAGAAGAACTGAGGAGGACCCTCAGGGGGAGAAATGAAGGGACTAGGGTTGTTTACAAGTGTAAAAAGGCCCTCCTGGGAGCAGGCACTTAACAAACAGGTTAATGTGTTGCACTAATGGGTTCTTTTCCCAGGCATGGTGTCAGAGGGGGTGTGTGTTTGTGGAAAGTCATAGAGTGCATTTATTTTGAGGGCATTCTACATATGTATTTGTTTATTTTATTATTTTTTTAAAGTTTACTTATTTATTTTGTGAGAGAGACAGAGCAAGCAGGGGAGGGGAAGAGAGAGGGAGAGAGAGAATCCCAAGCAAGCACTGCGCTGTCAGCATGGAGCCCAAGGTAGGGCTCAAATTCACGAACTGTGAGAGCATGACCTGAGCTGAAACTAAGAGCTGTACACTTAACCCACCTGAGCCACCCAGGCGACCCTTTATTTAAAGAGACCACAGAGCAAAGTTCTATAGCATGTGTGATGGTACCTGTCACATGTAAGGGAAAATCTTTATCACTGGAGTTGTTCTTACTTACCTGAGTTCTTAATTACTGAAAGGTACTAAGAGACGTTAAAACTTTTCTCCTTTGGGAGAAAGGAGCATCTGACTCTTGATTTGGGCTCAGGTTGTGATCCCAAGGTTGTAGATTGAGCCCTGTGTTGGGCTCTGTGCTGAACACTGAGCATGGAGCCTGCTTAAGATTCTCTCTCTCTTGGGGGTGCCTGGATGGTTCAGTTGGTCAAGTGTCCAACTTCAGATCATGATCTCTTGGTTGGTGAGTTTGAGCCCCATGTCTGGATCACTGCTGTCAGTGCAGAGCCGACTTTAGATCCTCTGTCCCCCTCTCTCTCTGCCCTTCCCCAACTCTCTCTCTCTCTCTTTCTCTCTCTCTCTCCCTCTCTCTCTCTCAAAAATAAACAAGCATTATAAAAAAGATTCTCATTCTCTCTCCTTCTCACTCTTTCAAAAACAATTTTTTCTTCTTTGCATAAATCTGTTCCAATTTATTGAGAACATGGCACGTTCCAGATTAGAATGTAATAGCCAGGGAAACAGGGCTTTGTTTCCTTTATTCACACCTGAATCCCCAGTGCCTAGAACAGTGTCTAGAATATTCTAATTGCCCCTAAAATTTGTAAGGGCATGAGTTAATTGGTGAACACAGAACTCTATGCTATGGAGGGGGGAAAAAGAGGTCTGTGATATATAGTCCTTATCTCTGTGAAGCTTACCGCTCTTATTTTTAGGGGCTGAAGCACTTGAAGGGTAGATTATTTCTGAAAAGTGTGCTCATGGTTTTAATATACTCACTGCAGTTTTCAGCGTGTTCTTGGTTGACCCGTGGGATAAGTCTGTTTCCTTCTCTCCACCACTTGACAGCTCACTGCCATCCGTCCTGGCCTTCTGCGGAGCTATTGCAAATGAGATTAGGGCCCGGAATGTGATTTGGTGGGGTGCTCAAGGAGGCCCCACATATTTTAAAGCACACTTAAAAGTCTTACCCAATTCAAAAATACGCATCAACATTAGAGAAGAAATCATACTCCTAACACACATTTCCCTCCCTTGTCATCTGCAGGGATAGGGCCCTGCAGGCATCTCTCTGGGGGAAGACAATTTCTCTTCTCATAAAAAACCAGGAGCTCACTCATAAAATGGAATTATCACACTTTGCTATGCAAATGGCTGTCTACACAGTGAGTGAGTGAGTGTGTACTTCTTGTTAGAAACACTCCTGTCGTAATGAAGCCTAACAAATTACAGTGGAGTAATGAGGGCCTGGTTTAGTAGAGGTAAACACTCTGAACGTGTGAAGGCCAATTATTATTACTACTGGAGAGTAGCCTATGATTTGAGTTCTGTTTAGAAAAGAGGAAATCTGTTTTGTTCCTGTGGGGTCTCTTGTCAGCTTTCCTGCCAGGTTTCATTAATCGTTATGCATCCATCAAAGTTGGGTTTGCTTTAAATAATGGAGGGAAGCCCAATGTAGGAGAAAGAGAACTAGTTCTCACAAAATTATGAGTATTCCCATCTTCCCTTGAGCTTGGAGCAAGAACTAGTTGGCACCTGGGGATGCTGAGCAGACTGTATGCTTTAAAGTGAGAAGAGCCTGGGTGGCTTAGTCGGTTAAGCGTCCAACTTTCGCTTAGGTCATGATCTCGCAGTTTGTGGGTTCGAGCCCCGCGTCGGGCTCTGTGCTGACTGCCAGCTCAGAGCCTGGAGCCTGTTTCAGTCTGTGACTCCCTCTCTCTCTGACCCTCCCCTGCTCACGCTGTCTCTATCTTTCTCTCTCCTAGAAATAAATAAAAACGTTAAAAAAAATTTTAAAAAGCTCATTCATTCATTCATTTTGAGAGAGAGAGTGGGAGAGGGACAGAGAGAGAGAGAGAAAGAGAGAGAGGGAGAGAGAGAATTCCAGGCAGGCTCCATGCTATCAGCACAGATCCTGATGCAGGGCTTGATCCCATGAACCAAGAGATCATGACCTGAGCAGAAATCAAGAGTCGCACACTTAACCAAACGAGCCACCCAGGAGCCCTCACTTTTTTTTAAATTTTTTTTATAGTTTATTTATTTTTGAGACAGAGAGAGACAGAACATGAGTGGGGGAGGGACAGAGAGAGAGGGAGACACAGAATCTAAAACAGGCTCCAGGCTTGTAGCTGTCCGCACGGAACCTGATGCAGGGCTCGAACCCACAAACCATGAGATCATGACCTGAGCCAAAGTCGGACGCTTAACCAAATGAGCCGCCCAGGCGCCCAGGAGCCCCATTTTTAAAACTTACAGTAAAATCGCATGCTGTAAAATTTACCACACAAGCTATTTCTAAGTGTACATTTCAGTGGGATTAGGTACATTCATACAGTGGGGCAGCCATCACCACCATCTGTCCCCAGAACTCTTTTCATCCTGCAAAACTGGAACTCTGACCCCGTTAAACAACTCCCCATTTGCCCTCCCCCGGCCCCTGGCAACCACCATGCCACTTTCTGTCCTCATGAATGTGACCCCTCCTGGTACTTCTTCCAAGTGGAATCCTGTGGTATTTGCCCTAATTTCACTTAGTGTAATGTCTTCAAGGTTCATCTGTGTTGTGCTTGTGTTAAAATGCCTTTCCTTTCCAAGGCTGAATAGTATTCCATTATCCGTGTGCACCACATTTTGTTTATGTATCCATCCGTTATTGGACACTGTGTTCCTCTACCCTTTGCCTCCCTTGAATAATACTGCTGGGAACATGGGCATCCACATATCTGTTCAAGCCCCTGTATAACCCAGAAGTACAATTGCTGGGTCACGTGACAACCCCATTTTTAACATTTTGAGGATCTGCCCTCCTGTTTCCCAGAGAAGCAGGAGGAGCCATTTTTAAGCTTCAGAGAAGCTTAGAAAGATCTAATAACGATGAAAAACTTTCCTCCTTTTCATCTTTTTTTCCTTTTCCAAATGTAAAACTCCCTTTATTTGTGGTTGACTCAACATGAGATGCCATCATCCATCAGAATTGTAAGGCTGTACGGGAGGTACAAAAATATGCCATTTAACTTAATTACCCTCACATCATCAAGCCTTAAAAATACGCATAAAAGTTCCACAGTCTGGCAGTTCATGAAATATGAAGCTAAATGGGAATTTTAGTCTCCACAAAGAGGATTGCATCACACAATTAACACATACCCATTAAACAATTAACTGTCCGTAGAGAAGACACGATGGTAGAGGATTTATTTAAGAGTCACATAAAAATGAACATCTTTACCCACATCAAAAGACCCTTTAATGACAAAGCTACTGTAAAGCATCCATCTTGTGGAAGGATGCCGTGTAACTACTTTTCCAGTTTTAAAATGGTCAGAGGTGTTGTCCACAACAAATCTGCTTTTTAAGCAGGTATAATTGTGACTGGATAGACTTCAGATAAAAATTAAATAATATGTAAATTGGTTAAAAGCGTAGGTCATTGCATAAAGAACACTAGGAAGGTTTCTCACCTCATTCTTGGAAGGAGGCATGAACTGGTCCACGACCACTTGGTTTCACTGGTGATGTTTCCAGTCGTTTGGAGCATGTTGCCCCCCGTCGCCCTCCCCCATCTGAAGAACTCTATTGTTTTCAAGTGAAAAAGGAAAGCTGGCCTACAGGTTGCTTTGGAAAATGCTGGTTTCTTGGTAAAAGTATTTTAAAAAACAAATAAGGGTAAAATTTACTTATTGTTATAATGTCCCATCACCTTTTATAATAATACATAACAAGTATTGTATACCTACTATGTGCCACGGGCTTTATAAATATAGACAAATGAAATTTGTGTTGTGTTTTTTTTTTTTTTAATGTTTTTTTTTTTATTTATTTCTAGGAGAGAGAGAGAGACAGTGTGAGCAGGGGAGGGTCAGAGAGAGAGGGAGTCACAGACTGAAACAGGCTCCAGGCTCTGAGCTGGCAGTCAGCACAGAGCCCGACGCGGGGCCCGAACCCACGAACCGCGAGATCATGACCTAAGCGAAAGTCGGACGCTTAACCGACTAAGCCACCCAGGCGCCCCTGTGTTGTGTTTTAAAGACAATCCCTTCAGGGGCTCCTGGGTGGCTCCCTTGATTAAGCCTCTGACTTTTGATTTCAGCTCAGGTTATGATCTCACTGTTCGTGTGTTCAAGCTCCATGTTGGGCTCTGCACTGGTAGTGTGGAGGCTGCTTGGATCCTCTGCCTCCCCTCCACCTCAAAAATGAACATTTAAAAATAAATAAATAAAGATTATCCCTTCGATTCACTTATTTTATGTTTACTTCCACAAATGTCATACTTACAAATAATGTCTTAACTTACAAAGAGAAAACCAAGGTCATATATTACAGTGTATTATCCTAATTTCGTTCTAAGCTCTTAATGTTACAATATATTATAAGATCAGTGGGGCCACAACTAGCAGGTTAATTTTTAAGATATATGTGAGAAAACACAACTCTTTTTTTGACAAAAGGTGTACTTCGATTGCCATTCAGATTTCTTCTTTGACTCCTAAGTTATTTATTTGAATTGTTGGTTTCCATTTGAACTTCATTTGGCTGGAGTGGGCTGTTAGATACTAATTCTTTGAAATTTGTTGAAACTCATTTCATGTCCTAAAACGCTGTTAAATGATCAGTGGAGATGGTTTTTGATATATATATATATATAGAGAGAGAGAGAGAACCTGAAGTTTATGTGGAGATCAAGTTTCCAGCTCCTAACATTTTGTGTAGTCCAGATTTGGTCTTCTGTACCTCTCAGTGGTTGTGTGGTACAAACAGCCGCACGTCAGGCTGCCATGGTCAGAAATCCCCGAACAGCTGCAAGATCGGTGCCAATTCACCACTTGAGTTTCAGCTCCCTCCTCAGCTTTGGCCCTGAGCTTGTTGAAATATTATCTGTCATCTAGATATTTTCTAGCAGGAAGGAGGAGCAGAGTATGTGTTCTTCCATATTTCCAGAAATGGAAGATTCTTCTCCTTCTAAACAATGGCTTAACTTAGTGCGTTGCACTGTCAAAAGTAGTTAAGACTACTTTTGTTTCTCGTTGTCTGCTGTAGAAGATGATTGCTTAAAGCTTTGCCCACCATTTCATCCAGGGCCAAAATTACATACTTTTGGATTTGTGATAATGCTGCCTCATGTGATTTTATGCTACCTAATCTCATGTTACTTAATCTTCATGCTAACTCTAGAATAGTCACTTTACCATCATGATTTTTTATTTTATCTCCTCTCATTTTATTTTATTTTACTTCATTTCATATCATAATAAGTATACTCTTTAATCCCTCTTCCCTTACCCCCCACCCACCTGATAACCATCAGATTGTTCTTTATAGTTAAGAGTCTGTTAGAAGAAAATAAGGGAGTTTGTTTCTTGGTTTCTTTCTCTCTCTCTATTTCCCTTTGCTCATTTGTTTTATTTCCTTTTTTAAAAAAGAAGATTTGTTTATTTTGAGAGAGAGCACGCACACACAAGTAAGGAGGGGGTAGAAAGAGAATCTCAAGCAGGCTCTGTGCTAATAGCACAGAGCCTGACACAGGGCTTGATCTCATAAACCACAAGGTCATGATCTGAGTGGAAACCAAGAGTTGGATGCTTAACTGACTGAACCACCCAGGGATCCCCCAAATCTATCTTTAGCAGCTTTCTAAAATAAGAATAAAATACCCATTATGGAGTAGAATGTAGACTCATGCACTCCAATATATTGGAAAACCATGTGTTAATAGAACAAGATGTCTGAGGTTTTGTAAAACGGAGACAACAAGAAGATCTTTATTAATTTCTTTGCTGACTGTTATTGGGATTCTGGTGATAAGAGAGTATCAAACTCTTCATTATGCCAAAAGACTACCACTCATTGCCCCTTTGTTAGCCATGTCTTTAGCTCCAGGTGCCTTTTACAGATAAATACTATTAAGGAAAACCCTGAATTCCAGTTCCCCATAGATCACTATTTCTCTCCATGAGGTCTGCAGTGCTTGGGTGTATGTATTTGCATAGATTTGGCAGTCACGTATCTAGAAGTTTAGTTGTTGCTGTGAGACATCTGGATTGGAAGGATGACAACTTAGGATAGAAGTCTTAGCAATGCCTAATAATTAAAGAAAGAGAAAGATTGAAAATGATTATGAAGGTATGGGGAAAACCCAGGAGCTGGTATCTTAGAAGCCTAACATGGAGGGAATAGTCAGGACTGTCAAAGCCAGAAGATGAGCTTCTCACAAGAGGAGTGAGCTTGTATTGAGAGAAGAGGAGAACAGGAGAAATGGAATGGAAGAAGATACAGGTTAGGTTGTTTGTAGATGTCACTAGAAGGAAAATCTTGTCATTGGAGGAGAGAGTCCGTGACATAGTCATGATTAAGGTTTTGATTTCCAAAGATGCATCTGTTCACCTCGTGCTGTAGTATACAGATCGGGAATAGAGCTCACATTTCATGCTCCAAGTAGGCACACGTACCTAACATATGTCCCTTTTACTTATTTAATTCTGTTTTTATTTTCCTTTGGTGGCTGCTAGAATTGTGTGTGTGTGTGTGTGTGTATGTGTGTGTGTGTGTGTGTGTGTGTGTGTGTGTGTGGTGTGAATGTGTGTTATTACATCCGACATAGAGACAGCTTGTAACCTGGTTGGGATTCTATTTAACAGCCTGTTTTTCTCAAGCTACGTGAAGGCATATTTTCTAGAAACAAATCCAAATTATTTTTTGGCCCCAGAGTGGTGTATTTTGTAATCTCCAGGTTTTCTCCTGTTACATTGTGAAAATGAAATAAATTCTGTCTGTAGTTTTATTCTTTTCCTTTTTTTCTTTTTTTTTTCTCTCTTTTTTACTTTTATGAGAATGCTACATCTTTGGTCTTACGCTAGTTTATCTCATGTTATTTAATCGTCATCCTCACTCTAGGAAATACACATTACATCATGATTTTTATTTGAGTTGAGAGAAATAAGGTGTTGCCTTAATTCCTGTGAGTAGCAAGGCCAAAGTGGATCCCACGTATGTCTGGATTCCTATGCTGTGTCACCTTCCTTTTCCAAGTGCCTGACACCTTTCCATTTCGATTTTGTTCCACAAGCATTTATTCAGTTTCTATGACATGTGAGTTGTCGAACAGTGTGCTGTGCTGGGTGCTAGGGGATACAGAATACATATATAGATATATAGACTTGCTGCATGTGGACTAACTGGAATTAAAATAAAACTTAAAAATTTTTTTATATTTATTTATTTTTGAGAGACCATTATTTTAGCATGTCTATTCTCTGGAGACTTGTGAAACAAAACTCTCAGCCATTTGTATGAATCCTGGTGCACGCTCTCCATATCTTGTAGGCAATTTTGAACAATCTTTCAGCTTCATTTTGAGCTCTCTATACAAACATTCTGTCATTCTGTAGGTCAGTTCGGCTATTCAGCCCATCTGTTGCATTTTTTAAAAAATTTGACCATCCTCGACCATCCTTGGGTGGCTCAGTTGGTTAAGCATCTGGCTTTTGCTTAGGTCATGATCTCGTGGTTCATGGTTCAAGCCCCGCATGGGGCTCTGTGCTGACAGCTAGCTCAGAGACTGGAACCTGCTTCAGATTCTGTATCTCCCTCTCTCTCTCTGACCCTCCCCTGTTCTCGTTCTCTCTCTCTCTCTCTCTCAGAAATAAATAAAAACATTTAAAAAAATTTGATCATCTTCTTTGTAATTTCCAAAAACATTTTTTTCCATGTACCTGCTTCTTTTGATTTTGAATGTGTCTTCAAATACAAACACACTTATCTTTATGTTTTCTTCTGATTAGTCTGTTAATTCTGAGTCTGTAAGTTTTAGTTCTCTTTTTCATGGCTTTGGGGGCTTCCCTTGCAGGTATTGATTTTTCTCAGGTATTTGTATATTTGTTCAAATATTTATTTGAACCCAAGCTTTATCTTTTTTTTTTAAGTTTTATTTATTTTGAGATAGAGAGAGGGAGCATGAGCAGGGGAGGGGCAGAGAGAGGGAGAGAAAGAATCCCAAGCTGACAGCATGAACCCACGATTCATGAGATCATGACCTGAGCTGAAATCAAGAGTCACACACTCAGCTGCCTGAGCCACCCAAACGTCCCAAAGAACTGAGGCTTTATCTTAGGTTTATCTTCGGCTAATCGAAGCCTCATTTCATACCTCCTGCCTCATACATCTCATTTTATTTTTGTAACACCAAAATCAATGAGGATATCTTTTCTGTTGGTGTGGTACACGAAATTTTGACAGTGTAGAGGTCAGAAATGAGAGGATTTAGTCATTAGGGAAAAGTCCACATTTTACTGCCTGTCTGATAAAGCAAGATGTTTAACACTCACCATATAAGTCACTGCCAGTAACTGTTGAAAAGTTATAATTATAAGGTAGGTTATTTAATATACAGAAGAAGTTGCTTTCCTTACCTAGATATGATTTTCCAAACCTTGAAAATAGTCCATTATTCACCCAATAAATTCAAAGAATTTTCAATAGAAAATATAATTTAAAGAGAAAATACACATTAAACCCAAATATCCCTCAACCTGATACACAAGATACAGTTTAATTCCAGTGGTGTAATCTAATCGAGTGAAACTCAAATACCATTTTCCAGTGCTCAGGGTAACTTGATTCAGCATCTTGAATGCAAATGGCTTACAGTGATAAAAGGGGAATAAGGCAATAAGTTTAAGTTTTTGAAGAAGACATAAACTATATATGGCAACAACTCATGGATTCAGAGCTGAATTTATTACTCTTAGATGTAGTAACCAAGTAGCATGACTTAGCTTTGTGACAGCTCTTTTTCTCCTTTCTCCATGCAAATGTGACATTATACTTTTATGTGTATGTAGAGAAACCACAAACAAACAAGCATGCCAGTTGCAGTGGGATCGTGGCCCTAATAATGTTGGTTGAGCAAGCCGTTTCCAAGCTATGGGTCCAGGTAGGATGGGCCACTGAGATATTCACCTGTTGTTCTTGTTTATCTAATATAATCACGGGGGGGGGCAACATTATTACATTGTGGGACAGAAGATGCAAGCCCATTGGACCCTTCCTGGAATGATGAGGAAGGGGCGGGGGCTTTGTTCACTCCTAGAATCATAGGATTCTCTCCAGCTTTGTTCTTCGTTGGGTCCTGGGACTCACTTTCCTTGTGAGTTTGGAAGACTGGGCCAGTGACTCTGTTCTTCTATGGTGAGACCTATGGCTCCTCTCTCACAACCTACCTCCCTGGACAGGGTTCTGGGACTGTATGTACAGCAGATTCAAGCCCTGGGACAAGACAGCCTTCAGTCATGACATCTCTCCCAATACTGCAGAATGTGTAAGTAATACAGTCATTGTGTGGCCATCCACCACACAGAGGCAGACACTCGTTAGGTAAGTAAAAGGTTTATTATGGTGCTCACACGTGAGCTCTAGACTCAGAATTTTCCATTGCAGAATGGCTAAGGGTTGGGTGCCGTAATCCACAGTGGTGCCCTTAAAGACCGGTGTCCACACTGATGTTGTCAGGGATTTAGTGAGCAGCTGAGAGCACTGTGCCAGAAATTCCTTGAGATTTCTACTGAATTAAGGTGGGGGCACCTGGGTGGCTCAGTTGCTTAAGTGTCTGACTTCAGCTCAGGTCATGATCTCATGGTTTCATGAGTTTGAGCCCCTTACCGGGCTCTCTGCTGTCAGCACAGGGCCCACTTTAGATCCTCTATGTCCCTCTCTCTCTAGCCTTCCCTCATGCACATTTTCTCTCTATCTCTCTCTCAAAAATAAATAAACGTTAAAAAGAAAAGAATTAAGGTGTGTGTGTGTGTGTGTGTGTGTGTTAAGGACAGGGAGTAAAAGTTTAACAATTAGCTATTTCTAGAGGGATGGTGATAAGCAGAGAACTCTATATCTGGGTCAAAGAATACTCCTCACGGAAGCGTTTACTTGTAGGAAGTTGTGTGAGTCCCGTTAGCTGTGTTTTGGCAAAACCAATATGATTACTTACTGGTCGTCTTGTGGGCTGGGTGTTCCTTTTCACACACTGTGCAGTAGCACTTGGAAATACGGAAAACCTTGGATTATGAGTGATTTGTTCTGTGGGTGTTCCACAAGATGAGCAAATATTTCTCATAAATTTTAACTTGATAAATGAGCGATGTCTTGCCGTACAAGTAGTACCTGATGCCGAATGTCACATCACAACTGAGCCAATGGTTCTTGAATTTTTCTTTAATATTCAAGTGCTTTGGATTACAGACAAGTTTCTAGAATGAAGTATGCTCACAAACCAAGGTTTTACTGTAATAGACGAGGAGTGAAGCCAATGCTATGAACTGGAGGACAGGGGAGGCAGGGAGAGGAAGAGTCTCCTGTAGATGTGTGGGGAAAAATAGAAGGAAAAAAATTGGAAAACCTCAGAAGGAAGCTATTCTTAGCAGCTTTCTAGATAATATCATATGCAAAGACGTATCCACATTTCCATGGGTAGCCCTAGATTTTAAACCTTTCCTAGTAAGGAATCGAAGGTCTGAATGTAAAGCAAAGGTCAGGGGCTCAGGTAAAAAAAAATTACTAATAATAGGATTGTCTGGGTGGTTCAGGTTAGGCGTCTGACTTCAGCTCAGGTCATGATCACATGGTTCATGGGTTCAGACCCTGTGTCTGGCTCTGTGCTGACAGCTCAGAGCCTGGAGCCTGCTTTAGATTCTGTGTCTCCGTCTCTCGCTGCTCCTCCCTGACTTGTGCTGTCTCTCAAAAAAAAAAACAAAAAAAACCATTAAAACATTTTTTAAAGTTAATAAAAAAATAAAATTTTAAAATATTTAAAGGGACCGTGTTATCTGATGGAGAGCTTGATGGAATGGTGCAATGCAATTTGAGGTACATGCGCACATGGGTGCTGGTCTGCACATTAGCAGCGTATGAAAAATCCATTGCTTGTAAGTTTATGCTTTCTGTTCCTTAAACTTCACTTTTCTCACTTTGGGGTGAAATTTAATTATTGGGCATTACATATTAGTTAATTTGGAGGGCCTTACTTGTCTTGGGATCTTTTTTGTTATCAATGCAAACCACAGTCACTGGTCTTTAATTGGTCAAATTCTGTCTCTGCAGGTGGCAAAACACTTGGGACAATGGCTTTGTGAGTCTCAGAGGCGGAGGGTAGCAAATGTTATTAAAACATCTGTAGAAACTGGAAAAAAACAATAATGGCTTTTCGTTTGAGTGCTAAAAGTATTTTTTTCTACTCCTTCCTAAATTACTAAAATTCAGATAATTAGAAAGTATTAAGTGTCTCATTTTATTTTAAAAATTTTTTAACATTTATTTTTTTGAGACACAGAGACAAGAGCATGAGCAGGGGAGGGTAAGAGAGAGAGGGAATCACGGATTTGAAGCAGGCCCCAGGCTCTGAGCTGTCAGCACAGAGCCCAATGTGGGGCTTGAACTCACGAACTGCAAGATCATGACCTGAGCCAAAGTTGGATGCTTAATGGACTGAGCCACACAGGTGCTCCTCATTTTAGAGGTAGGAAAGACAGTGGCAAACTGTCCAGTGTTCCATCTCTGGGGGAAATGGAGGGAATACATACTATGGGAGGAGACAGATTTGAAAACAAATGGTTCCAGTAAAATATGTTAAGGGAAAATGTTTCAGAAACAGAGAAGAAGAATCCAGAAGCTTGTAGAGTCAAAGAAGACTACATAAGCGTGAGATTTTCAATGCTGAATGAGATTTTTATTCAAAAGAACAAGGGGACAGGGCATTTGAGGCAGTGAACATGGAGAGTTCTTTGAGGGAATGGCAGTACTGTTTCTGTGGCTAAAGGGAAGAAGCAGGAGTGGAAAGGAAGACTGGGCCAGTTTCCAAGATGACTAAGGAATCTGGGCTTTATTGTGTAGACACTGGGGCAGTGAGACAATGTTGCATGCTAGGTGCACAGCCATGCAAACAGAAGATGGGTTAGAGGAAGGAAATAACAGAGAAAGGGCACCAGTTAGGAGCCTGTTGCTGTAACATAGTTGAGAAAAAGTGGGGGCTTGAACCAAGACAGTGGTAGTGCAAATAGGAAGAAATGAATTTATAACCATTCAGGAGGTGGAGGAGCCAAACTTGGTAAAGCGGGGTGAACGATAAGAAAAGACAAGAGTAAAAATTAAGTATGAGTTCCTTTTTTTTTTTTTTTTTTGCCATTAGTAATTCAATGAAATAAAAAAAAATAGATGACAAATATTCTGACTTTTCAAAAAGTATATACTCTCTTTAGAGAGAAGCAGCCAGGGAGACTCATTAACATGAAATGCTAAAAAGAGCTGAATTTAGGTGATGGACCTAGAAGAGCTTATTGTACTATTCTTTTCCATTTTTCTGTAGTTTAGACTTTTTTTCTAAATTATAAAGTTGCTGATGATTTGAGCTATTGGTGTGTTTAAGCCTCCTGGATCCAAGGAATCGGTGGTGGAGGATGACAAGGCATTGCCAAATTGACCCTTGCTGTGTTCCTCCCAGCTCCCCTCTTGCTGTTCTGGTTTTTCTAGAACAGACTGACAAAGAGAATGCAGACTCGACATGTAGGTTTCAATTAAAAATTCACAGAACCTCACAATTAGAATGTTTTGATCCCATATTAAAACTCAGGCAGCTTCTGCATCTAGTACAGACATGTTCCCAATTATTGTATTTGCACCTGATCTTTCTCTGCTTATTTGGCATTTCCCAAGTCCATCCTGCATCTCATCCCACGATCCTCACCCATATCCACATAGTCAAAGACATACGCTCAAACTCCTGACATTTCTTTGTTTTACTCTTTAGTATTCTATTGTAACCTGCCAGTTTTTTAAACACGCTGGCATAAATAATTTGTGCAGCCGAAATGTGATGAATTCTGAAAATAGAAGAGTCTCAAAGCATGAAGGCTTGACACATCAACGTTTTTGAATCTTGTGTACAATGATAACTTGTTTTACATCTAATTTACTTTGTTTACAAGTCATATTAAGGTTTATAAATCCAAAGACTTTTATCTTGGTTTTAATATGCCCACAAACTGTGTGTGCATGTGTGTGTGTGTGTGTGTGTGTGTTATAACTATACTATATGTTGTATTTTGGAGATTTTTTTGTATATGTACTTTAATCTAAGAATGAGATTTTGGGTTCTTTGTAACCTGATATTACGAGCATGTGTATTTATTTGTACTTCCCCCTTTAATTTCTTTCCCATGCCAAGCTGCAGTGCTGTGCATGTAATGGAAAGCAGTGAGCATACAGAATTCACCCAAGTCTTTGTTTTAAGAGAGAGAGAGAGCACGAGTAGAAGAAAGGAGCAGGGGGGAGGAATATATCTATCTATATATCTATATCTATATCTATATCTATATCTATATCTATATCTATATCTATCTATGTCTATCTATATGGGGGAGGGAGGATCCTAAGCAAGCTCCACACTCAGCACAGAGCCCAATGGGGGGCCCAATCCCCAGGATCATGACCTAAGCTAAAATCAAGAGTCAGACACTCAACCAACCGAGCCACCCAGGCGCCCCAAGATTTTACCAAACTCTTACATGGAAAAACATATTTATTACTCACTGAGTGAACCAGGATGGCTGAACAAAAATGAACATGATTGAGTGTCCTAATCAAATGAAATAACAACAAACACAGGCTTGGACCATTTTTTCATGAATAAGATTATTCCTATGCTGCCTAGTAATCAGATAGAAATAGTAAGTTATTCAGAGGAATTTTTATTTCTAGTGATTTTTATTTCATTCCTATAACCAAAGCAAGTGAAAATGAGATTCCCCAGGAGGCAGAAATTTTTCCTCCCTTTTTTTTCCCCCTTCTTTTCTGGTCTCCTGCCCTTCTATGCTATCTTCCAGTTAAGATAATTTTTATTGGCAGTTTCCATTTGAGTGGTTGGACTGCTAAGCCATCTTTGAGCATACGCCATTTGTTTGGGGGCAGATCTTACTTATTTTTGGTCCCGTGCGGTCCATTGGTATTGACCCAGAGCCTTGGCATCAGTTCTGAGTGTGAATAGGACTGAATAGTTATTTCAATCTTCATTTCTGTTGATGTGCGGAGACTGGCAGGGTGAGGGGAAAGGATGAGCAAAATAGAGGAGCCCAGGGGTCTTCTGAGAATGGCCCTGTGGAGCCATTTGAGTCTCAAAGCTTTTGTGGAGTGTTGAGTAACTGAAATGGGGTCTTCCAAAACCGCTTGTTGCAAAAGGACAGAAGGGACTTTGGGACAAAGACTCCACTTGGGACGGAGAGGGTGGGAAAGGAGGCCTTGTGGCTGTATTTATCACATGCCTCTGACTGAGATCTAGGCTGTCACATGTGTCATGTTGTGTGGCGTGAGGCTGGACTCCTCCCGTGTTAGTCTAGCCACAGTGGGCATGATTCTGGCAGAGTGATTGCTGTGTATAGTTTAGGAGTCTAATGTATAAAACTTTGGTAAGTTTTCATTCTGTGCCTTCATCCTGGTTTGATTGAATATGTAGGGATTGCCCACCCTCTTCTTAGCACAGATATTTAAATGGGGGAGCTGTTTTTTTTTTTTTTCTTAATGTTTCTTTTTGAGAGAGAGAGAGAGAGAGAGAGTGCAAGGGGGAATGGGGCAGAGAGAGAGGGACACAGAATCCAAAAGCAGGCTCCAGGCTCTGAGCTGTCAGCACAGAGCCCAACACGGGGCTCAAATCCACAAACTGCAAGATCGTGACCTGATTGAGCTAAAGTCATGCTTAACCTACTGAGCCACCCAGGTGCCCCAGGGGAAGCAGCTTTTATGTCCACTCTCCTGTTTCTCTGGCCTCCCTTCAGATATTCCTATAGGTTACTATTGTGAAGGCCCCGAAACAATGAGACTTTAATAATTTCATTATTTAAGGAGCCCATAGTGGGGATTGTTGGAGTGTTTCACTCCCATTTTGGTTATTATGGGTTTGGGTAGCCCTGATTCTACTTCAAGCTCCAGAGTTATGTCTGCTTCTTTTTCTTCTTCTTCTTCCCTCCCTCTTTTCTTTTCTTTTCTTTTCTTTTCTTTTCTTTTCTTTTCTTTTCTTTTCTTTTCCCTTTCTCTTTCTTTCTTTCTTTCTTTCTTTCTTTCTTTCTTTCTTTCTTTCTTTCTTTCTTATTTTCTTTCAGAGGTAGGTCTTGATTGGCTTCAGAAAATTGGGATATGACAACCCCTAGTTCACAATGGCTGGTTCAGAGATAGACATATAATCTAGCTAGAACCAGTGAGATTTGAGCACACATTCCCTGAAGCACTTTTAAAAAATTTTTTATTTCCCTTGTGAAATCAATCAAAAGAGACTTTCCTTTTCCCAGTGCATAGGAATGAGGAAAGCTGGCTCTGGGGGTAATAGACAGCCACCCTGGGACCATGAGGAAAGGGTATACTTAAGGTGAGATCCAAAAGCAGTGACACTGGCCACCCCCCACTCCCCCCCCCCCCCCCCCCCCCCCCCCCCCCCCCCCCCCCCCCCCCCCCCCCCCCCCCCCCCCCCCCCCCCCCCCCCCCCCCCCCCCCCCCNGCCCCCCCCCCCCCCCCCCCCCCCCCCCCCGGGAAAAAAGGACAGTAGGAGAATAGATCCTGGCCAGGTTCAAGCTCTGCCTTAAGTACTGAAGTACATTTCTATTCAAACCATGGTTAAGCCATTTTAATTGGATTTGGAGTTTCTTTCATTTGAACCATGAAGAATCCTAATAACATACAGAAAAATGCTTCCTAGTTTCCACAATAATTTCACTCGTGATAATACCATATTTAAGACAAAGAAAAATCATAGCTGCAAGGAATGTAATCAATATATGCATTGTTCAGAGTTAGGAGGAAAAGTGGAAGTATTTTCTGATAGTACATCTGTGCAAAGTGAGCAACTTATATTACCTCTTGCAAGGTCAATATACAGTTGTAGGTTTCCAGAGTTCAGATAAAGCTTACCCTTGAAATTATTTTACCTTTGTTGTTAGAACGACAGGATCACAGAGCAGATTTATGAGAAGTAACTCAGGATTTGGGTGTCTTGGCTTGCTGAGGACAGGGTGTCCTAAGCAAGGAACTGAAGCTTACTGATCATGATAAGGTCTGTTATCAATGAGCTTTTCACTTTATGTGCCATTTTAAGGTATATTTACTTCATATGGGAATATTTGGTTTTTAGTTATTAAGTGCCTGAAGATACATTAAGAAAATCCAGTGTGGTGGATGGGAGGCTGAGAGGCAGGGGACCAGATCTTGAAATATGGTACCCACCTCATAGAGGGACAGGTGAACATATCCCGTCCACCCTCCTGAGGGTGTTATTTTGACTCTAGCTTTTATTACTCTGTTTAGAAATCAGAGTATGCTTCAGAGAGAAGAGCAAAACTATGAATTTGTGTGTCTCAGACACAGGCATGAATTATGACCTCACAGGCCTGGACCCTTAATTTAAACTATGGTGGATGTGGGGGTACCTGGGCGGCCCAGTCGGTTAAGTGTCCAACTCTTGATTTTGGCTCAAGTCATGATCTCACAGTTCATGAAATCAAGCTCCACATCTCAGCACAGAGCCTGCTTGGGATTTTCTCTCTCCCCCTCTCTCTTTCTGCCCCTCCCCTGCTCTCTCTCTTTCTCCCTCCCTCATTCAAGTGTATACATGTACTCTCAAAATAAAAATAAACAAGCATTAAAAAAGTAAACTATGGTGGATGTGATATATAATGTTGAGTATTTCATTAATGACCCTTTAGAAGTTATTAATCATGTGACTGTCTTCAGAGATTGTCAGAGTTGAGGTAATACAGACACAAAAAGAAAGTTTCCTTTCTCTTTGGAAAATAGAACAGTTTGACATGGTAAATACTAGTTATAAATAAGTAATAAAAACTTCTTGTGGAAAAGCACATATCTGGAATTATATTCTCCTGCTCCAACTGTCAAAGCACATCTCTTGGGTTTAATTTTAAAATTCATTAAAAGTAATGTTTCCTTAGCTTAGGCATTACCATCTGGAACAAAGTTTGTTCTGGTTTGGAATAAAAGGAAAACTTTTTATTACTGAGGAGTTAGACTGAAGATTGCTAATTCTAGAGTTTCATTCTCGGGGAAAGAACTGAGGGCTTTAAGTTTCTCGTGATAAAGCAGCTCTTTTCAAGTCTGGGATTTAGAGTTCTCAGTATACACTTCTCACCTTTCCATTTTATTCTATAACAAAAGTAGTCCATGTACTTGTTGAGATTTTCTGCACAACAAGAACTCCCTCACAAGATATATAGATATCCAGAGGGGCATAGAATTTTACAACTGGAGTCTTAACCTCCACCCTAATGGACCAGCTATACGTTATTTCCTTGTTCAGAATACACAGGAAAGGCTTTTTCAAGTTTTGTTCACGGGGCACTTGGACCAGAGTGAACTGGGGAGACTTTCTTTCTGGTTGGGATGTAGGAAGCCATGAGAAACTATTGCTTTCTATTCTTATGATAATAAACCAGATCAGTGGCAGGCTATCAAATCATCGTTTTAAAAAATCTATCCAGGGGCGCCTGGGTGGCTTAGTCAGTTAAATGTCCGACTTTCGCTTAGGTCATGATCTCGCAGTTCGTGGGTTTGAGCCCCGCGTCGGGCTCTGTGCTGACTGCCGGCTCAGAGCCTGGAGCCTGTTTCAATCTGTGACTCCCTCTCTCTCTGACCCTCCCCTGCTCATGCTGTCTCTCTCTCTCTCCTAGAAATAAGTAAAACATTAAAAAAAATTAAAAAAAAAATCTATCAAGACCCGAGAACAGAAATGGACTTAAATCAACTAAAATCTAGGCAGCCATCGGCTCTTCTGGGAGCTAAGAGATGCCTTATTCCTTTCATGGCTGGCAGAGTGTTGGGAGTGGAAAGAATCCACCATGGACACGGGCAAGAAGAAACCAGTAGAGGTTTTAACAAGTTTTTAATGACAATTGGCTTGGGAAGATAAATGAGAATATTGAGGAAAGGCAGCCATAAAGTGATCCTCAAAACATTTGCTATGTCTTTCTCATTGCCCCTCACTTAGTGGGTATGGACATGAGATGCTGGGGACAGGCAGATCCGCTGAGATAGAGCCTTTCCAGAGACTTGGAGGATATCATCATAGATACTGAAAGGATAATAAGAGAATGTGATGAGCAACTTTGTGCAGTGAATTCAACAAATTAGATCAAGGACTTAATTAAGAAAACCCATAGATAAGTCCCAGGCTGAGAATAAATAGTCATAAACCATGCATTTGACATAGGAACCAAATCTAGAATATATTTATAATTCCTACACACAGGAACACCTGGCTGCTTCAGTCTCTGGAGGATATGACTCTTTACCTCTGGGTTGTGGGTTTGAGCCCCACGCTGGGTGTAGAGATTATTTAAAAATAAAATCTTTAAAAAAAAAAGAATCCCCACACACAGAAGATAAACCAATAAAAAAGCTGGGCAAAAGTCTTGAACAGACATTTTCCAAAAGAAAATAATACACTGGGCAGTAAGTACATGCAAAAGGCACTCAAATTATAGTTATCAGAGGGGCACCTGGGTGGGTCAGTCAGCTGAGCATCCAACTTCGGCTCAGGTCATGATCTCACCGTTTGTGGGTGTGAGCCTTTGATCGGGCTCTGTGACAGCTTAGAGCCTGGAGCCTGCATAGGATTTTGTGTCTCCCTTAGTCTCTGCCCCTCCCCCACTTGTGCTCTGTCTCTTTCTCAAAAATAAACATTTACAAAAATTACAGTTATCAGAAAATGGTAATTAAGCCATAATAAAGCACCATTTTATACATATTTCAATGGCCAAAATTTACAAAGACTGCTAATATAAAAGATTGGGGGTCTTTTGGGTGACTCAGTCAGTTGAGCATCTGACTCTTGATTTCAGCTCAGGCCATGATCTTAGTTGTGGGATTAAGCCCTGCATTGGGCTCTATTCTGAGCATGGAGCCTGCTTGGGATTCTCTGTCTGAAACAAAAAACAAACAAAAAATTTTTTTAAAAATATGAGAAAGATATAGAACAATCTCATATATTACTAATATCAACGTAAAATGGTACAACTACTTGGGAAAAATTTTGATAGTATAACATAAAAAAATGCATCTAGTTAAGACTCAGAAATCCTACTCCTAGGTGTTTAAACCAAGATATATGAAAAACATTATGCAAGATATATGAAAAACATTGTGTTCACAAAAAGACATCCACAAATATTCATACTAATCTTATTCACAATAGCCTCAAATTGGAAATACCCATGACTGGAGAGTGAGAAACTAACTGGTAGTACATCCATGCAATGATATGCTACTGAGCTACAAAAACAAACAAACATACCAACGATAGATGCTACTACATGGATGTATTTCACAAACATTGTGAGACACACAAGATGGAATATATTGTATGATTCCATTTATATGAAGTTCTAAAATGATAAAAAACCAATCTCTGGTTTTCTCCATTCTACTTGGTGTGGGAAATTGAACTGAGAAGAGTATCAGAAAGGTTCTTGAAATGGTGAGAATATTCTATATCTTGTTTTGAGTGGTGGTTACACCAACCATCAAAACTCATGAAACTGAACACTTACATCAGTGCATTTTATTCTTCCATGTAAATTATATCCCAAATTAAAAAAATAAATCTTTGGAGAGTTTGTTTATAATGCATATTCTTAAGCCTCCCTCCAGAGAGACTAAATTAGAGCCTTGAGGAATAATTTGAGTGAATATTCCAAAATTCAGTGCCAAAGGTATTTGACATAAAGCAGAACTTTCTCTTAGGTGAACATATAGAGAAATGGAGAGGGACTTTTTAAAAAATGTTTATTTATTTTTGAGGGAGAGACTGAGTGAGAGTGGGGAAGGGGCAGAGAAAGAGACACAGAATCCGAAGCAGGCTTCAGGCTCTGAGCTGTAAGCACAGAGCCCAATGCGGGGCTCGAAC
The DNA here is from genome assembly GCF_003009895.1 of Hyaena hyaena. Lineage (NCBI taxonomy): Eukaryota > Metazoa > Chordata > Mammalia > Carnivora > Hyaenidae > Hyaena > Hyaena hyaena. The sequence continues at coordinate 642,314 of NW_024081115.1, forward strand.
TCATGACTGTGAGATTGTGACCTGAGCTGAAGTTGGATGCTTAACTGACTGAGCCACCCAGGTGCCTCAAGAGGGGCTTTTTCTTAAGTAGACATAGAGATTTATTTTTGCACAAAGGTAGACAATGACAAGTGACACCTTCTCAGGATTGTCTTAACTTCTCCTCATGCCACAGAGAGGAATATATTTTAAGGAATTAAGGATTTATTTCCTTGAGGAAATGGGAATATGAATAAATGGTGGCTTTGTGAAATGGAAATGCTATGAGGTACTGGATTTAGTCACACTCTGGGTTAAATCTTGTGGGCTGGCCTGGGACCTAATCAACGTTATCTTAATTACTAGTTTCAGATCATGTATTCTGAGTTCCCAGCAATTGACTTAAAAATGAACTTGGGAAACACTGCCAGCTTATAAATGGAGGACAGTCCGTGCTGGGGAAAAAAAATCCTTATTTACATGACAGTTGAGAGTGAGAGGTAAGAACCACACCAAAGAGTATAGATTTGTGAAATGAGAAGAATTAGTTTATTGTAATTTTGTAAGCTAAATCCTGATGATGGCGGTAACAATATCTGGCTAATACTAAGTAAACTCTTTCTCTCTGTATCAAGGAAGCAAGGAGCTTCCCAGAACTATAGTGAAGTGGGCAGATTTCTAAGCCATTGCCATTTGATTCCCTTCCATTCAAACGTATAAAACGGGCAATGGGTGATGGGTCAAGATATGGGTCAACCTTTGGCCAAGCTATGAACTTAAAAACTTGCTGTTGAGTTCTCTCCTCCAAATGGAATGTTCAGCCTTTGGGTTGCCTTAAAGAATTTCACACAGAAAACTAGCCTCATCTAGTATGGTAGAGCATGGGCTATGCTCAGACCTCAGTGAGCCAAGCTTTGTGGAACAGATAGAATCCTCTAAGAATTCTCTTTCTTCTTTGAGGGGAAATGATTTGACTATGGTTGGCTGTGCCAGTAATGTTCCAGGCCATTCTCCACACTGTTTCCAGAGGATGCTTTGAACCAAAGGTGTGATCATGTGATCCGTCATCTGTCCAACACCACTCATCAGTGGTATACAAGGAGGCTTCTAGAGGCTTAAGCCCCAGTTACTAGCTCTGTAACTTTGGGCATATCATTTAACCCTTTCCCTCCACCCCCCTTTCTCAATGTCCTCTCTTTAAAACTGGTTTGATCCTGTCTACTACAAAAAGCTAAGAAAACGATCTGGAAAATTTCTTCCACATAGGAGTTGTTCAAAAGATAGAAATGCTGACCCTTATCTCCTAAACATAGTGTTGACAGCACTTCCTAATTTGGCCTGTTTCCATCCTCTGCCCATCACTTGCTTCCCTAGGGGCCAGCCTGCAGAGCTATGAATGATTTCTGGATATCCCAAGATGCTTCAGTATTCCAGGTCTCAATTCCTGCCTTCTTCCCTTTGTGTTTCTCTGGAACCCTGAGCAGACGTTTTATTAGAGCATCTGCTTTATGGCACCCATTCACTTACCTGTCCACCATCTGTAATAGGTGACAAGTCCCCGAGCAGTGGCCCTCTCAGAGTTGGCTTAGTCCAGGCTCAGACCCAATATGATGTATTAGTGGCAGCAGGGGGAGTTGAAGTAGTCATGGTTGTAATAGTAGTAATGGTAGTTATGGAAGTACTATGGCATGAATAGCAACAATAACAATGAGCTCTTATTGCTGGTGATAAGCACTTTACTTACATGATCTTGTACACTTCTCAGAACTACATTATGAGGCATTGATTGTAATTGTCTTCATCTACAAATGAGGAAATGAGACAAAAGTCAGGCCTTTTGTGCAGTGTTAAACCCCTGCAGTAAACAGAAGCTCTGGGACTTGCACCTGGCTGGCCCAGAACTCATGCCCCCAGTGCCTGGAGTGCACTTTCTCTAGTACTCATTGTAAGCAAATGGTGGGAGGTAAGAGGGTCAGTTGTGGGCAGAGTGATGAAACCCTCTGCTCTCAGGGCTAGCATTTAGACTTGGTCTGGGAAACATCGCTGAGCTGTCTCTTTAGGTATCTATCTTAAATTGATGAGGAAAATATATGAGTCATCCATTTATGACAATAACCCAATAATGTTAGGTTGCTTCCCCAAGGATAGGTCATTGGTGGAGTTCGTATTCACCTTTAGCAATGGCGCTATCATTGTTTACAAATGAAAAACTTTAATGTGCAGATTTTCATTTGGGACTGGGACTCTGCCAGTCCTTGGGAGGTCTTGCCCCCCACCCCCATGGCGTCCAGAATAGCTGTCAGACATCACCTCAGAAGGTGTTTATTTGCATGTGTTTGTGAAGTCACTGCCACAGATCCTCTCACTGAAGTTTAAAGGTCATCTATAGCAGGCAGTGAGGCTAGATTCCTTTAATGCTGAATATTGTGAAGAATTATGGAAACTGGACCCAATGATGTTAGAGGAAATAGCAAGGGAAAGTGCAGAGGAGAGAGATGGCAGAGGACATTCAAAGGTACCTGGCATTGGTAGCCTGGCTGGGGTTCCTTGTTTCTCAGGTCAGAAGGATAGCAGCCCCAGTGCTGGGCCCATAAGGATTTATAGCACGGCTAGTTTCTGCTATGTAGTCCAGGATATTTTGATCGTTGTATCCCTCTTAATTTTTCTCTACAGATTCGATATTTAATTAGCTAACTTCTAATAATTCTGTCTCCTCTATTATCTACACACACACACACTCACATGCATAATCTAAATATTGGATTTTATCATCTAAGAATAAGGACAGACAGATCTTGTTTTACTTGAGAGCATATTCAGACCACACTGATAGTCTAATTGAAACTGTACTTATTGAAAACACTCAGCTTACTTCCCTTTGGTCCAGACTTGGTGTTAGAATGGTCTGCACATTGTGGCAAAGACTTCCCCTCTTCCGTTGGTGACTCACCGTCCCCTCTGAGTGGTCACTGTGCCTCACCTGCCTGTCTCTCAGGAATGCTAATCGCTGTCCTTGCTTCCACGCACTTCATTTGAAAGTAACTCAAATTTGATTTTACTTGCATTTGCCAATCTAATGATCAAAGCTCATCACAATTATTCTGCCATTCTTTTTTTCAAATTTTTCAATTTATTTCTGAGAGAGAGAAAGAGACAGAGTGAGCAGGGGAGGGTTAGAGAGAGAGGGAGACACAGAATCTGAAGCAGGCTCCAGGCTCTGAGCTGTCAGCACAAAGCCCAATGCGGGGCTCGAATCCATGAACCACGAGATCATGACCTGAGCCGAAGCCGGACGCTCAACTGACTGAGCCACCCAGGCGCCCCTCTGTCATTCTTTAAAGATTACATGGTTCTCCTTTTCTCTTTTCAAATAAGTTGTTTTTCCTGGTAGCCTCAATTTCTAGTATTTTATCTGTGTTTTCCTCTCCCAGGAGGTGAGTTTTATTCAGTGCTCTCCTGTAATTTGGAGGGAAATAAAGGAAGAAAAGAACCCTGAACTGAAGACCAGAAAGAATGAAGAGAAAACATTACATGCTTTAACTGTTTCTGACTTGACTAATTTCTATCCTGTTAGGTTAATCCTGCCTTTGTTCTATGCTACATTTGCCTGGCCAGTTGATATAAGTGAAAACAGCTTTTATCAGAGGATGAAGAAAAATGGAAATGTTTTTGCTAATCATACCATATGCTTAGTATCACGATTCAGACGACAGTCAAAAAGCTCACTACAATGTGCGTGCCAGGATTTACACTATCGTTAGAGCATCCAATGAGGGAAACAGCGTTTTCCCTGACCGCACAGTCTAGTGAGACAGACAGGAAACACAAAGGCAATTGTAAGAAAGAAGGGGAATGCAGGTGCTGGAGAAGATGGAGGAGGCTTGTCTAACCAAGTATTGGGATTTCAGAATGACAGTGCAGTAGTTTAATGGCTATGAATATAAACTCTTCTTGGACAATCATCTTATTATCCATCACTGTATTGGACCTTTATGTATAAATAAAAGTACACCCAGATGGTTTGCATAAAACCAATGGTTTTCTAGCTAAGATGTTGAAGTTTGCTCTTCTACTCCTATGTCCATTCCTTCTTGCTTATTTCTTTTTTTTAAGTTTATTTATTTTGAGAGAGAGACAGAGAGACAGAGACAGAGAGCAAATAGGGGAGAGGCAGAGTGCAAGGGAGAGAGAATCCCAAGCAGGCTCCATGCTGACAGCATGGAGCCCGATGCAGGGCTTGATCCCATGACCCTGAGATTGTGACCTGAACTGAAAACAAGAGTCAAGTGCTTAACCTAGTGATCCACCCAGGTGCCCCTATTTCTTATTTTCATATGTGATTGTAACTCTTTAGATGTGGAGATTAGGTATTTATTTCATACAAGAGCCATGAGACAGCCACTCAAAAAGTATTATTTACATCAGGAAAATGCACTTGGAATTCATGACTCAGTGTGATTATCTTAATCCACTCAGAATTCTTCTGGCTAGGAGTAACTTGCTTATATGTTTCTGGGGAAACAGCATTGTTAGAAGTGAGCTCTGTGGTGTAACGAACTTGGTAGTTCATGGCAGCACATTTTTCTTTCATGCTCAGGGGTCCCTGGAGCTCCTTCATCTCGTCTGGACTCCACTCTGGGTTCCAAGCAGCTGGAATGGGTCTGGGTCTGTTCCACCTGTACTCTTTCTGTGGTCTTAGCAAGGGGAGGCACCCTTCTCAGGCAATGACGTGGGGATATATGCGACATCCAGGAGAAGCATGGCGGTGACGGAGAGGGAAGGAGAAGCCCTAGACAAATAATAGTATCCACCTCAGGAATAATGAAGCTAGTAGAGAACATTGTATGTGTGCATTGAGTGTCGCAGTATATGTAGCAAAAATAGTGGAGGCCTAGTCAAGAAGGTCAAGGTTCTACTATTCAGTAAAACCTGGGCAAATATTCAAAAAATTTTTCATATCAGAGTGGATATGTAAAATGAATGAGTTGTCTTCTTTTTGATACATAGATGCTGGTGGGTAACAGATTGCCAAGTGGCTGACGTTGAAAAAATGTCTTTTCCTTATACTCCAGTGGGCCTTAAGTAACAACAGCTCACAAGCTTTGCAGCCGAAAACAGTTGAGGGTTAAATAAAAGCTGCTGTGCCAAATGCTATAAAATGATAGCATGAGATATATGACGAATACTTCAAATAATATAGTAGCAGCCAAAGGCATGAATGAGACAGGAAATTGACATTATTTCTTTTCCTTGTTAAAACTTCGCATATACCCTTCAACAAGTGTAAACAGCAATTACAACTTGTTTTTCAACTTACGGAAGGGACTCTTTTGATTGCAGATCCTTTTGAGCTTGTTAAATTCCTTTGTTCAGCTTAAATTTGAGGATCAGCAGGATATAATCGTCTCTGTGTCTGATGGTGGATCTTTGGTCACCCAGCCTTCAGTAACATAAAGCTGTTTCCACATTAGTAAAAGAAGCAGTGGGTTTCTGCCTAAGTGGCATATTATAATTCTGCCATGTGTCTGTGAGGCCTAGGACATTATTAAAACTGATGTCTATATAACCCCAGCAGTTACAGTCTTAACTTCCACAGAAGAAACCCCAAGAGAAATATTTTGATCTTTTTGATTTGCTTTTTAACCGTGTAAATAATTCTGAGTACCAAGGCAACCTTTGCAGACTACAGGAAGAGATGTTTATAAGACTGACCTATTTTATCTGTTAGGTCATGACTATTTACCATCTAAACAGACTCAGCGTGGGAGGAAAGACTCATTTGCTTCTTTCTTGTGCCTCTTGGAAAGATTGGAGGTTGTTTATTTCATGTCCAGTAACTACCTGGTATTTATACTATTTCTTACCATTCCATGTTGTTAAACTAGAAGTAGTCTATATCCTTTAAAATGGTATTATTACTACATTTTATATTATTTATTAATATTCTGACATTAAAAACTAAAAAGCAGAAAACAGAATCTATAATTCTACTACCAAGAGTAATTGATAAACATTTCAGGGGCACCTGGGTGGCTTAGTCCGTTGAGCATCTGACTTCTGCTCAGGTCATTGATCTCAGGGTCCATGGGTTTGAATCCTGCATTCAAACATTCAAACATTCTATGCTGTCAGCACAGAGCCCAAATCTGCTTCAGATTCTGTGTTTCCCTCTCTCTCTGTCTCTCCCTGGCTTGCTCTTTGTCTCTCTCTCTCAAAAATATATAAACATTATTTTTTTAATTAAAAAAAAAGAATAATTTGGGTGCCTGGGTAGCTCAGTAGGTTAAGCATCCGGCTTCATCTTGGATCATGATCTCATGGTTCGTGGGTTCGAGCCCCACGTCAGGCTCTGTGCTGTCAGCTCGGAGCCTGGAGCCTGTCTTCTTCGGATTCTTGGTCTCCCTCTATCTCTGACCCTCCCACCACTGCTCATGTTGTCTCTCTCTCTCTCAAAAATAAATAACAGCATTAAAAAAATAATTGATAACATTTCAGAGCATCAACTCCCAGATGTTGTTCTATGTATGTGTTTAGAAGACTTTATCTGAATATAGGTGCAGATATATTTATACAATGCTAACATTCTGTCTGTGCTGTTTTTCACCCATTGTATTCACCCAGTCACATTAGTATCATGAACATTTTCCATATCAATGATCGTGTTTCTGAAGTAATGCTTTTAATATATTCTAGCAGTTTCATTCTTCAGATATACTTAAGCAGCTAGAAAATTTGGATTTCTTTTTGCTATTTTATAAAGTGCTACTATGTATATCCTTACAGCTAAATATTTGCACGCATTCTTATTTATTTTACTTGGGTAAATTACCAGTGGTTGAATTCATACCTTTATTTTATTCTTTTTTTAATGTTTATTTATTTTTGAGAGAAAGAGAGTGTGAGAAAGGGAGGTGCAGAGAGAGAAGGGGAGACAGAGAATCCCAAGAAGGCTCTGCATTGACAGTGGAGAGCCCAAAACGGGGCTCGAACTCACGAACCACAAGATCATGACCTGAGCTGAAGTCAGGCACTCAACTGACTGAGCCACCCAGGCACCCTAATACATTTATTATATTCTAATTCATACCTGTATGTTTTCATCTTGCCGTGAATTTTCTAATCTGTTACATTAACCTGTCCATTTCAATGCTGGTTCCTCACTCTTTTAATTATTATCATTATTATATTATCAATACACTAGTTCAAAGGTGGTTTTCTCGCAGTGTTATCAGATTCCTCAGCCTTCTCCAATAAAGTAACTAAAGTCAGAAAACCCATCAGGTCAATGATGTTTATTTCCAAGGCTTAAGCTGTTTCGTTGTTACTTGAATCACTTATTATTCAGTGTCTCCTCCCGCGCCCCCCCCCCCCCCGAAAGTGGGTAATGCTGGCCATCAGACTCTTCATGCTGTTTTTCTTCAGAAACCCCCTGAGTTTTTCTTTGCTCAAGGGTGATTTCCCAGGGGTCTACATTTTGATCCAATTCTGGAGCTCATTTGTTACCAGTTGTGCTTACAAAGATGTGATTTCCTGTTTTTCTGCATCCAATTGCTGTTACTCATTTCTACCATGCACGCTCTGGTGTCTGCTCCTGTTTTTGTCTTTGTCTGCAAGGCTTTTCACCTGATTTATTCTCATGTGCGTGCGCTCCTAAGCAGCAGAGATCTTTTTAACGTTAGGTTTTTGTTTGTTTGTTTTTACTACACACCATTCCTGCATTTCTTTCCCACAGATTCTATTCTTTGGAGAAGAATATGCATCTTTAAGTACCAGCTTTTTCTTGTGGATTTCACAGGTGAAAGAAAGACACTTAGGCTCTTGGGTTCATCGTTGTGAAGATGATTTTCTTTACAAGGAAAGATCAAAGCACTGAATATAAACAAAGCACTCTTAGAAAGTGGGAAACTTGCAATCTTTCTGGAGTGGCTGAAGCACAAGTAAAACTTTAAAAGGAATATCTTAGTACTCACGGTAACCTTATTGTCATAAATAATATTCATTAAGCGAATGTTTACAACATGCCATTGTTCGTTAGGCATTACCTTAGAAGTAGAGAATACAGGGAAAAAGAAGACGCCGTCTCAGGAAGAGTCGTTTAAGAGAGAAACAGGTGAGGAAAAAGGCAGTCAGAGCAAGAAAGAAATGGAAAGACATAGGAGAAAAGGGAGTTGTGGGTGCAAGTGTGCCTATATGAATGTACGATTATGTGGGTGTGTGAGGCCGTGTGAGTGTGTGCACCTGTGCATGTGTGAGAGTATGGGTGTGTACATGTGAGCAAGTGTGAGTGCATGAGAATGAGAGTGTGGTTGTGGGTGTAAAAGAGCGTGAGTCTGTGTATGAGTATGTGGGTGTGAGTGTGCATGTGAGTGGAGCTCTGTGTGAGTCTGTGCATGTGGGTGTATCCAAGCATGTGGTGTGTGAGCATGAGTGCACGTGTGTGAGTATGTATGTGTGTGAGTGTGTGAATGTGGCAGAGAGTAGAGGTCTGAGAATGACTCTGTGAGGCAGTGATAACTAAGATGAAGTCCTGAAGAGTTCGTTCAATGAAGTCGGGTTGGGAAGAGGATAGAATAATAGCTTGAGACCGTGGGATTAACTTTCTGCAAGATCCAGGGTTGGGAGAGAATGCTTTCTAGGAAACTGCAAATCATACGGCTTGTTCAGAGTACACAGTCTGTAGCACATAGAATTGTTGAGAGATAGAGATGTAAAATGAAGAGATTTTCCTTTTGACTCCAAAATCCCATTTCTTAGAATCTGTCTCAAGGATATGCTGATGGTGACAAATGCCCGAGGTCTATTTGCAAGTAAATACAGCATTGTTCAGAGAATGTTTCTAGAAGGCACCCTTTTAGGCAAGAAAGTATGTAGATCTATCTTCTCATCTATATATCTACCTATATTTTTTTATTTTTTGTCTTATTTATTTCTGAGAGAGACAGTGTGAGCAAGGGAGCGTCAGAGAGAGAGGGAGACACAGAATCTGAAACAGGCTCCAGGCTCTGAGCTAGCTGTCAGCACAGAGCCCGACACGGGGCTCGAACCCACAGACCGTGAGATCATGACCTGAGCCGAAGTCGGATGCTTAACCGACTGAGCCACCCAGGCGCCCCTCTATCTACCTACATTTTAAAGTAGAAGAAGCTATGGGACGGAACAGAACAGAGAGGACAAGTTTGGAAATGTCATTCTGTGCATGTACCTGCTGATATAATTTTAACTTTGAAGTTAATGTGAAAGCTTTATATATAAAACAAAATCAGGTGCACCTGGGTAGTTCAGTTGGTTAAGTGTCCCACTCTTGGTTGTGGCTCCGGTCATGATCTCACTGGTTTGTGGGATCGAGCCCCAGGTTGGGTTCTGCACTGACAGTGCGGAGCCTGTCTGGGATTCTCTCTCTTTCTCTCTCTGCCCCTCCCCCAGCTCACGTGTCTGCCTACATGTGCTCTCTCTCCGTCAAAATAAATAAACATTAAAACAAAATCAAACCTCCATAAAAAAAGAAAGCAATACTTTTCATTTCCAGATCAGATCATGAAGAAGTAATGGGCTTAGTACTTATTTTCACAATGTAAATGATTCTAAACTGGAGAAAATGTATGAAGCGATTACTTGGAGGTACAGAAGAACAGGGTAGGGCTGATGGCTGCCATCTTTGAGGTTGAGGGAAGCACAGGAGATGAGATCCCCATTCAGTCCAGCTTTCCACCTGCACCAGTTTCCGTGACACAGCAGTGGGAAGTAGAGCCGAAATAGAGAGCAGTGGGTGTCTCTGAATAAGGAAAATATAGATTGGAGCTCAGGGATCCCCAGGTTGCTAGAATTTAGAAGACAGGATACAGAAGAAGAGAGAGCTCTGCAGAGAAAAGTTCCCAAAATCGACACTAGTGTCCCTTTGAATCTTTGACTGAATACTAAGTTGATGTGTATTGTGCGATTCCAGAAGAATGGTCAGAGAACAGCTACTGGAGAATGGTGAGTCAAACAGGACATAAGTTCCACACACAGTGCTGTGGGACATGAGAATCCAGGTCAGCCAGAATAAAGAAACCATGCTGAACATCCCCATGTATTTGAGACCACAGAAAGTTTATGCCTAAGGAGCTCAAATCTTTGAACTGCCCTGTTCAAAATAGTAGCCTTTAGGGGTACCTGGGTGGCTCAGTTGGTTAAATGTCTGACTTTAGCTCAGGTCATGGTTTGCGGTCCATGAGTTCGAGCCCTGTGTGGGCTCTTTGCTGACAGCTCAGAGCCTGGACCCTGCCTCAGATTCTGTACCTCCTGTGTCTGACCCTCCCCTGCTCATGCTCTGTCTCTCTCTCAAAAATAAATAAACATTAAAAAAATTTAAATAGTAGCTTTAGCCAGAGATGGCTATTTAAATTTAGATGAAATAAAATGAAATAAAGGGTGCCAGGGTGTCTCAGTTGGTTAAGCTTCTGACTCTTGGTTTCGGCTCATGTCATGATCACATGGTTCATGGGACTGAGCCCCATGTCAGTCTCTGTGCTGACAGCTTCGAGCCTGCTTGGGATTCTCTTTCTCTCTGTTTGCCGTCCTGCTCACATGCTCTCTCTCTCTCAAAATAAATATTTTAAAAAATGAAATAAAAGAAAAAATATTCAGTCACAGTAGCTACATTTTAAATGCTCAATAGCCACAGGTAGCCAGCATTCTGGTTTTTTTTTTTAATTGATTTTAGGTGTCCTAAGGGCTAAATTGGAAACTGATTCTTCTACATTTTAATCTTATAAACATTCTCATCTGCATTATTTTCGAAAACTATGTTTGCCAGTGAGTTTGAACTTCATCCTGTCAGAAGACCCAAGCAAGAGACGAAATCTGTTTCGTTTTAATGTACAAGTTCTACTTTCCACAGAAGTGATTATTTTTTCTACTCTTCTATCATATCAATGTAGAATGTCAGTTTTGGGATAGATAGACCACATGCTGGTTCAGAGTACAAGACACTGGGAATTATTTTAGGAGTCTTGATTAGTACAATTAATAGAGGAAAACATTTTTCCTTTAAACTGTGATCAATGTAGGGGTGCCTGAATGGCTCAGTCAATTTAGTGTCTGACCCTTGATCTCAGCTCAGGTCTTGATCTCAGGGTCATGGGTCGAGCCCTGTGTTGGGCTCCATGCTGGGCATAAAGCCTACTTAAAAAAAATAAGAAACGATAAAAAAAAATAAATTGTGACCAATCCCACGACAGTTTATTATATTAAAGGCTTCAGAAACAATGTCTTCTAGAAATCTGGGACTTCACTGAAACACACATCCCTGCATGCAAATTAAAGAGCCAAGACATTCTTTCCTAGATCCATTTCCCTTTCTTCTTTCACTCTGAGACCGTTAACTTGTTGGCTTGGCTCTGTTTTGAACTGCTGTTGAAAGTGTGCTCATCTGACAAAGGCATTTTTCTATTCACTGTACAGATTTTTAAAAGAGATTGATTTTTCCCCCCAAAGGTGAGAAATAAAAACCACAAAGTCTTTACCAGCAACTGCCTTGCCGTGGGTAGTCTTTATAGGAGCAGGCTTTTCAGTAAGTCACTGTCAGGTTACCTCGCACCTGTCAGCTGCAAAGCTCCACAGTTCCTTCGGAGCCCATGGTCATTACCCAGCATGCTGTGGGGCCCCCACTCTGCCTCTTGAGAGTAACTCTGGAAAGAAACTGCTACCTGAGCTCCCAGGCAGCCAGACAATCCTTAGAAGTGGTGAAAGGAATATCAGAAGTTGTTCCCAAAAGTACTCTTCGCTGAAAAACAGTGCCAGGGAACTAGTAGGGTGCCCAACTGAATAAAATTGGAAATTATACACTCGGAAAAGATAAAACCCTATATCATAGGCTGAGTTTAGACGTTATGGCATGGAGGCAGTATATATGACATACAATTCCTTATGTTCTGTGAATGTTCAATTAACAGAAGGATGGGATTTTAAAATACCTTCTTTGAAGACCAATTTACATATAGCGAAATGCCCAGATCTTTTTTAAATTGTGGCTAAATATACATAACAAAATTTACCATTTGAACCATTTTTAAGTGTACGATTTTTTTTTGGCGTTAAGTATATTCACACTGTTGGAAATGCACAGATCTTAAGTGTACAACTTGATGGGTTTCAGTAAAGTGCATATCTATGAATCCAGAAACTCTCTTTTGCTACTCAAGTATAGCTGATGTACAGTGTTGTAACAGGGCAGGTGCACAACCTGGTGATTCTGCAATTCTGTACATAATGTAACGCTCACCTTATCCAAACAACAACCAACCAAAAAACCAATAATGAGAAACACTCTTAAATACAGAGAACAAAACAGTGATTGCCAGAGGGCAGATGGGCGAAATAGGTGAAGGGCATTCAGAGGTACGCGTCTCCCACTGTAAAGTAAGACATAAAGATGAAAAGTACAGCAGAGGGAATATAGTCAATAATATTGTAATAACATCGTATGGTGACAGATGGCGACTACACTTGCTGCGGAAACCAGAATCTCTTTCAAGACACTCACATTGTTATCACCCTGGGAAGTTCCCTTATGTCCCTCCAGGGTAAAATTTAAATAAGAACTTACTTTTCTATTATATGCTCTTTTTCATTAAAAAGACTCATAAATCTAGAAAAACAACAGAGAAAGAATCACTCACTGGGGTTAGCGCTGATCTACTGAATCCCTAAGTAGGCCAATGACACAGCATGAAATAATATTGAGAAGAAATGAGATTTTTATTGTTGTGCAGCTAGAAATTTCTCTTACGGTAATAGAAGGATCCTTGAGGATGCTGTACCAGCCATGTCTCCCACTCAAGTTAAAAATAACGTGAAGTCAGCGAGCCCACAATCCCAGGCTTCCCCCACCTGGAAGATTTCCCATACTACACGGGCTGCTGAGACCACTCCCTCTGGGGTGCACCTCCAGGGAGAACAAGATAGGCAGTGGACAAAGCGGATTCATAGCACCGTTTATCCATAGTGAAAATCACCTTTACTGGGTCTGGTGTCCTGACCCAATGATCCTGGAAACCTGGATGAGCCTTTGTTTCTTGGCCTGTCTTATCTGGTGCAGTTGGCAGTATTACCCAAGAATGACCTTGTGGTTTAAATGGGGATCATGGAGGGGCACCTTGGGTGGCTCAGTTGGTTAAGCATCTGACTTTGGCTCAGGTCATGATCTTGCAGTTTGTGAGTTCTAGCCCTGCATTGGGTTCTTGTGCTGACAGTTCAGAACCTGCAGCCTGCTTCTCATTTCTTTCTCCCTTTCTCTCTGCCCCTCCCCTGCCCACTCTCTGTGTCTCTCTCTCAAAAATGAACAAACATTAAATGGGGATCATGGAGGCACTAAAGCAGTGATATGAGACATCCTCTTATTATTGAGTAAGATCAATAGACGCCCGTGGCGTGTGGGGGTAGGGATGGAGCTGTTAGGGCAGAAGGGTGATTGATGGAACTAGTGGCGGCTCATCGGTGTTAGTTGGCCTGGTGATGCCAGCTGTGGAAGCTCGAGGGAATGATGGGGATAAGACACGGTGGAAAGTGCGGTGGATGGAAGCTCTAGCCGACCAGCGGCCAGCGGTGACTATAAGTGGGGCCCTTCCTGTGGGTCTCCTCAGCATGGTGGGTATTATAGTTGTCTCTGGTCCTTTTGAGAGGTAGGATCTGCCCACCCTGGACAGGCCCCTCCTGTTCCCCAGTTATGCCCTGCTGCGTGCCCATCTTGCCCCAGCTCTTTCCTGCCTGCTGACTTTGGGAATGAAGGTAGAACAAGGAATTCTGCTTACTAATACTGTCATGTAGCCTGGTCTTCAGGGCTCCAGCTACTAGACGGCCCCACTGAAGGAGTATAAGCTACACTAGGGTGCTCATGCTTGAAAAGCAGTCTTTTTCTAGAAGCAGGTGATCCAGGATGTGCTGTCTGTGTAAAAACCAAAGAGCCTATCTGTGCCACCACTTTTACCAACCCGGTTCGCGTAACTACTAGAATGATTACAAGTAGGATTTGGGTCAAAGCTGTCATGCCTAGCAAGTTTTAACATCTGCCGAGTCAAAAGTTGGCTTCCAAGGAAGAGATGTTTTAGTCATTCTCATTTAGTAAATCAATTGCCTGTCATTCCAAATGACTCCCTTTTTAAGCATGCACTTTCAGAGGACACCAGCCCCAGGAGTTCACTGTGGGGATAGATAGATTAGGAAATTGGACGCACCTTTATGTGAGAGAGTCCTGAGGGCAGCAAGACTGGCTTCCCTGGTGCTGCAGGCTGGGTGACCCCCTATAACCCTAGTAAGTGGAGCTGCACAGAGCTGCAGGGCTATGCAGAAAGTCTGGCATAGAGGACGTGGTGCTGGCTTTGCAGGGGACTGCACTTGTTTTAGCTCAGCTGTATCACACGCTCTCAGTGGAGTTTCCCCATTACACTGCATGCACACGGTCAGCCAGATGGTCCGTTTTCTGCTTCACTGTTCATTAAACCCAGTTTGTGAGTGCCGCACAACTGAGTCTCCTCCTTTGCCAGTGGCTGGGAGAGTATCTCTGAGCTCCTGGCAGGCACGCCCCACTTTCAGGTATAAAGATCTCAGAAGGTAGTAGTGCAGGTCGGTACTGGGCAGCCGGAGATGGTCAGTCTGAAATGGTGGTGCTGGATTGCCTGTCCACTAACAAAATGGACATCAGGATATTAACAATTGCATATCCAGAGGAGGTGAGTGAGGCAAGCCCTCCTCTCCTCAGTTGCTGATTATTTAGACAACTTTAAAAGACAGCTTCTGAAAGCTTTGGCTTTGAGATAAGCAGTTAGTTTTGGCCAGCAGCTTGGTACTGGAGCCATTTCAGCAAAGAGCCGTGGGCAGTCCAAACACACATAATGGCTGGTAGAGAACACCAGAGAAATATTCTTGAGAGAAGGTATTCTGTCTCATTCTTAAAAAGGAAAAAGAAACCCCCTGAATTCAAGGACATTTTCCAATGTTTGTTTGGAACTCAGTAGGGCACATAAGTTACCCTTACCATATCTAAATTTTTTAAATGTTTATTTATTTTTTAGAGAGAGAGAGAGAGCATGAGCAAGGGAGGGGCAAAGAGAGAGGGAGACAGAATCGGAAGCAGGCTCCAGGCTCTAAGCTGTCAGCACAGAGCTTGACGTGGGGCTTGAACTCAGGAAAAGTGAGATCATGACCTGAGTCAAAGTCAGACGCTTAACTGACTGAGCCACCCAGGTACCCTTACCCTCACCATGTCTTAGTCTCAGTCCTAAAAATGAGGGGGTGGACATGAGACTATATTATAAGTACTACTTTTTTATTTTTCTATTTCCATGGCCTCTACTTTGGGGACTGTGGGGCCAACTGTTGTTGATCTGAGAAAATGGCAGGTTCTGGGCAGGGTCACATGTTGCCAGTAACTTAAAACTACCCACTGTCTGGGTTTGTTTGAGAAAATCCTCTTATTCAGGAAGTCTTGGGGAGTGAGGGGTGATGGCGGTATGGGTTGGGAGATAATTGGTGTGGACCGTTAGGAGGTGTGAAGTTGGCCAGGGGTGGGCTGTAATGATCGTTTTGATGTGTCGACTCAGCTAGGCTGCAATTTCTCAATCCAATTTCTCAATCCAAGACTGAGCTCGGTTTTGTCATGATGGGATTTTGTAAGTTTATTTCTTTATTTGGGGAGAGAGACAGACAGACAGACAGGCAGACAGAATCCCAAGCAGGCTCTGCACTCTAAGCACAGAGACTAACATGGGGCTCAAACCCATGAACCATGAGATCACCACCTGAGCTGAAATCAAGAGTTGGGTACTTAACCAACTGAGCCACCCAGGTGCCCCATCTTATAATAGGATTTTGCAGATGGAATTACAATCTCTCATCAGTTGACTTTAACTAAAGGAGATGATTCTGGATAATCTAAGTGGGCCCGACTTAATCAGTTGAAAGACCTTCCAAGGGGGACTGAGAGATCCCCAAGATCCCTCTCTGCAGAGTAGCTTCAACCTGTACGTGGACTTCCAGCTTTCTTGACAGCTTGACCTATGGCTGTGATTAAATATTCCAACCATTATCTCCAGGTTGAGGTTAAAATTTTAAATTCAATCTGAATTGATTTTTAATGATGTAAATATTAGCCATTGCAAAGTTAGGTGATGGCATTGGAGCCATAAAGAAAGGGATGTGATCCAAATAAACTCCTGAGAGTTGACGGAGACCTGCCCGCATTTCCCAAAGGTTCTTTGCTCATTCCCTTTTTATCACCATTTGTTTCTACAAGGTGAATCTAGAGATGCTGTTTTTATTTCCCACTTTGTCCTGGTTTTTGCTTGTTATTTATTTATTTAGTAGCTCTGAAATTCTTTATAAGGTTTTATGTGTGGTACAGTTCCAAGCCTTTGGCTAACAAATAAAATACAAAGGCTTGGAGCGGTGTCTAGGGCTATGAATCGGTAATTATCTAAAGAAATACAGCAGGAATAACTGGGAATGACTGGTTGTGGGATCCTGAGAGGGAAGTAGGCAAAAATTTGTGGCGGCTCTGGATCTTCACAATGAACACAAGCGAAAAGAAGAAGAGAAGCTCCTTTCGTAATGCAACTCAAATGTACTGGGTACCCTGTTATGTACGTGGAGCCCACGTCATCCTGCAGGGACCTACGTGTGTGTTTCTCACAGATTTCTGAGAGCTCATAGGACTCAATATTTAGGTCTGATTGACTTTTGATTTCAGACCCTTCCTCCCCCCAAAATCTTCATCCCCCACACCTGACCCTTACCCCTTATCTGTCTGAGAATTTTTTAGCCTGGGTTGTACAAAGTGGTCAACAAAAAGGATACCATACTCAATTCAGTGGACCCACTGACTCCCACTAACTACATCCTAAAAAAAAGTTGTTATTCTTTTAAAATTAAACTATATATATATATATTTATACACACATATTTTGAGAGAGAGAGAGCGACCAAGAGCATGAACATGGGAGGGGCAGAGGCAGAGGGAGAGAAAGAATCCTAAGCAGGCTCCTTGCTACCATTGCAGGGCTCAAACCCATGAACCATGCATAGGGCCATGGCCTGAGCCAAAAGTGAGAGGTAGACGCTTAACTGACTGAGCTACCCAGGCACCCCAAAAAGTTGTCACATTCTTAAGAAAAACAAATTATCACCTAAAACAGATCTTTATGGAAATATGCTTTTTCAAATACAATAGCAGTGTGATACCTAACAATTTCTTTTTTCTGTCTAAGGAAATAAAATTTGTGGTTATTCTGTACAAAGAAAGGATATAAAAATGTATGCTAGGAATAAAGTTGCAGTTGCAAAATCGTTTAAAACTTGATTTTAGTTTTCAAATTTAATCAGAGATATTGCAATTATTATAGCTCATAAAAAAGGGCCTTTAAGAGACTCTTCTTGCTGAAATTGTGATTATAAATAAATAAATAAGCATACTTGAATTGATAACAAGGCTTTGAGCTATTCAGTTTAAAAATAGGCTTACCCCATTAGGATTATTAAACTCAGAGACATATTCTGAAAAGGAGTTTGGAAAATGGATTTCTTGCAAACTGTCATCAAATATTCATAGATAAAATAATTATGTGGAAAGATAAAAGGATGATGGAGATTGAAGAGGGCTGACGATAAAGGAAACTGGATCAGATGGTTATACAGACTTTGTGAGAGAGACGATTCTCAGATGGGGTTGGTATGAGCCTTAGACATGAAAACATGAGCATCTTCTTTAGCCTCTGCTAACTCTTGCTCTCCAGAATGAGGATGAGTTCAGGGGACCATTACTTGACTGTAGTAGAATTTAATTCCCAAATGATGGGGCACCTGGGCGCTCAGTCGGTTGAGCATCCAACTTCGGCTCAGGTCATGATCTCACAGTTTGTGAGTTCAAGCCCCGCATTAGGCTCTGTGCTGACAGCTCCGAGATTGGAGCCTGCTTCAGATTCTGCGTCTCCCTCTCTCTATGCCCCTCTTCCACTCGTCCTCTGTCTCTCAAAAATAAATAAACATTAAGAAAATTTTTAAAAAGAATTTAAGTCCCAAATGAGTCTGAATTCTTGTCTCACTGTTGCTCTATGGTCACAGTGTCCCTTGCATCCCCTGTACTGTGTAGCACAGTTGAGGATAAGCAAGGCTGAACAGTAGGCTGATGGCCAAGAAGTATGCCATTCCTTGCTAAGGGCCAGTGGACAGACATTCGAATTTTTATGGTTTTACAGGTACTTTGGACTGGAAAGAGAAGGATTTGCAAAATTAACACTTAATTTATGCCTGGATATTTGATGGTAAAATGTAGGTAAATGGTAATAGACCATGGACTATTGATGTGTGAAGATAATATATGCAACTTTGCCTAAAAGATATTAATTGTGGGGCACTTGGGTGGCTTGGTTGGTTGATCATCTGACTCTTGATTTCAGCTCAGGCCATGATCTCACGGTTCCTAGGATGGAGTCCCGAGCCAGCCTTTGCTCTGACAGTGCAAAGCCTGCTTGGGATTCTCTGTCTCCTTCTTCTTCTGCCTCTGCCCCTCTTCTCTCTTTCTCTGTCTCAAAAATAAGTAAAGTAATTAGAAAAATAAAAGATACTAATCATAATGAATAAAAACATGGTTTAAAAAACCCTCACGGTATTGGTAACTACCAAGAGACGCTGTACACAAAATTTTACCTGATGTTTAATCGTAGAAAAAGTATAGGCTGAAATGTTTTCCTTGATCTTTCAATAAGATAGTATCGAATATCTTGTATACCATAAGTACCATCCTTCATTCTAGGAATAAAAAATTTAAAATAGAGTAAAAATATCTGTATCCGAGGTATCAGGGAGACAAAGTGTAATAGTGCCTTAAATGCTGTAGCATAGAAAACCCAGAGGCCAAGGGGACCGCTGGTAAAGCCACTTAATCCAAACAAGGTCAGAACACATTCAGGTGAGTTGATGTTTGAACTGTGTCCCTCTGTTCTCTTTCTAAAGCATGGATGTCTTGGGTGCCCCTCCTGTAAAGTTCTAGCTTAAGCAGTACACTGTTTGTGCAAAAGAGCCACATGAATAAATGCACATTGAAGTGTTAATAGCTGATAATGTCTTCCGGTTATCTCCTTGTGCCTTTTCATGGAGAACCAGAGATCTTGTGTCTAGTTGTTATGGCTAAAACATTAATAGTTGATGATGGACTTTCACGTTCCGAGTAGCGTGGTGAATTAATTTGGATAAATTGTGTTGTCTTAGCTCCTTCAAATTATGGATACTCTTGGCAGATAATACTGCGTCTTCTTACATGTTTCTCCTCTCTTGTAGCTGCTACTTACTTCCTAAATCCCCTCTTTCATACCCCCCATGGAATTTTAGGAAGCCTCTAGGACTCTGGGATGGATCTCAAAGCCTCCTGAGCTCAGAGATTAGCTCTTAAAACTGATTCATAAACCAGCCAACAGATGCCCGAGGAAGTAAGAAGTTTAAAAAAAATTATTTTTAAAACTTTTTATTTAAAGGTAACATTTTATTTATACCAGTATTTCCATTTGTCCTTCATCACCCACTCCCCCTGTATTAATATCTTATGTCACCATAGCACAGTGGTCAAAACCAGGAAGTCCACATGAGTACAGTAGTGTCAACCCAACTATAGCCCTATTCCAGTTTTTCCACTAATATCCTTTTTTCTGTTCAAGGGTCACATTGAATTTAATTGTCATTTGTCCTTAGCATCCTCCAATCTGTGACAGTTCCTCTTTCATGATCTTGACACTGTTAAAGGGTGTTGTTATCAACAAGTCAGAGGGTCGGTTGTTTTGCAGAATGTCTGTCAATTGGTGTTTATCTGGTGTCTTCTCAAATTTAGATTGAGATTAGGCATTTTCGCCATGAATGCCACAGAAATGACACTGTACTCTCAGGACATCATATCCAGGGTACACGAAGTCTGTGCAACTTATTGCCATTGATATTAAACTTGATCATTTGGTTAAAGTGGTGTCTGCTAGATCTATTTATTGTAAATTCTGTTTTTCCTTTTGTAATTAATAAATATCTTGGGGGAGATACTTAGATACAATGCAAATACCCTGTATCTGCTTATACTGATACCTCTAGTTTAAATGCCACATCACAGATTTCTAGGTTTTCTAGCCTTCCCTCATTCCTTATTTACAAGAAATACATTCCCCAACACTGTTCTTTGGCAATGAGAAACTTGGCTTTCATTATTTCATATATTTATTTATTGGTTTAATCCGAATATAAACATAAAATGGTTTCAGAATTACTAACCAATACCCTTAGGAGAAATAGAATGACTAATTATAATTTTTGAATAGACTTGTTTTTTCTATAGCCTCACAATATCCAATCAAAATATTGTTTTCCAAAGTGGTTAGTTCTTTTTCTTCCTCACTCCCTTCTGTGTAATTAAAATATTCATTTACTTAGGCTCATTTGTTATTGTTGCCATTCCACTTTGGAATTGTTGATTTTAACTGTTTATCTATTTCGTAGTCTATGAAAACCTTACTAAGGTTCCAAGAGTCAGAGATACACAAAAAGGTATGCTCTGAGAATTGTCACTACCTATTCTTTTTTAAAAAATAAATATTTTAACTAATTATTTATTTATTTTGAGGGAGGGGGAGAGGGGCAGAGAACAAGGAGAGAGAAAATCCCAACCACCTCCACACCCAGCATGGAGCCCAGTGTGGGGCTCGATCCCATGACCTGGGATTATGACCTGAGCTGAAATCAAGAGTTGGACGTTAACTGGCTGAGCCGTCCAGGTGCCCCACTACCTATTCTTATTTCTTCCTTCTTTTCACCTCCTTAGTTCTCACCCTCCTAGGTAGCCATTCTTTTTAAGTTACAGTTTATCCTTCCTGTATCTCTTTGTACAAATGGACAGATATGTGTATATATGCTTATATTGCATTGTTTCTCACCTAAAGGGCAGCCCACTAGGGTAATATTTGGCACTTGCTTTTTTCACCTGGCAGTATGTCACAGAATCATTCTGTATCACTTGTGAAGATCTTCCTCACTGTTTTCTTACAAGTGTACAGTCTTTTCCATTGTATGGATGTGCTATGCTTTAATGAATGAATGAATTTCCTGTATGGAGATTTAGGTCATTCTTGCTTTTTTGCAATTACAAAAAAACACTAAAATGAATACATTTGTTCATATATATTTTCATATGCTTGGAGGTATACCTTCAGGATAGATTCCCAGAGGCAGGATTGGCACGTTGAAAGGTAAAATGACTGCTTCTTTACAGAATGTCCCATGGAATGTGTTGTCAAACTTGTAAATTTTTACCGATCTGATAGGTAAGAAATGGGATCTCGGTGTTGTAGTAATGTGTATTTCTCTAATTATGAGTGACTTTGAGGTTTTGTTTTGTTTATATTTGAGGCTAGTTTTGTATCTTTTTTTGGCGAATTATTGATACAATTTCCCCAAAATTGTATTTTCAACAGAACAGATCGGTCAAGAGAACAGTTTAAGAAATAAGAAGAGATGTTTTGAATGTCTTTGCTATAGTCCCATATGTAGCATTGGCTAGTTCAAAGATGAAGGGAAATTTCATTTTCAAAACAAGATAGATTTGGTCATAAAGATAATTTATGCATAAGGTAATATAACTGCACTGTTATCTTCACACTCAGCGGGGGTGCTGTTTTTCAGTCCTCCATTTTACAAGGCTCAGAGTAGGCCCTCTTATGGCTGCCATATTGGTCTCTGGGGAGGATGAATTACGTGGGGCCAGGAGGACAAGTTTCTCAGAACCGGCAGACCCTTCTAGACCACGCACCAGGCATGGGGGACACCACAATCCATGCCCAAATGATCCAGGCCTGGATCAGCCTGTTTCCTAAAGCCATCCTCTCAAGGGTAGACCGCGCTGGGCCCCAAGGGGAGCCAAAGAATGGCTGGGGAGAGTGAGGCAAACTGAGCTTAGATGTGCAGGTGTGGTGTGTACGTGTACGAGGCCCCTCACAGTGTGGGACGGAGCTCGGAGGGGGAAGAAGACAGAAGCTGGCTGCAGGCTGGAGCCTCACATGTGGCTCCACTCCCAGGCCTCATCAGTGCCAGCGGCGGCCCGTGTGTCGACATAGTCTTTCTATAATGCTGTGTTTTAAAAAAGTTCTTCATTCAATTAAGAAAACCAATAAGACATCCACATGTTGCAAAGCATGGGACATGTAGGAAAAAATAACAAACATTTAAAAACTTGTGGGGAAGCAGTGTCCTCAGGGAGAGCCTGGTTTTAGCTTGAGCAAGAACAGTGAAGGGCGCGTTGACAGCAGAGGACGGAGATAAAGCAGATTTTGTGAGGACCTTCCTCGAGGTCCAGAGGGCACAATGAAGGAGCTCCAAGTAAAGAGGAAGAATGGGACATGGGGTAAAATAAGGCAAGAATAGGGTTGAAAGACGAGTGAAGTGTAAGAAACGGAGTACTGGGCTTTCTATGCCGAGTTTTAAATAACTGTTGAGATATATAATTCATGCATTATAACACGTATCCATATAAAATATATAGTTCAGTGGTTTGTAATATATTGTATTCACAGAATGGTTCAGTCCCTAGCACAACCTAATTTTAGAACATCTTTATCGCCCCAAAGGACACCCAGTCATTCCCCTTTCTTCTCCCTTCTCTGCTCCGGTGCAGTCAGCCAAGTTATTGTAGTTTTCAGCTCAAGTTCTGTGCATGTCTCATAATTTGTTGTTAAAACTTGGGCATCTTAGATAATAAGTTGTAACAAATCTGGCATCAGCTAACCCCCACTTCCCCCACTAGAGTTCGGTTTTGTTGCTGGGTGTTTGTTGGTTTGTTTTTGTTTTTTTTTTTTTATCGTTGCTGCTCATTTGTTTACAGACTTTCCTAAACTCATTCGATGGATTATGGAGTCCTTGAAATACATAGCATGTGTTCCCTATTAAAAAAATATTCTTGTATTTATCGTTATGCCTGGCTTCCTACGGGTCACCACTGCATCAGTATATTTAGTGGTCAGACAGTGGTTGGCAGGTTTTCTTAAATGCCTATGTTCTTTCCTTCCTCTCTCTCTCTCTTTCTTTCTGCCTGCCTGCCTTTCTTAATTTTATTTATTTTGAGAGAGAAAGAGTGATCAGGGGAAGGGCAGAGAAAGAGAGAGAGAACCCTAAGCAGGCTCCGTGTCACACTGTCTACACAGAGCCCAACACAGGGCTTGAATTCATGAACAGTGACATCGTGACCTGAGCTGAAATCAAGAGTCAGACCCTTAACTGACTGAACCACCCAGGTGCCTCACTTGCCTATGTTTCCTCCAGCATTTCCAAAGGTGTTCCATGTGAGAAAGCAAACCTTCAGATCTCTAGCACTTCACGAGACAATTTTAATTCTCACTTCCTACTTTGGCAGGACTTTAAGATCAGCAGGGGGTGGCGGCAACCTCTTCTTTTCCCATGCCTTTCCTGGATATGCACACAGCTTTGCATAATGCAAACAGCCTTTCAGGCTCTCAGTAATACACTGGAGCTTCTCAAAGTACCTGAGGCTCTTCTTGTTTCCTAGGAGATCCTTTTAACCTCATGGTCAGGCTCTTGTTTGCACCAAAGGATATGCCAGCCACAGGCAGCTGCGATATTGCCAGTAGATTCTGTTGTTTTGCTAATGCCGTGGGAGTAGGGACTTTTTATTTCTTCTGAGCTGGGTTCTGGCTTAAGTCAAATAACCACAATGCCATAGGACTAGAGATTTTCTAGGTGTCAGGATGTTTGGACAACACGCTGAACTTCTGCTTTTCCTATTTAATTTTTTTAAAAGATTTTAGAAATAGAGGGAGTGTGTGTACTCATGAGTAGGGGAGTGGGGGAGAGAATCTTAAGCAGACTCCACACTCAGGACGGAGCCTGATGCTGGGCTCAATCCTACGACCCTGGGATCATGACCTGAACTGAAATGGAGAGTCGGATGCTCAACCGCCTGAGCCACCCAGGCACCCCAGAAGTTCTGATTTTATTAGAGCTCCGAAGCGGTCAGTCTTCTGCTGTCCGTGAGACCACTGTGTTTTCATGAGGCTGCTGTGCCACTGAACAGCGCAAAGAGAAGTGAGGGGACTAGTCATGTGTGACAATGTCACAGACCCCGCTATCTTACAGAGGGTCAGTAGTTTCTCTTGTATACATAATTTTGTTTTTCTGTGGCTTTGATCTTTGATTAAATTTCAGATTTCTAAAATGGCTAATTTTAATTGTTTTACCAACTTTTTTTTTTTTTTTTTTTTTTTTTTTTTTTTTTTTTTTTTTTTTTTTTTTTTTTTTTTTTTTTTTTTTTTTTTTTTTTTTTTTTTTTTTTTNTTTTTTTTTTTTTTTTTTTTTTTTTTTTTTTTTTTTTTTTTTGCAAGAGGGTGGTCCACTGAGGTCGTCACTCCCCCATTCTGGAAATTGATCCATCCTCTGTTAGTTGACAGCGTGGAAATGACATTAGGAGATTAGTCCCAATAATCCCAAAATTTAAAAAATGCTGGAGAGTCTTCAAATGTCATGAGGATGGAGAGGGACCTTTCCAGTGGCAGGATGAGTTTTGGGGGTCTCCATGTGACTTTACCTGATGAAGGTTTGGAGTCTTGCAGATGAAAACATCTCCCCAAAATCCCTGGGAGCTATTTATGCAGTTTAAACATCCATTGGTGGGGAAGAACTCTCTAGGTGAATCCACTGAACCCACCTTAAGATTTGATGTGCTTTAATTTGGGGGTGGCAGTGGCATGAAATACACAGATGGCTGCAATGTCCTACTCAGTGTAATTCCAATCTGGTGTTTAATAAATTCGGATGCTCTTGCACCTGGAGAAAAAATTTCCAACCGGCAGAGATTAGCGTTCCTGGTTGATGGCCAGAGGCCCCCTATGTTTTAACCTACACTCACACATGTGACTGAAGCTGGGATAAGCAGAAAGGGGCTTATGTTAGGTGTCCAGGTACGTTAAGAAACCTGACAATGAGGAATCAGGGCTAAGGATATTGGCTAAGGATGCATTTCATTCTATAATCAGGGAAGCTGTGCTAGGGGCATTTGACTGCGGTTAATTATATTTTGTGTTGGCAGAATCTCACATGGAAAGGGCACACGGCTTCCTTAGAGTTGGAGAGGTCTCCTTCCCCAAAGCAGGAAGCGTGATAAGGCATTGATTGGTTCTACCAGACTGATCGTGCCAAAGTAAGCTCCTTTGTTTGTGAACTCCATCCAAGCCTAGGGCATTCCTTGTGTCGTTCTATTTTCCCTCCTCCAGTTTATATTTTGAACTTGGGTTAGATGCTAATTATTCTTTGGAATTTGGAGTCATAGATCAAGTTCATTGCAGTGGTATAAAATATTTTATCAATGCACACATAATGAAAAATAGGAACCTTTCTTCCATAGGGCATTTTTCATCTTAGGAAATCTCAATAAAATTACTGTAAAATTAAGTGCCAATGAGATTGAAATGACCCAGCTAAGTGGCTGGGTCAGTTTGGCTCTTGAAATCAAATTCACTCTTAGCAGAAGGAAATTTTACAATAAGAAACTGAAGGCTTCAGAATTCAACATACGTAAAGAGCTTCGGAAGGAAGCACAGGAAGAAACTCCAGAAGAAAGGCTGTCTTACTCTTGCAGGCAATAAGAATATTGACAAACAGAAAGGAAATACTAATACGCACAGAAAGATGTGGGCCTTTATTATTTTTTTTTTTTTTTGCGGTAGAGTAGGAAAAAGACCTTGGCTGATCTCTAAAAAGGTAGAGAATGAGAATGGGTAGATACCAGAGGCATCGCCCATGAATACAGAGAAAAATAGCAATGCATGTTTCCACTGCTACTAAGATAGCACACATATACCCAAGGTCTGGAAAATTAAAAGATGAATGAAAACAAGGCATGGGACACGCTACTGTGGACAGAGCAGCTTCCACTGAGCCCTGGAAGCTTCTAGAGCATCAAGTCCTACAGTTTAGCATTGAAAATGACTCTCTAGCTGGGTCAAACATGAAGACCAATGAGAAAATTCTCTTAAGATTCAGCATTTGTAGGTTTATAGAATCCAGAGCAGGAAGCTTGGAGGGCAGGGCAAAAGTGCCTTAAGATTTGGGTTGGGATAAAAACACAGAAAAAAGTGCTGGGCTATTGGAAGTGGGGTACTTTTCTTACAATAGAGTTTCTAGGGGCACTTGTGTGGCTCAGTCAGTTGAGGGTCCAACTTCAGCTCCGGTCAGGATCTCACAGTTCGTGGATTCAAGCCCCACATCAGGCTTTGTGCTGACAGCTCAGAGCCTGCTTCAGACTCTTTCTCCCTCTCTCTCTGCCCCTCCCCCACTGGTGTGCATGTTTTCTCTCTAAAAAATAAATAAAAACATTAAAACAATTTTTTTTAAAATAGCAGAGTTTCTAAGGTAGATCTCTGGGCCATCTGGTTTTGTGGTACAGTACTAGAAGTCCATGGTTCAAGGTGATTTAAATATACGTGCTGTGCCCCATGATAAACACTGGATCAATCTCATTTTATGGGTTCTTCCATTTAGCAGTATGGTTATTTTTATTTCAGAAGGCAAGAGTATGTTAAATGCTGCCTTCTGATAAAAGAGAAACCTTATGTAGGTTGGCTATTTTTTCCCCTAAGGATATAGGAAGCACTGTATGACAATTTCCTAATGGGAGGTTTCTTCCATTTCAATTTCAATTCATAGGTTTTAGAGTAAACATTGACCTACTGATTCATAGCTACTAAAATATTATGTGAGTGATTTCTCTTTTATTTCTGTATTTTTCTTTGTTTTTCCAGATAATGCCAAATTTCTGCTATGGTGTTTAGCTGATGATAATATGTTTCCAGGTTATGAAGAATATTAGTTTATTAGTTAGGATAATTTTGGCTAGAAGTAAAAGGCTGCAACTCAAAAAATATAGTATCTCTTAAAAATATTTTTTTTCCTCATAAATAAGAAATCTGATGGTAGGATAATCCTCAAAGTTGGTTTATCTAGCAGCTCAGTGATGTAACTAAGAGTCCAAATTCTTTCCATCTTTCTATTTATCAATGCAGTGGATTTGTACTGGGATATAGAGAAGATGATAGTGTGTTTCTGAGAATTCCATTGCCTCCATAGTTCTGAGTTGGGGGTGACAGCAAGACAAAAATAAATTTGCATGAAATCTGTGAGTGAAAGGTGAGGGAGCAGCCAGTCAGCTTAGAAGATGCTCTTGTTGATCAAACTTGTTGTCTCTGATCTGCTGCCTCTGGTCACTGGTGAAGAAGAGCAGCAGATAAGTCCTCAGCTTCTCCAACACCAATCACATCTCCTCCTCAGCTTCTTCAACACCAATCATGTCTCCTCCTCAGCTACTCCAACACCAATCACATCTCCTCCTCAGCTTCTCCAACACCAATCATGTCTCCTCCTCAGCTTCTCCAACACCAATCACGTCTCATTCTCAGCTTCTCCAACACCAATCATATCTCCTTCTTCAGCGTTACTGAGCCCTTGGAGAGATGTGTAGGTCTATTTGGTGAAGGGTACTATCTTCTACAATAAGGCACCTGTAGCATCAGGCTTCAGTATTAGAGACAGATACAGATTTGTTTGTTTTCATGGATTCCACTCCATCTTTGATTATTCTCACTTTACTTTCAGCTCTTCCTCTTCACTGCCTACCCTCCTAACGTGCAGTGACTTTGTACCTATGACCAGATGCAGAAGTCCCATGGACTTCCTCACTTACTTTTTTATGATTGCTTAACCATTCCCTTCTGGATATTTATTTCCCCTAGCGTTCCTCAGAATTGTGGTCAGTTGCCTTCCCATAATAAATTCCTTATTCCGTATCACTCATGTCAGTTCTTTTTCTCTGAATGAATGTGTACTGATAAAACCATCGTCAGTAACATGATTGGCTCCCTTCGTGGTTGCAACTTGGCTGCTTGAGAATCAGGCATGACATACAGACATGATAATATCCAGTGGGAGAGGTATGACTGGGGTTGGGGGTCCATGTTCCCTAAAGCACTTGGTTTCATAGAGAAGGCTGGATCCTTGAACAGAATCAGGGGCTGCCAACAAGAAGGAAGCAGTTAACGACTATTGGGCAGGCTACCAATGGAGTTGCTGGTACTTTGTAAAGACTATGAAATTAGAGCTGGTACTTGATAGCTCTATGTGTCCTTTGGATTCTGAAAATTTGAAAATACAGGATACATGAGAGATTTGGAATTGGGTTTCGAAAGAGCTCCATCAGTTCCAGCAGAAGATGGCATGGGCTGCTGAAGGTGATAACGTGGGAAAGCAAATCAGCCTAAGCATATTTTGGTTCACATGAAGTAATACAGAGAAACTGGTCAGAGAAGATTTTGTACTTTTAATTTGGGGGAAGGGGCAGAATTTAATTTCCTCCATGGATAAGAAGTAGTCAGTCTTTTGATTTTTCTTTTAGTTATCCAGATGTGAGTATGAATTCTTGATGGCTTTGTTAAAGAAATTACAATAATCCCAGTAAATCCAGAATGGAAACGTCTGCATACAGTATTAACAAATCGTATCATTAATTAGCCCTTCCACCACGTGGCTGGTTGCCACAGAGACACACCCATGATTCCTGCTCCTATGGAGAAACGATTGGTGCCACCTATACTTCCCATGGAGATGATACGGGTGCCGCCCTGGTCAGCAGGCTTCATCTTTATTGGGTCATTAGAACAAAGTTTTTGCTTCTTCCCATTTCTTCCCAAGAACTATTCTCTTTCCTCAAAACCAAGTCGGCAGTCGGGAAAAATAAACAAGGAAATGACCTAAGGTTAGTGAAATGGGAAACATTGGTCAGGAAAGGAAGCAAGTAGATCCATATTATGTCTATAGTCCTGCCATTCTTCCAACGAGTTTCATGTACTTAATGCCACGAATTATTCCCTGTACATTTATTATTACTATATGCATTCATTTTAAGGCAGTTTTCTCATACATTTAAAAAAGTGTTAGTGCTAAAGAACGTTCTAGAGAACCCAGCATATACATGGATGCAGATGCGTATTTTGTCACTTAACTTTTTTCTATTTATTTCTTCCCATAAAATGGTTGAAAATATTCTGAAGAAACAGAAAGTTCTTTTTTTCTTCTTCACATCCCCAAAGCACTTAGCACAAAGTACTTTATTTGGCAGTCTCTCAGTATCTTTGCTGGATAAATGTTATGCTTGTAACCTGGTGGGCATTAAAGAAATGTTTGTTGAATTGCATTATAACACTGCAAGGTTCTAGATTCTATGGAAACCAGCTTATCTCTTCCCTGCTTCCTTGGCTGTGATATTGGCAGAGTAAACTGAAATGTGCCTTTATTATTAAAATCACAATGAACACTTTATTCTGGTCTTACTAACAGGAAGTATTCAGCAATAAAATACCCAATCATTAAGAGTCTCCCTGGAGTCTGATCTTAACCAGGCCACTTTCCATTGTTTTAAAACAATTTAATGGCTTTAAATATTTTCACTTATACTCCTTAGCATCTCCATATTTCCAGGAGATGGTTACTCTCCGACTTAATTCTTTGTGCAATGAGAAATTTATGCTTCAACACCATGATCCCTGGAGTTTTTCCCTACATCACCTCGACTTGGAAGGCTTGTTCTGTTTTTATGTATGATAAATCATTTAAGAAAACATTCCCCCTTTAATGTATCAGATGTGTTCACTATAAAAGAGATTTTTCTCTATTTCATGGTAGAGCTTTGGTTATATAATAATAAGGAAAAGTGGGTTAGTCCTGATAAGCATCAACATATTCTTTGCTATAAAAGAAACTGGTGTTCAGCATATGTGTATTTATATATTTCATAAGAAATTATTTTTATATTTCTGCAAAGCTCCAAGTCAAATAGATTCCAAATGTGAGAACCACAGGACCATTCCATGAAGAAACCTTTGAATTTTCAGCTCCCCTGCTTTTCCCATGTAGAAAAGAAGAGCTATTGGATACGGTTAAATGATATTACACTTTTGCAACAAAACTAGTGATGTAATGGAAAACATTAATGATTTTAAAATGTGTTAAAATTATAGAATTTTTGAGTTAGGAAATCCTTTGACATTCTTCTAGTCTAATCTGCTCGTTTCCATCAGGAGGAAATATTGCCCAGCTGCAAATGCACAGCTCATGCACTCAAAAGGAGAAAGAAGTTCAAGGAAGAGAGCATACATGTGAAGTGTCTGCTTCTTAGAATCAGGTGTCTCATGCTTCCGGGGTGAAGGCAGCATGGTGTTGGGGAAGAGATTAGAATCACAGAAAACATGCAGGACAACCTGCAGTGAAGGAAAACAGAGAAGTGGGTGTGGTGGCACAGCAGAGAAGTCTTTTTTCGAGTGTCCGGGGCTAATTGAAGGAGGTTTCTGCTCCCCGTTAAGGTGGTTTCCTGTTTGTCCAACCATGTGACAGAGATGAAGATATTTATTATTTGTTATTTCTTTAAAGTATACTTATTTATTTTGAGAGAGGGAGAGCGCACACAAGCATAGGGGTGGGAGACAGGGGGAGAGAGAGAGAGAGAGAGAGAGAGAGAGAGAGAGAGAGAGAGAGAAAGGGAATCTTAAGCAGGCTCTGCACTGCCAGCAGACAGCCTAATGCAGGGCCTGAACCCATGAACTGTGAGATCATTACCTGAGCAGAAACCAAGAGTTGGATGCTTAACTAACTGAGGCACCCAGGTGCCCCAGACATGAAGATATTTAAGTTGAGTTTGAATTAAAATTCACTTAGGGGCACATGGGTGGCTTAGTCAGTTAACTGTCTGACTTCGGCTCAGGTCATGATCTCGCAGTTCATGGGATTGAGCCCTGCATCAGGCTCTGTGCTGACAGCTAGCTCAGAGCCCGGGACCTGCTTCTGATTCTGTATCTCCCTCTGTCTCTGCCCCTCCCCAACTCACACTCTGTCTCTCTCTCCCTCACAATAAATGAACATTAAAAAAATTTAAAAAAATTTTCACTTAAATGCAAATAAAATTCCCCTTGAAGGGTAAAATGTCTCCACTTTTAACAAAAGTCAAAGAGTTCTGTTTTTGCTTTTTTAATCTAGCTTTCTCTCAAAAGGTCCACCTTATGTACACAGATATCATCACTTTTAAAATATTTTTTAGTGTTTATTTATTTTTGAGAGAGAGAGAGAGCATGAGCGGGAAAGCAATAGAGAGAGAGGGAGACAGAACTTGAAGAAGGCTCCAGCTCTGAGCTGTCAGCACAGAGCCTGACACAGAGCTTGCACTCACGGACTGCAAGATCATGACCTGAGCCAAAGTTAGATGCTTCACCAACTAAGCCAACCAGGTGCCCTAAGATATCAACCACTTTTTGAAGGCATCTATTGCCTGGTGTGCGTGCACTCTGGGTATCAAAGTTTTGACTGAAATTGTAAGTCGTGACCCATCTGATAAACGAACACCTGGTTGTCCCCTCTCAAGTAGCCTGGAATGGTCTGGCTGGGAGCAAATATTCTGCGATCCATCAACCCTTCCTCTGGGTATATGTCTACAAGGACCTGCTCCCACATGTCCATAAAGAAACATGTCCAAGTTGCAGAATTGTACATGGGAGTAAGGAGGAGAGGCTAGGTCCCAGAAAATGGTGCTGTGTGAGAAAAAAATAAGAATGAGGTCCATAGTAAAATTTGCATAAATCAAATATATGTACAAATTCTTCATATTTGACTAATGCATTTATATGTATGCAATCTATTAGGCATGTACCTCTGTCTGAAAGGCTGGGGAGGCACGAATGAATGAAAAATTAATGAATGAAAAATATTTCTCGGGCCAGAGGTACATCTTGCACAAATGCTTGAAGATTATCTGGAGTGAATTGAGATATAGGATTTATTCCAGCTTTCATATCTGAGGTCAAAAGAGAGAACAGAAGGGAAAAGAGAAGAGAGAAGGAAAGAGGGAAAAGAGGAAGAAAAAGAGTTCTGTAGGAACACAGGCATAGATTCTTCGCAGAACAGGCTGAATAGGAAGATGCACAACATTCCCGGTGGGATTTTGCAGTTTCCTGAACAGTTAACAAGAAGGCCCTATGTATTCATTGTCTTTGCTCCCTGGCTCTTGCCTCCCAGTCTCCTTCACAGAAAATAAATTACAAATAATCCTCTATCAATCACTACTGAGGGGGAAAGGGAAGGGTACAAGGGAAATATATGAGCCTAATGTTGAGCCTTTTCTTTAGGAGAACTAGGCTTGGTCATTCGCTGATACGCTGAGATTCTAGACGTGCTGTTACCGTTTCCAATTCACTATACTAGTTAACATATGTCATTGATGACATCTAGAGAGTATGTTTACCCTATTAGATAACATGTCCATGTACAGCTCGGAATGAAAAGAACTGAAAACCAGACATCAGCTTGTCTAGAAGAGTTTAAAACACAAACTGTGTAAGTGCAAGTTCCGGCCACACCAAATGAAAAACAGGTGGGGAAATTATTTGGAAAATTCATAGAGAAAACATGATGGGGGGTGTAGTGACTTACGTTATCTCCTGTCAGGGCAAAGATATTGGTTTCCCTGTGGCTGGTGGATTATTAAAATCACAATGAGTACTTTATTCCAGGCTTACTAACAGTGTTCAGGGAGAAAATATCCAATCCCCAAATGGTTAATACCCCATTGCTAGGAGTCTCTCAGCAGAATTCTGGAGTTGGCTTTCCCAAGCGAGGTGCCCCTCCCTGAACCGGCCTACAACCAAATGCCTGGTCCTTGAAGGCCAGATCCCTATGCCTCAGGAAGGAGCTACTCTCAGAGGCTCTGGAATTTACTATGGGATTGATCTGCTGAGGTCTTTGTTGAAGCGCAAGCCAAGTTCAGCTTCTTCCTCTGCCCAGTCTCTCCCTCCCAGTTGTGATCCTGAGCACCTGTCCCACCCCAGATCCTGCCCCTCACTTTCTATGGCATCCGTTTCCTTGGAAGATCTCAAACTAAGTTAGCAATAGAAGGGCTTCCCAATGAAGACAAGCACTTGAGATGACACGACATCCTTTTACCAACATGCCACACCACCTTCAGTCTATAAAATAATAATTGCCATAACCACGATACCACTAAAAATAGAGTGCCTTCTTTTTTTTAATGTTTTTAAAAATTTATTTCTGAAAGAGAGAGAGAGTTAGCAGCGGAGGGGTCAGAAGGAGAGGGAGACACAGAATCCGAAACAGGCTCCAGGCTCTGAGCTGTCAGCACAGAGCCCGACATGGGGCTCGAACCCACAAACTGTGAGATCATGACCTGAGCCAAAGTCAGATGCTTAACCGACTGAGGCACCCAGGCACCCCTAGAGTGCCTTCTTTGTGCCAGATACCATATAAACAAGGGAAGTACAGAGATTGGCAAGACATGGCTCTTGGCCTTGAGAATCTTGGGATTCTCTTGGGAGAATCTTGACAATTATTTAACCTAAAATTTCCTTTTATCTACATGTCGATGTTTTTCATATGACTTTTATTTAGTCACAGGAATGTGGAAATGGCAAGTATGTGAAATATTCTAGTAGGTTTACAGCCATCTTCTAAACACTGGAATCAGTGGAGAAGATAATACAAGAATTTTATGTTTATATTACTGGAGTAGAAAATCGAGCATTTATTCTTTCTACCCTTGATGTACTTTTAAGTTACTTTTTGTTCAATAAGACCCTGTCACCTTAGGTTGCTAAGACATAGGCAAAATCTTCCAGGGAGCAAACTATGTATCAGGGATGAATAATTCAGAGGTGATCAAGGTTGAAATATTTGTATCAGGCTTTCTTCCTAAAATTTTTCACTTTGAAGGCAGCACATTCCAGAGGAGAATTCCATTGACTGTCTTTAGACTTCTCAAGAAAAATTGTCAATGAAGGTATCTTTCTGGGATATAAAGAGGAGGAAGAGCTTAAGAAATGAATAATCAATCTGGTTGAAGGAAAAAAAAAGACATAACCTAGAAAACTCGGAATACAGTTAGGAAACAGTCATGATAATCGATCTATAAATATATATATATATATTTCATATAACACAGTTCTCTACTGAAATTGTTAACTTTTTCAAATAAACTTAATGTCAAAAATAGAACCAGGTCAGGTTATCAGTAGGGTAGATAATGAATCAGTGAATCCCAGAAGCCCCTGGAAAAGGATGAAGGTGGATGTGGCTGAGATAACTGGTCATTACTGTTGAGGGGACCCAGGGAACTGGCGGGCACAGTGGGGGTGGGGAGGAGTCTCTGAAATGCAGGCGTTCGTGCCTCAAAGGACTCTCTTGTCCTGTGGCAACCACGACAACAAAAGATATAGGCCCCTCCGGAGAGAAGGTTTTGGTCACCCTACCCTGCAAGGGACAATGACCAGCTGAGGTTCCTCACAGCAAAGGGAACATGGAGTGGGTGGTGAGAAAAAAGCAACCACTTTGTAAATACTATGACCCCGCACCCAGTTGTTTGGTTTCAGAATCACGAGTTAGATTAGTAGGAGGATTTCTTCCTTCCTTTGCTATGAATATATTTGCATATATATTAATAATCCTTTCCTTTTCCTTCTCATTTCCTTATGATCTAACATGAGATGTGTTAATAAGGATAATCATATGGTGAAGATACCAGATATTGGGGTTCCTGGGTGGCTTAGTTGGTTAAGCATCCGACTTCAGCTCATGTCATGATCTTATGGTTTGTGAGTTCGAGCTCCGCGTCAGACTCCGTGCTGACAGCTCAGAGCCTGGAGCCTGCTTAGGATTCTAAGTCTCCCTCTTTTTCTGCCCCTCCCCTGCTCATGCTCTGTTTCTCTCTCTCTCTCTCCAAAATAAACAAACATTAAAAAAAAGGATTTGAAGATATCAGATATCAGAAAGAGAGTGATAAGAATGTAGAGGCCACTTGGAATACTGATCATTCTCTTTCTTTCTTTCTTTCTTTCTTTCTTTCTTTCTTTCTTTCTTTCTTTCTTTTTGAAGATTATTTATTTTGAGAGAGAGAGAGCATGAGTGGGAGAGGGGCAGAGAGAGAGGGAGAGAGAGAGTCCCAAGCAGGCTCAGCACAGTGCCCAAAAACCGTGAGACTGTGACCTGAGCTGAAATCAAGAGCCAGATGTGTAAACAACTGAGCCACCCAGGAGCCCCAAAAGATACTGATCATTTAAAATGAAAGTTAGTTAAAAAACAGCCAGGGCAAGGAACGTCAGACCCTCAGCTGTCTTCCTGAAAGCAGGAAACACATCTCCCACACTAACCCATGGTAAAGCACTTACTGTAACAAATATCATCCAATTTTATATGTTTACAGGCATCCCTGGACAAATGTATCACAGTGAAGAAGTATGGGCGTCCCTATGACGTCTTCCATAAAATTAAACTGTTAGCAAATTCCAGAAAGTAGTAAATTCTTCTGTCACTTCAAATATGGGCATGCCCTTGTTACAAAGGCATAGTAAATGGTTTATAGAATATGATTTTTTTTTCATGCAACTCTGCTGTCACACAGGGCATAACATTTTCACAAGGCTTTTGGTGGGGGATACAGTAAATGACCAGTGACATGTAACAGTGGCCCAACTGCCTATGTGGCCATCACTGGACAAAGTGGACACTCGATCACAGGTACACAAAAATCTGCATGGAAAAGTAGTGAAGTTTCAGAGGTGGACTTGTGTGCTTTATTTCCTGTTTCTGGTATATTAGGGAAGGACATACCATTTAATTTGCCTAAAGCAATGCTTGTATTCTGAGAGCAATATGTTACCTCTTTCGCATGGTAAAGTGAATCCCAGAATGACAAAGACATGTCCCCAGCTTTAACAGCTGCAAATGAAGAGTGAATAAGGGAACACCCTGTTGTCACAGTTGGACAAGACCTCCCTAATATAGAAAAGGTTCTTCAGTTTGTGACTCTCAGGCCAGAAATGTCAAATGCTTTTCCATTCAATCTAATACGTCTGTATTCCTGCTAAAAATTAAAAAGCACAGAAAATTTGCTTACTGAAAGGAAGCCCTAAAGAAGAGGGAAGAAGGGAAGGTAGAAATTGACAAGTTCTGTAGAACGCTCCTTCAATGTAATTAACTACCTTTCCATATGTTGACAACGATGTAAAACACAGATACTTGCAGAACTGGTTCAGATACGTCAGTACCAGATGCCTTTTTGTCCTCTGCATTACATGTTTGGAAGTTATTTATGTTTCTGTGAAATGAAGCTATTGGTACTTTTTTTTTTAATGTTGTATTTTTTTATTTATTTCTAGGAGAGAGAGAGAGAGACAGCATGAGCAGGGGAGGGTCAGAGAGAGAGGGAGTCACGGACTGAAACAGGCCCCAGGCTCTGAGCTGGCAGTCAGCACAGATCCCGTCGCGGGGCCCGAACCCACGAACCGCGAGACCATGACCTAAGCGAAAGTCGGATGCTTAACCGACTAAGCCACCCAGGCGTCCCTATTCGTGCTTTTCTACCGCAGTGATTGTACACCAGGCAGGACAAGACAAACGTATATCAAGGAACAGAGTTTCCCCCCAAACTGCAGAGTGAAAAGTTTGTATCCACAGTAGGTTCCATCCACATGAATGGGTGTCTGCACTATAGAGAATCCAAGTGGAATAAGAAATGGAGATGTATAATAAGGTTTCTAGAAGGGCACAAGGGTGCCCCCCAACATCACCACATGCAACTTTAGCTGGGTACTGGGAGTAATCTCCTTTCATTTTGAGATGCAAGACCTTCCTCCGGATAAGTTCCATTGGCTACTAAATATCCAGTGATTCCTGAGGGCGGGGTGGAGAGTGGGGAGGTCGCAGAGAAGAGGATGACACTTTATTCCAGTAGCCCTTAATCAGCCGCACGCTGGTGTTGGGGGTGGCTGTCCTCTGCTCAGGGTCCTTGCAGGTACATTTCCCCCTTCCTGCCCTGGATCGACTGGCTCTTGTTCACAGCAGGCTGGGGGTGGGCTGCGGTGGCAAAAGGGAGGCCCCCAGGGTGGAGGCACCATCAAGATTGGGGTGACCCTCCTCCAGAGCCCACCACCCTGGTCTGCTTTGGGCTCTATAGAAGGATCCTTCTTTCTCAGACCTGGTGCTTTTGACATATGTTGAAAATTGTTTCATGAGTGTCTTCCAGATAGTGAAAAAAGCCCAGCTGAGAGCAGAAGATGGAATCAGGTAGTAATTGTGTAAAAAAAGAAAAAATTGGTATATCATTTTTACTGAAACCCTGTTCTAATGCTTAAGAATGTAAAACCAATATATATGAGTATGTTTTGTATATATTGCACATATTGAATTTTTGTGTGTATATACAAGTATATATAGGCACATATACATACATAAACACACATACATTACACACACCCATGGAAGG
Source organism: Hyaena hyaena (assembly GCF_003009895.1). Lineage (NCBI taxonomy): Eukaryota > Metazoa > Chordata > Mammalia > Carnivora > Hyaenidae > Hyaena > Hyaena hyaena. The sequence goes on from NW_024081115.1 coordinate 679,665, forward strand.
GCTCTGAGTCATGACCCAAAAAAGAAATTTTAAAGCTGTTCTCAGGAAACACTATCTCAAACTAATTTGGAAGCATAAAAGCAGAACAAAACAGGTGCCATCATTAATAAGGCCTCTGAAACAATTCAAAAAGATTTCATTCTAATGGTAAAGTTTGAAACGTTCTAGAATGCTGTGCATCTGCTATTAACTGAGCAAATACTATATGCTAAGTGCCCTTCCAGGTGCTCAGGTACAGTGGTACCCAAACCGATCAAATTCTGGCTCTCCTAGAGCTTGGGTTTCAGTGAGAAAAGAGGGGAGAAAACCAAGCAAATCCATGATCTCTAAGCAGTGATGCGGCCAAGATAGCCTGGGAAGGGAATGTTAATTCCCTCAGCTTGATGAAATTTTAAACAGGCTTCTTCCTGACTCTGGGCCCCTGACCTCCCTTGTTGTAAAGCATTTACATTTTGAAAATGTCTAATTGTAAATTCTTCCTCTGCCTCTTTGAGGTGGATACATCTTTATAAAGGCTCTTGCCCGTTTCACTACCCACCAACTTCCTTTCTCAAGGAGGGAGGAGAACCTCCCTTTGAAATGAAATTGTCAAGGCAGACAGCACCCTTAAATCTTCGTCTCTGTGGGACACAGGAAGTTTAACCTGGGTGGGCACTTGGATCTGAATTGTAAAACCACCTCCTGTGACAAAGAGGAAGTTCACTTTTCCTCTAGCTGAAGCCAGTTAGCAAATGCAGATGACCTTAGATCTCCTCATTCCAGCTCTATAAACTCTCCTGACCTTTGTTTCAGAGGAGATGCGAATCTCGACTTGGTGTGTGTTCTCTCTTCCATCTCGGGAAATGGTATCAGCATAAAACACATTTCTGGTTACGTGTTTTGTACAGTGTAGTGTTTTCTTGACAAATGGATGAAAATGGGTAAGGGAGTTTGCTAGGTCAGGGTGTGTGTTGGTCTTCAAAGGGTGATCATAGTAAAAACCTATGATATGTGATATCTGGTCAGAGAATTAAATGCGGTGAGGGAGTGACCTGTGCAGCTCTTCCGTGAGTACCATGTCATACCCAGAGGATAGTGTGCCGGGGTGTATGTGGACGCGGCGATGAATGCATCGTGGGAGGACAGAGTGAAGGAGGAAGCCAGCAGTAGGTCTTAGGTGGTGAGGAGTCCGTTGCTGTCGGGCCTAGCAAACACTTGAAAAGACTTTGGCTTCCATTTTGAATGGGGTGGAAAGCTGTCAAGAAGGGTTTGGGATAGAGGAGTTAAATGATCTAACACAGGCTTAAAAATAGTTGCTATCTTGAGGAAAATCAAACAAGACTTTAGAGAGAAAAGGGTAGGACCAGGGAAGCCAGTTTGGAGCTAGTGGAATAACATAAAGCAGAGATGAATGATGTCCTAGACCAGGCTGGAAGCTATGGAGACGGTGTGAAGGGGTGGTCCTTGGATATATTCCAAGGGTTGAGAGAGGTGGATTTGCCCCCGAACTGGACATGGACAGGCACCTGGGTGTCTTGGTCAGTTAAGTGACTGACTTCAGCTCAGGTCATGATCTTATGGTTCATGGGTTCGAGCCCTATGTCGCACTCTGTGCTGACAGATCAGAGCCTGGGGTCTGCTTTGGGTTCTGTGTCCCCCTTTCTCTGCTCCTCATCTATCTATCTGTCATATATCTCTTATCTATCCAATTATCATCTCTCAATCATCTATCTCTATTATCTATCATCTATCTATATATGTACCTATCTACCTACCTACCTACCTATCTTCTATCCAATTATCTACCTACCTATCATCTGTCTATCTATCTCTCTGAAACTGAGACCAGTGAAACTAAGAAATGATCACTTTCACCATCAGCCCCACCTTTCAAGCCTCTCTCTAGTCCTACCTTGCCTCACAGCTGGGGCAGGACAATGGATTATAACAGGCAAATCTGGGTGCTGATGGGAGCTCACCTCCAGGTGAGTCACAGAGCTTGGTTAGGACATACCCCACCCAGATGCCAGGAGTTGACAGGAATTCAAGGTGGTGATCTGGAGGATGGTTTATTAGAAGGAGTTCATTCTGAATCTCTCTGTGGTATCACCTCACCAGGTCACCTGCACCTCAGGCTCTCAGTTTCCCCATTAGTAACCAACGGGCAAAGGGATAACCTACATGATCTCTGTGATTCTACTATTCTGTCCTTCAATGGATTTCTGATGGGTGTGCAATCCCCCCAAAAATGTATCTTTGGGGGCATCTGGGTGGCTCAGTTGGTTGAGAGTCTGACTCTTGATTTCTGCTCAGGTCATGATTCTAGGGTGGTGACATCGAGCCCCGCGTCAGGCTCTGCACTGAGTGTGGAGCCTGCTTGGTAAATCTCTCTCCCTCTGCCCCTCTCCCCTGCTTGCTCGCTCGCTCGCTCTCTCTCTCTCTCTCAAAATAATTTTTTTTTAAAAAAATGTATCTTTGTAGTGACAAAGAGGAAACTTCCAAGATTTAAACAAAAACCGCATTTTCTGAATACTCTTTTCTATGTGGGGTGCTACCTTCCTGGAGAAATCCATGCATAATCACGTTTATTATATCCTGTTGTTTCTGCAAGTTCGCTTCCTTGAAATCAAAGGCTGAGACAGCTTCAACCACCTGTATGGTGAAAGTAACATAAGCAACTGGGGTGATGCCAGAATTTTTAAATGTTGATTATAATCACTATTTGGATACAGGCTTATTTAGTTGGAGCCAACATTTTGTCTTAAGTTAATGATGCAAACCTCCAGCCAGAAAACAAAGGCATAGAAACATTTTCCTGCTTTTTTCCTCCCCTCTTACTCAGCTATAATCTCTGCAGTTATTTCTGTAATTCTGGACATTAACCTGTTGTATTGGGGACTAGAGGTCAGGATGGCAAAACAGTACACTATTTTCATAAAGGTTATCAGAGAAAACTGTGGTGGGTTCACACATGACAGCTTTTGGTAGATTGGCATGATAATGATTATAATATATTATTTTCGGCTAGCACCTTAAGCCAAGGCATTGTCATCAGCCGAGCAGGTTAAATCTGTGGGCCATTGAGTATAAAATATGTTGTACTAAAAGCTTTGAGGAATGTTAATTTCTTCAGTTTAATTTCTAAAAGACAGCTCGGACATTTACTCGACAGGGAAGATTGCTAAATTCAGTCAAGCAAGAAACAATTACGTGTGTTTTAAAATGCAGAGGAAAGATGGATCAATTATCTCTTTGTTATTCCCGGTGGCTCCGCATTGAGTGTCACTCAGGATTCAGAAGTTCATTCCGATTGCATGAAGAGGGCATAATCTATCCTCATAATTGATGCCTTCGCTCCATTTCTTTTCCCATCAAGATTTTGTGTGAAAACCTGCTCTACAGTGCAGCTTGTCAGGGCCAACATAAAATTGTAATTAACTGTCATGTATTGGTGGAAAGGGAGAGAAAGTATGTTTCCCTTAAAGTATTCGGAGATTTCAAGGGGTAAGCAGTGTGGTTTCCAGTACAAGGATGGGGCAAAGTAGTGGTCTGACCAGAACGGTTTTTGGTCTCTGGGGCCACATTAATAGAAGTAGACTTGGCCTTGAAATATGTGAGGGCAAAACTCATTATTTCCTCTCACTAACTATAGTATTGGAAAAAGGTCTTTTTGGTAAAGGATAAGATCTATCTAACTATGAGTTTTCTTTCTCTTTCTGGAGATTGATGGTGAAGATGTTTGTACGGAAGTGTGAGTGTAATACCACTAAATACCACTGAACTGTACACTTATTCATGGTTAAAGTGGTACATTTTATATTATGCATATTTTACCATAATAACAACTTTTCTTTCTCTTTTCTCTGTATCTTTTCCCAAACAACAGAGGAATGCAATGATATATGAAAACTGAGTTAGATTAAACCTTTCTGAAATGCAAGAGATAGAAATTTTTATCCATTTAAGCTTAAAAATCGTTATTATAGGAAGTCAGAATTTTGTGTGGTACCTTGCGTTTTTAAAAATGGAGGATCAGTTTCTCTTCCAGTGTTATGCTGTTGTGCTGTGTATTCTTATAAAGATTAAAACTCTAACGTTTTTTTTGAGAAGAACCTAACACTCATTTCTTGAAAAGAAGGAAAAGCCTGAGAAATATTTTGCTAGTTCTTACTCCGAAGGAATAGATATACATTGTGAGTTTCGGCAAAACAGAGATTAAAGTCCTGAGAGGGCCATAAACTTCAGGGATGAATTCAAGTGTCTAATGTTTAAGTAACTGGTTAGTCTGATGAAGACTCCAGAGAAATGTAAGAGGACTAAGGTTGTACAGGGATTTGAATACTTTGTTGATATTTTAAAATTACAGTAATCATGTCATGTGATGCCTGTAGCTGGGCCTGGGTGCAATAGTTTTTATTTGCTTAGAGGAAAATACTAGAATTTATTTGCTCCTACTAAACAGGCATTTCTCATATTTGTTTTGTTGGTGAGCATCATTTAGTTCTTGGCAACCCAAAGGAGAAATGCTTACAGTATCACCGGGTAGAGAGCAAGTTCTTTTTCCTCATTGTAGAGTCAGATGTCCCCATTCAGAGTCAATTGTTTTCACGTTGAGATTCATGGTCTTCTATTTTTGAATTTGGAGCAGAAATCTGTTGTCTGCTCAGCGCACTGCCTTCATCCGGAAACCTTGCCTTCTCTGGGAAATGTCTTCTCTCCTTGGTTTATTGAAGACCGGTATGTTCCAAGCTTTAATTCCCCAGCTAGAGTAAATTGGCTCAGAAGTGGATGCCTGCCTTCATTTTTCCTACAGCTCATTGGCTCACGGTGGGCAACTGAAGCAGGGATCCTTCTGTGGGATTAGGAGAGGGTCTGTTTTCTCATGGATGGGATGTGTGATGGTGGCGGTAGTGGGGGAGGTGGAAAGCTTTGTGATGTTGTTAGAGACCCTTTGCCCTTTGCCCTTCCTCCTCGAAAAGGGAGAGAACAAATCCTGGAAGCCAAGAGAGCCAGAAACAACACATGAAGTTACGGAAAGTGTTCTGATGACCTGTGCGTTCCAAGTCCCAGCCACCCTGAGACCCCTGTCCATCTCCTCATTTAATGGCTAACGTATTCTTTTGGTTATAGCCCGGTTTTCTTCCATCACATTCCTCTGTTTGGTTAAGCTGTGTTTCAGTTGATTTGTTTCTGGCATTTGCAAGTCAAGTCTTGATGAATTCAAAGGCAAACCTTCCTCAGATAGGTAAGTGAGATTTGGAATTGGACTCCTTCCTCTCTTTTGTAGCATGATTGGCCTTCCTTGGAAAAGGGAAACATTTATTTGTATGTCCTTTGACCAGATATCCAAATGCATAGTGCCATCCCCTCATACTGGAGAAAGTCCTTTCAGTTTTCTCGGAAGGGTAACAGGGGTGGTGGGGATTCAATCTCTGTTATTTTGGTTTCTAAGAATGGCAGCAAGAATTAAGTATGCAAAATTAATTCCCACAATGGACAGAAAAGTAGCTTAATATTTTGACACAGTCACTCAAGTTTGGTTAAATACTAAGGATTTTTTTTCCTGATCAAGACATAGAAATAAAAGCATGAACATTTTTGATAGCTTCAAAATGTTGAAAATGCTCCAATTTTTGAATAGCTAAAAGGCAACGAATGCTGTATTTTTCAACCCCTGTCGCTTTAAGATGAATGCTCTCATGATGACTAGTGATTTTCACTCCGGAAAGAAAAGACCTCTTTTCCCTTGAAAAACATTTTTGTTGAGAATAATTTTCACTCTGTAGAAAGGAAGCGATATGCTATAAGATTATTGTGTGCCTTTAAAGTTTGGACATAAAGACTGAACTGTACAGTCGAGGATCCTTAAGAGAAGTAGGATCCGGGAGAAGGTGAGTCTCCTGGCCCTGGTCCTGGGGGACCCCCACTCTGGAGCCTCTTGTTTGTCAACTCTGTGCCTCAGCTCAAGACCAATTAGAGCTTTTCAGAATGGCAGTTCTTAAGGTCTTTGACATTTTGGCCCTGTGAGATATTTAATTGAAACAGATTAGCAAATACGCAAAAATTAAAACACAATATAAAACAACAACAACAACATTTACTAACAGTACCTGGGGAAAACAGCATCTCAAAGCCTACCAGTTACATGGGTTTTTTTTTTTTTTTTTTCATAAAAGCTGCCATAGGAGCATTTCTTTCCTTAAAATTTGCTGTATTTTGACGTATGACATGGAGACATTGGCCGCCATCATTCAGACTGGGGACCTTGACCGGCCACAGTGTGGGCAAGCAAAAACGCAGTGCAAGGATGGTGTGGGAAACCTGCTGGCAGAATATTCTATGATGGAAAGAGACTGATAAACTCACTCAGGTCTCCTTTCTTTGGGATTTTGAATGTGAGGCCTAAGAGCATGGAGCAGGTCAGAATAGAGTGAAGTTGCACCTGTGATATCATGAGGACACACAGGAGTCATGGGTCATGCGGATGCGGAGCTCCTCTGGTAAGGAACAGGGTCTGGGGGCGCCTGCCCCAACTGAATGGTTCTCTTGTTCTGCATGACACTAAGTATTGCATGACACCCTACTTCCAAGGTTTCCTTACTTCTTGAGTATTCTTATCCTAAGTCCATGTGACGTTAAGGTGTCTTGAGCAAATCTATTCCATAGAATCTGAAAGAGCTTGGCCAAGAAAATAAGCCACATAGTTTATAACCAGCCGCTTCCTAGCATACATCTTGAAGGAGATAAATAATATAATCAGTGAAATCTGTTGTCTTCAATGAAAATTAATAATAAATAGTAAATATGTGTATAATATTGCACACGATTTCTGAAGTTTTAATTGTATTTAATCCTGAGTCACACAGCCCTATGATGAAGGTACTATTATTACCTTGATTTCATATGTGAGGAAACTTTAACCACAGAGAGGTTAAATAACTTCCACAAAGTCACAACGCTGGCCAGTGGTAGAGATGAGATCTAACTCCAGGCAGTCTGGTTCCAGGGTCCTCACCCTTCACCACTACACTGTGTATCACCTTTTTCGCATTTCTATAGCTCTTTGATTTTATTAAAATGCTTGACAATCTGAGTCTACCACAAACTATATATTTTTGACCTTGGATAAACCATTTAATCAACCAATGTCTGTCGCATTTAGCAGAACTGTAAAGTAGAGTCCGGGGTAATTCTTCTTGTCACCTTAGAATGGTTTTTGTGTGAATGTAGTGAGATCATAGATGTCAAGACCAAATCAACAAGACATTGTTGCAGCTGCACCCGAAAAAGCCATCCCGGAGACCACAGCTTGTCTGCAGATACAAGTCGGAGCCTGGCCACACAGGACACTGGAAATCATTTACAGTTAACCTTTTCTTAAGTCGTGTGATTCGACTAAGAAAAGCCACTCAGCTGAAGAAGAAAAAATAATTTATTTCACATTTCTAAAATACTCTCGCACTGAGGACTGTCAGATCATAGATTTGGATATTTAGAGGTAAAAGGAATATTGAACAGTAAATAGAGAAGAAAACTCATGCCAAGTAGGAGCCTCCCTGTCTTCCCAAAGATGGGTCAGGTGCTCTTCCCAGGTCCTTACTTAGCACCTTTTGATCTCCCTAATTAAAGCATTTGGCACATCTTATTGTGAATACTCACATGTTCATTGAGTCAGGAGGCTAACTTGCGGAAAAGGGAGTACATGCGGTGATTGTAATCACATTTTGAGTTGGTGGTCAAAGGGGCAAGGAAGTCAGATTTCTTGCACCCCTGAATGTGTGACCAAGATTGGAGTCCATTACATGTGGTGACTAGTGTGGGATTTCTGAAACTACCCACATGTGGCATTTTCTGACCCACAGATTAAACACAGCCCAGGATGAGAGTTGGGCACAAGTTACTCGGAGCAGTGACTTTGATGCTGTAGGAAGACGGTGGATAGCAGGGAGGGGCATTCAAAACTTAAAACCAATGTGTCCTCCCTTCTATGGGAAACATTAAGAGCTCCTGAGCTGCTCGGAGCTGTGCAAAGGGATGCCTGTCTGGACTTCTTGTTCTCCTTTCTTCTGCTTTCACGTGAATGGGCTGGGGAAGTCTAGGGTCTTGCTAGCTCCTAGGGAAATAGTCTGTTCTCTCTGCTCTATGAGTTCCAATAGGATCTGAAGCTCCTATCTTTATTCCTCCCTGCTGGGAGGGTTGGGTACATTCAGGAAGAAACTGTTACATACACACCCAGTGTCCATTCCCCTCCTTTTTTAATTTTTTTTTTAACAGAAAGCTAATTTATTTGAGGAAACCACATATCCAGCTAAAACATTACAATTCATAGCTCTCTTACCCCATACCCCTACCTGGAAGTGATCAATGAGATGTAACCGATTTACCTGGAAGGTTTTCATCTTGGAATGCAGAGGTGATGCCTGGAACGTCAGCAACCATCCTGTGATTATGGGACAAACTTGAGTAAAAGCCAAGAACTAAAGAGAGCAGAAAGATGAAGCAGCCTCAACCCTGGATGGCACAGTGGAGCCGCTCTAAGAGCCCTGCACTGCCTACTACTTCTCTTTTTTCATATGAAGGAGTAAGCTTCTATTTGCTGGATTACTTTACATGGTCTCCATTTCTTTCATGAAAACAGAGGTCCTTCTTTATTTTTATACTTGCATTTTTTTAAGTTTACTTATTTATCTTGAGATAAAGAGAGAGAACACAAGCATGGGAGGGGTAGAGAGAGAGGGAGAGAGAGGGAATCCCAAGCAGACTCTCCACTGTCAGCACATAGCCTGATGTGGGGCTCAATCTCCTGAACTGAAAGATCATGACCTGAGCTGAAACCAAGAGTTGGACACTTAACCAACTGAGCACCCTAGTACCCCCAGATGTCCTATTCTAAATTCCACATCAGAGCTAGGCCAAGATAGACCGAATGAAATTAAGACCTACCATTAGAGAGTTAACTACATAATTTATAAGAGAATTGCTCTGTTTGACATCAGACACCACTAAAATCTAATAGCCCTGCTTCCTGCTCCCTCTCTGTCACTAAATTGTTGGGGTCTGTTCCTGCTCAGAGCGGCCCTTCTCTTTCATTTCTTCACTTCTTTCTCTATCTGGTCCTCGGGAATGGAAACGAACTGAAAAATACCTTAACATAGAAATAAATTTTCTGCAGAAATCCATCCAAGCCCTTTTTTGGGTCATTTACATAATTTTGCATAGTTAATCAGAATACTTCTGTTCAAGTCAGAACATTTGCATTTGGATGAATTCACAAGTGCCTGGGATTCCCCCTTGGACAGTAATTAAACACTTGACTTCTTTCTCAATGACCAGGAGGCTCTGCCAAAGGGTCCTTCCCAGAACATAGAGAGTCTATACTCAACCCTGGAAATCCAATTTTCACTCTTATATTCCTGGAAGCCAGTGTTGGCAATTTAGAAATAAAAGGTGCATGTCCTTCTAGCTGGTCAGATTTCAGAAATAAGGAAGGGAAATCTTAGATACCTCTCCACACCAATATCTCTGATGGAAGGAGATCTTAAGAAAAGGAAGGGAAAATGGGTATGACTGTGTGCATTGATCAAATAATACAGATTTAAAAGGATAAAACATCACTTTGGTAAATTTTGTGAAGAATATAATTATATCCCATTAAATGAGAAATAAAAGCTCCTTATTGTGCATGGCTATTGGGAATCCACCCACTATCACTTCCCTAAGGCCCCAAACCTCAACTACAAATTCATCTCCCACAGGTCTTTTTATTTAATGAGCTCTCTTTATTCTTTTCCCCCATGAAATGTAATCCCTTCATAAAAATGTTTTTCACATTGATGCCAGCCAAGGTCCAAGAGTGGGTAGAGGAGAGGATGACACAAGTAATTCATTTCAACATTAACAATATAAAGGGAGTACATTGTTTTATACACCAAGGAAATTAAAAGCAATCCTCACTGAACTTGGTTCTCCACTGAAATCTGCATCACATTAGAACAATAAACATAAAATGTCTTAATGACAAGTAGAGGGTAAGAAAAAAGTACCTAAAGTCTCCCTAATTTGCATCAAATATGGAAGCACGGTATGACAAGAAAATAACAGTGGCAAAAATAACCTAGCAGCCAACTTTCTTTCTTTTTTTCCTTAATTTTCAAACTTAAGATGCTGTTAAAATTTGATTCAAAAATCTATTAAATATCTCTAAAGGCAAGGAAGTTATCTCAAACTGGACCCAAACTTCTATGGAGAAAGGAAAAAAGAATGAATGCTCATTTTCTTACTTTCTTTAGGCCAGGCTTTTTGCCTTAGTTATTTCACCTAATTTTTGCAACAATTCATGAAGGGGACATACTCATCACTGTCAAGCATGTGAAGAAAATGAAGCTCAATTGAAGACATTTGCCAAGTTCACATAGCTGGTAAATGGAGGGGGTTGCTTTTAAAACTATGCTTTTCAGACTCTGTAGCTCTTTCTACCATTATGTGGTGTTCTGGCATTTTTCCATCTTGAAGGGAACACTGATGTATAAGATCAAATAATTTTATAAGGTGACCTTTCGTTGGTTTGCAAACTGGTCCTTGTACAGGGAGGGCAAGGAGGAGACCAAAGAACAAGGTAGACCACTCCAGATTGGTAGATGACAGGTTTAATGAGCAAGGGACCTTACACAGGAGGCTTGTCCTGGGAGGCTTCAAGATGAGTAGATCTCCACACCCACCCTCCACAACCTTAGGAGCTTATATAGAGGCCTTAACTGAGCTCAGTCAAGCATTCAGTCTGAGACTGTCTCAAAGCTGCATCCTCAAAACCACTCTGGCTATGGGAACAGAGAGCAGAATGTATATTCCAAGGACCGCGGCGGGGGGGTGGTGGTGGTAAGGAGCCTCCAATTGCCTGAGTCTAACTCATGGGCCAGCTGGTAGACATGTCCTCTGATGACTTCTTCCAATGGATGTGAATTCTTGTGGGCTAATGCATAATCCAAGAAATTAGAGGCAAAACCAGAAAATTTTGGAGGTTTTCCTTCCCTAGGGTAACTTAGCAGTTGATTCAAGGTAGAGCATGGCCTTCTAGAACATGACATAAGGCATGGGCACCTCCCTCCATTGGCTAGAGACAGCAAGCTAGCAATTCTGCACAAGTCACAGAAGTAGGTAAGGCCAAAGATAAAAGGTTGCAACTTCTAAAAAACAGGAAGTTCTACTTTGTCAAACTGGTAAAACTTTCCAAACTGGGTTCCCATGTTATTAGGGTTTTCCAGAGAAACAGACCCATAGGAGATTATCTATCTATCTATCTATCTATCTATCTATCTATCTATCTACCTACCTACCTACCTACCTACCTACCTACCTATCTATCATCTATCTGTCTATCATCTTTCTTCCTTTGTTTTAAAGTTTATTTAAATTTTAGTTAGTTAATATAGAGTGCAATATCAGTTTCAGGAGTAGAATTCAGTGATTCATCCATTGCATACAACACCCCAGTGCTCATCAGAACAAGTATCATCCTTAGTACCCATCACCCACCTAGCCCATCTCTCCCCCACCTCCTTCCATCACCCCTCAGTTTGTTTTCTATTGTTGAGTCTCTTGTGGTTTGTTTCCCTGTCTTCTCTTCTCCACCCTTGCCCTTGTGGCAGAAGACATGAATAGACACTTTTCCAAAGAAGACATCCAGATGGCTAACAGACACATGATAAGATGCTCAACATCATTCATCATCAAGGAAATACAAATCAAAACCACAGTGATCTCACACCTGTCAGAAAGGCTATAATTAGCAAAAGAAGCAACAGGTGTTGGCGAGGATGTGGAGAAAGGGGAACCCTCTTGCATGGTGGAAATGCAAACTGGTGCAGCCACTCTTGAGGGCAGTATGGAGTTTCATCAAAAAAAAAACAAAAATAGATGAAGCAATGTGATCAAGCAATTGCACTATTAGGTACTTAGTCCTTCATAGCACTTTTTTTTCCTTAGTCTGGGATCATGAAGTTTTGAAGTCAAGACTTAGGTGTCATTTATGTTTAATACCATTTAATCCAGAACACTGAATCAGGTTTTCTTTGTCTCTTGTGTTATGGATATTTGTGAGGAATTCAACAAAATCACATCCCTCAGTCTGGGATTCTACAAAGTATCCTGATGGGCAGACGGTCAGTCTGTATTTGTTTAGAATACATTCATGGTGTGACATCCCTGGAGACTTGTGGTTTTCATGTGGCCCTTGTTGAAGATGGTAACTCTGAGCATTTGGTTAAGGTTTTGTGCCTTCCTTCCGTGATTAATGTACATATTGCAAGGAAATATTTTGAGATTATATAACATTCTGTTTCTGAACAAAACTGCCCTCCCATTCATTGATGATGCTTGCTGCAATCAGTTTTAACCATGACAGCTGCAAATGGTGATTTTTTGATCCATCACTCCTTTTCCAAGTTAATCTACTAGAGCAAGGGAGACTTTTCCCTTATCTACATGTATCTATCATTTACACGTCTGTCTGTCTGTCGATCTATCTATTTAACCATCCATCCATCATCTATTTATCTATCATCTGTTTATATCAATCATCAGTATAGATTCATGGACTTTCATTTTATATAATGGGTTACAAGCTCTTAATGTCTTCATTTGTTTTGACGATCAAACTGCACCACATGTGGTCAGCAAGAACCTCAAGCTTGCTCCTATGGCTTTTTTGTTTTGTTCTGTTTTGTTTTTTGACATACTTCTTTGACTTTTGGAGCACTTTTAAAAATTGTGGTACAAGATGTTTCATTCTTACCTTCTACCTTCCTTCCACCAGCCCTGTAAATCAGTCATTTTTCCAAGGATGATGATTATTTTTCATTAGGAATGATATTTAGAAACTAATTTATGGATCCCAGGGGTACTCTTTGCTTCTAGTACCTTTCAAAGAACAATTAGAAACACACACATCCACACACACACACACACACACACACACACACACATCCACACACAGAACTGTGAAGTATGTAGTGTTATTACTCACCTAATCCTATTTTGTAAGTGTAGCTACATTTCTTCCACTGACTTCCATGACTTCCAGTGGCATTAGTGCATTTGCTCAGTCTTAAGATATACACAAAATAGTTTCAGAGCTGTCATTCCTGTACTACTTCAAAATATAAACAAACCAACCAAGATTTGTTTGCAGCTTTTTATTCTTCTTTAGATGAGGGTAGATATACTCAAAGCATAACATTAAGAAATTACTTGGATTGGATCTTTGGTTCTTCTCTGAGTGTATCATCCAATCATTTGAAATAATGCCTCTTGTTATGGGTCCCATCCATTCTTGATGACTTAATGTTATTTTTTTGATGTTGAACATACATATTCAAACAAGCAAACTATACAAAAATGCACTTAGAAAAGGATCTCTCCCTTTTCCAGACTTTATACTTCTTTCCCTTTATCCCTAATTTCTTAGATTAAACCAGTTGCATTACTTTCTGGTTTATTCTGTGTTTCTTTTAAAAAAATTAAAAAGACCACGTATGCTTTCTTATTTTCCCTTTCACTTTGATATATATGATAAAATTTTCAGGCTGTGAGTCATACTTAAGAAGGGCCTCTGACCTCTACTTACTACAGTGATATCCTTAATATCCTGGAAATCACTCATCATTTTATAAGATAGTTCTCATTCTTTTTTTTCTTATCCTTTTTTTCTTATTCTTTTTACCCAGATGAGCAGCATTCTAACCCCTATATTTTCCCATTTCAATATTTTCAGTATTTTATAATTATAAAGAATAATGTAGTGAATCACCTTCTGCATAGATATTCATGTGTTGTTGGAAGTATAATTTCAGTGCAAATTCTAAGAGGAAGAGCCAGGTCTCCTTGGGGAAATGCCTGACTTTGGGGTTAGAGCAAGGAAAGCTTGAAATAATGTGAATATCTTGAGACAGAAAGCAAGAGAGTGCCCCGAGAGTGATGGATGCATGACAAGAAGACCGAGGGGCAGGGCTGAATGAGTCCCTGCTGGTCACACCTGGAACAGTTTGAATATCTAATAAATAAGGGTCCAAGGGCAAACGTGAATGTCATTGTCTTCTATATCGACAAATTCTTGTCAAAGAGGTTGTGGTGTGGTGTGGTGTGGTGTGTTGTGTTGTGCCAGGAACATATGGTAGTGCCTACTTCTCCACTCTGACAGCAGGCAGTATTGTCAAGATTTTGAATTTTTGTCATTCATGATGAGAATCTCACTGGAATTTTAATTTGCATTTGTCTCACTCTAGATGAGTTTGAACACCTTTTCATATGCATTTTTATGTAGTTTTTGTTAAATGCTCTAGTTTGTTTCCCATTTTTCTCTAGAATTTGAAGTCTCTGCTTTCTTAATTTTTAAAATGTCCTTATTTTTACAGTAGGAATATTAGTCATTTACCTGCCCTATGTGTTGCAAATATTTCTTCCAATTTGTCATTTGGCTTTTGACCTTGCTTATGTCTTTTTTTTTTTTTTTTAATTTTTGGCTAAAATAAAGTACTTAAAAACTTTAATATAGTCAATTTATCAATCTTTGCTCTCTCTTTCATATCTAGACTTTCTGTTATCATTAGAAAACTTTTTTCATGCTCAGGCTATAGAGAAATTTGTTCATGTTTTCTTCTAGCACTTATGTGGTTGCATGTATGACATGGGGATTGCTGAGTGATTGAGGCCTTCATGGAAATTTTTTTTCTCTTGCATTTCTCATTGCATTGCATCAGCTTGGTTTATATTCTTCCATTTGGCTTTCTAATGTCTGCATTCTTACTGACAGCCTTCATTTCCCTTTTATCCTAGAATGATTTTCATTTCATATTTGTGTTAACAATGAGGCCTAGAAAGAACTTCTAGGGTCTATTCCCCATTTTATTGTTTAGGACCTGGAGCAGTGTAGTTGGTACAAACCAATAAAAATATAATGTGAGCCACATTTGTGTATGTTTATATTTTTTTACCAGCCAGGTTAAAAAAAAGTCAAAGGAAACAGGAAATAAGTATAATAATGACACAGACTATGAGTCTGGAGTTCTCTCTTGTCCAGCAAGAGAGCAGATACAGAATTGAATACCAGAGAGGCTAATGTCTGGGAGGAGACAAGAGCTGCTGAGCAGGGGGTTACATTCTGTATTTATTGAGCTCACAAGATATTACTCACATGGTGAACATGAAGAAAATAAGGTCTTACACATGTGAACATGGAGAAAACAATCAGACAGTAATTATTAACTTGTATGTTTAAGAAACAAAGGGTCTGGGGAGCAAGTGGAGTTTGTGATCAAAGTACAATAGTACATTGGCATCAGATGGAAAGTAATTTCCTGCAGGTGATATAAAAAGTTACTTGTCATCCCATTAAAGTATCTTGCTACCTAACTTAGGGTGCCTTTGCCTCTTGGTGGCGACTTTCCGCCCTAAGCATTTTTCTAACCCATTTATGTAAGTAGAACATATTCCCCATATAATAATACTTATTTATAATACTTATACTTAGTATTATACTTATTATTATTTTAGAGACAGGGACAGAGCTCAAGCAGGAGAGAGGGGCAGAGAGAAAGAGAGAGAATCTTAAGTCAGCTCCATGCTCAGCACAGAGCCTGACTCAGGGCTTGATCCTGTGACCCTGGGATCATGACCTGAGACAGAATCAAGAGTCAGACCCTCAAATGACTGAGCCACCCAGGTGCCCCTGTAGTAATTAATTTAACCCAACGTATCCAAAGATTACCACTTAGTATAACATATTTTAGAATACTGAATGGTAATCTCTTAAAAATTAGCATAACATATTTAATGAAATGGTTTACTTTTTTTCACATTAAATCTTCAACATCTGCTGTGTATTTTATACAGTTTGAATGAGCCACATTCAAGTGCCGGTAGTCACATGGAGACATTTGCCCACTGCAGGCTGGCACAGATCTAGATAATCTTGCTTATCGTCATGGAAGATACTGCAGCCCAGAGCAGTCTCTCTAGCTTCAGGAATTTGGGACACTTGGTCCAGAAGGAAGATTTTAAGTGGTGGTCCGTCAGTGCTGTAAACTTTTAGAAATCCTTGGTTGAGATCTATGAGAGCACAGTTCCCCTAATAAAGGGCAAAGATCATATATATGGGTTCCCTGCTTTGTTTTTCTTATGTGTTCTTAAGAGTCTGACCATATTGTAGGCAGTAGGCAAAACTGGAAGATAATTGTGATGGTTGTTTGTGTAAGCAGAGGCTTTATTACATGCACGATGGTAGAAGGCTTACTTCTTTGGTGTTGCTGTGCTGGTGACATCATTAGTACAATATCAAGATTCCATAAACCCGACTGGTTTTTGTTACCCTGATGGCTTAGGAATGTTGTGGCCATTCTAAAGGAATCATAACTGGGAAAAGGAGGAGCTGAATTCAAAGCAATCCTTAAGTTTTTAGGCAGATGACTTGGGTGCCATTTTTCCATGTGGGTCATTTTCAGCACATCTACTTCTTCAAAAACAGTCATTCTTAACCAAAATAACAAGATTCTAGAATGAAGATTATATGCTGACAATGAGAAGTGTTTGTTTATGACCATCCTATTGTCCAAGACATACTTGGGCCATTGGGTTATGAAATCACTGCAATATAAGATCTCACAAATCAGAGGACAGAGAAAAATGTAAAATCTTGCTGCTTAACTCTAAAGGGTGTTCTAAGACTCACACAGTACACTCAGTCTTGCATACACGATCTTTTGAGAATTAATAAAGCTCAGGACCTTAAAAAGGCTGCACACAGCACATATTCACAAGAGCGCTTACAGTTTCAAGCCTGACAGAAGTCTAACTGTTCAGAAACCACAGGACGGGAGGTAGAGGTTGGGGCAGGGGTCTCACTCTGCATTTTATCTTACTTAGAGCAAAATGTAAGTGCAGTCTCTTGGGCTAAGAGAAATAGAGACAGCAAACTTCTAGGATAAAATAAACAGTGATCTTTATTTGTAGCAATTAAGGAACTGAAGATCAGAATGTTTAGGGCTGCCTGGGTGGCTCAGTCGGTTCACTGTCTGACTTCGGTTCTGGTCATGATCTCACAGCTCATGAGTTGGAGCCCTGCGTTGCCGCGTTGGGATTTGTGCTGACAGCTCAGAGCCTGGAGGCTTCTTTAGATTCTTTATCTCCCTCTGTCTATGCTCCTCCCCTGCTCACACTCTGCCTCTCTCTCTCTCTCAAAAATGAATAAACATTAAAAAAAAGAATCTTGAGTCTCTGAGTCATACATACTTATGACTTACTTACCCCACTAGTGCCCAGCAGTGGGAGGAGAAGGCTGCAAAAGAGGATAAATAAACACTCCTTACCCTCAAGGAAAAAAACAGAGAATATAAGATACTTTATAATCAAATGTGAGCTGCTGTAGTGTAAATTTACAGACATGATTGCAACATCATTTTTAAATATTAGCAACATGCATATATATCCTTAGTATTAAAAAATGATGTTGCAATCATACTAGTATTTAAAAAGATGTTTGCAGTAATACTGTGTAAGCCCTATCAGTACAGAATATTGCATTACAGAGTATTGCTTCTGATTTTCCATAGATAAATTTATAATCAGGGAACATAAACTGACCACGACGTTTTGCTAAAGGGGACCACCATTTAAATTTTTTTTTAATTTTTTAAATTTATTTCTGAGAGAGAGAGAGAGAGAGACAGCGTGAGCAGGGAGGGTCAGAGAGAGAGAGAGATACAGAATCTGAAATCGGCTCCAGGCTCTGAGCTGGCAGTCAGCACAGAGCCCGATGCGGGGCTCGAACCCACGAACTGTGAGATCATGACCTGAGCCGCAGTCGGACGCTCAATCAACTGAGCCACCCAGGCGCCCCAAGGGGACCACCATTTAAAACTTCCTGGCCTAGTTCCTTCTTCTGTTGCAGAAAAGTTGCTTTATAGTCAGGAATGAGCAGGTGCAGGCAAGCCGCCGACTTTCTGAGGCTGTCTCCAAAAGGATGCTATGTCTTTGGGCTAAGATACTCTGGGAATAAAGAGTCCATTGCTCTGGCTACACCCTGTGAAACAATATCTCTGCTGACTGCAGCATGTACTGCTCAGAACATCTACCCTAAGCGCTTGTGTTGCGAAGAAGGGCATTTTGTTTCCTTTTCTGACAGCTTTGGCTCCTGGAGACCTGATCTCCCGGGGTCGCTCCTATTTGAACGCAAGGTGAAAGTATTTTCTACTCCTGGAACTTTACACAAAAAGGAAAACAGTGCTTGTATTTGGGACTCTTACAGACTAGAGTCCCAGACAACCCAAACCCCATCTCCAGTCACTTTGTATTTTCATAGAATTGCATTTCCCCAGAGAGTCTTGAAGCCCACATGCCTTTGTCAGAGCAGGGATCTTAAAAAAACAAACCAAAAAAAACCCCAAAAAACTGTGTAGAGATTTTGCTTGGTAACATGAGCAAGGAACCAGAACAAAGAGTCGGACACACAGTTTGATTCAAACTCCACCACTGACTGGCAGGAAGCCCTTGGGCACGTCTTTCCTGCTCTCTCACACAGATTTAGGGAGAGGCTGAGTGGTTAAGGGGCATAGAGGCGTTCTAAGCAATGGCTGATGCAAAGTAAGTATTAGCTGAATTAGAGCAGAATTAGCAGGAATCTCTCTCTTCCCTTCTGAATCATTAGTATAGAAAGTCTCTAGAAATAAACGACAGTACAAAGGGACATAGTTGTTTAGAGCTGCGTGGCAGGGAGATGATGAAACATCCTCGGAGGGTTTTTCCAGACTGTTCGCCTCCCTGCTTTGTGCTGCACCTGCTGCTAGATAAGCCACCTTTCCCTGGTGGGATCACCCATCAGCGACAGCAGAAATAAGCCATGGTGACATGAGGGCCTTGAGGTATCAGGGTTCCACGGCCGAACTGAACTCGCAGTGACATGAAGGGTCAGTCTGGAAAAGGCTCTACAGCACCAGGCAGGGGCTTGGGCAGGAATGAGGGGGTCAAGGAGGGTGAGGCAGACAGAAGCCAGGAGCCAAGAAGCAGCCTATTCTTTGAGTCCCAAATGGACAACGTATCTGAGAGATCTGAGTGGCTGAGGACAGGACTCTGGGTACCATTCTCCTGCAGCAGCACTAAAAGTTTTGCAAGTCTAGAGTGATGTTTGTGATTATTTTCTTTAAGTTTATTTATTTATTTTGAGAGAGAGACATAGCGAGTGGAGGAGGCTCCAAGAGAAAGAGGCAGAGAGAGAAATCCCAAGCATTCTCTGCACCATCAGCACAGAGCCTTTGGCTGGGCGTGAACTCACAAACTGTGAGATCATGACCTGAGCCCAAACCAGGAGTCAGACGCTTAACTGACAGAGCCACCCAGGTGCCCCTGTGATTGTTTTTTTTTTAATGTTTTTTATTTATTTCTGAGAGAGAGAGAGAGACAGTGTGAGCAGGGGAGGGTCAGAGGGAGAGGGAGACACAGAATCTGAAGCAGGCTCCAGGCTCTGAGCTAGTTGTCAGCACAGAGCCCGACGCGGGGCTTGAACCCATGAACCATGAGATCATGACCTGAGCCGAAGTCAGACACTTAACCAACTGAGCCACCCAGGCGCCCCCCCCTTTTTTTAAATTTTTTTTATTTACCTGTGATTGTTTCTAATGAAAGTGCACATTTATCACTTCAGGATGCAGGGGAAGGAGAGAGGTGTGCACCCTCACTGCATTGCCTCCCACCCCAAATCCCTGTATCACTGCACTCATTACTCAAGGGGCCATGGTGCCCCCTTGTCAGGTGCTTGGTGGAGATTTTAGTGACATTGGGAACATCAGACACTGCCGTATCAACTTCAACTTTTTTCTTTTCTGCTTTACTTCTCCCTTTTTCTTCTTGCTCAGAGGAATTCATATATTTAGGTAAGTGATTACAGGTAAAATGATAACCCCTGCCAAGGGCCTATTCATTAAATGGAAGCTCTGTATACTTTTGTAGCATGTGAATGGCTTTTCCTGAGTGCTTTCTTTGTATTAGGCACCCATTAAGTCTGTTATTTACATGAAGCATGCTGTTTCATCCACGCGAAACCTTATTATTATATGCTGTTGATGCGGTGACTTCCACAGGGAAGGACCTTTCATGAGACGTAATCCATGAAAGCAGAGCTGGGACGAGAAGCCCTGTTCCCTCTAATGCCCCCCATTGCTCACAGCCACCCAGCCTACTTTCTCCAGCCTATGCTTCCTGCAGTAAACCAACCAGTTGGAGCAAAGCCACTTTTAATTCGATAAAGCCCCACCTTGTCTCAGGCAGCAGATTCAGTGACTTTTTTGTTTATTTTATTTATTTTATTATTTTTTAATTTATTTCTGGGAGAGAGAGAGAGAGACAGCGTGAACAGGGGAGGGTCAGAGAGAGAGGGAGACACAGACTCGGAAACAGGCTCCAGGCTCTGAGCTGGCAGTCAGCACAGAGCCCGACGCGGGGCTCGAACCCACGAACCGCGAGATCATGACCTAAGAGAAAGTCGGACACTTAACCGACTAAGCCACCCAGGCGCCCCATTTTCTTTCTCTTTTCTTAAACATTTTATTTTGAAGTAATCTACACCTAACGTGGAGCTTGAACTTAAAACCCTGAGATCAAGAGTAGAGTCGCAAGCTAACTNGCCCCTATGTTTATTTTTAAGAGAGAGGGAGCATGCACGGGCAGGGAAGGGGCAGAGAGAGAGGGAGACAGAGAATCGGAAGCAGGCTTCTTGCTGACAGCAGAGAGCATGAAGTGGGACTCGGACTTAGGAACCAAGATCAAGACACGTGTGGAGCCGGAGTTGGACACTTAACCAACTGAGCCACCCAGGCACCCCCAGATTCAGTGACTTTTAAGTTTTGTTTTTCTTTTTAATGTTTATTTTTGAGAGAGAGAGAGAGAGAGAGAGAGAGAGCGAGCGAGCGCATAAGCGGGGGAGGAGCAGAGAGACAGCGACAGGATTCAAAGTAGATTCCAGGCTCTGAGCTGTCAGCACAGAGTTCAAGGTGGGACTTGAGTCCACAAACTGTGAGATCGTGACCTTAGCCGAAGTCAGATGCTTAACCCACTGAACCACCCAGGCGCCTCTTGGCTTTTTACTTCATAGAGGCGTTCACGATGGATTCTTTTTTCTGTCGCCTGATATTTTGTATCAGGGCATGCGAGACATGTTGCTTACCCCCTCTAAGCTTGGATGTAGCTTGGCAGAAAGAAAAAAACAAACCTACCACAGAGGGATCCTGTGAAGATAAAATAATGTGTTTAATGAGTCTCACTTATTATAAGTCATCAATAAACAGTAACTGCTGTCAACGGTAATATTATAACATTCTGGCTTTATCAAAGTTTCTTATAAGCCAGTTTCCCAGTCCTAACAACCTCAGTCCTTATAAACACATAACGAAGACAGGTCCTATGTATGAGCCTTGACAGGAAATACTGGATGTGAACCTGAATTTCAGCTTCTAGCATAAACCACGATTGACAAATTATTCAGATTCTGACACTAAAGGGTGTTAAAAAACATCTGTGAAAGCTTTTCACCCTACGTCAGAATCTTTCCATTGAAGTAATAGAGCTTCCTTTCCCTTTATTGTGTGGGTTTTTTTAAGTGGGAGATGAATATTTTCAAAATTCTATCCTCTCAATTGGTTTGTGAAGAATATCTTCATAAAAATGAATCTTCAGAGATTCTCGACTAGCATATAGCTCAAGTTGAACATGTAAGAGGAAGGAAGGGAAGACATGGAAAAGGGACTATAGTGATTCATCAAATGTATTCTGCTCTACGAATATTTTTTGAACAAAGCTCACTTTTTAGGTAAGGAAAATAAATTTAAAGAAAAAACATTAAGAGGTGATGCTTCAGATAGACACCTTATATATGGATATAGGTGGACACAGAGAAGAAGAGAGGGAGAGAGAGAGAGAGAGCGAGTGAGCTTACAAGATAGAACCCTATAGTAACATCCTGAGTGTATCAGATGCTTTTCCATTTGATGTATTAAAATTACATTTGACTCTAATTCATATTTCATCCTTTTCCTGACTTTGAAAAGTCTAATTCTTCTCTATTCCTATGTACATCAGGGAATACATAATATAATGAAAACAAAAGAGTCAGCAACACTGACTTAAGTCAGACCTGTGTACATGTTTAACTTTCAGCTTACTTTTTTCATGTAAATCCTGATACATATACATTTGTACCTTAGAGTTAGCTAGTAATTGATCATTTGTGAAAACTCTATAAGCTGAATCACATTTATAGCCATATGCTTTACCTTCTTGAATGAACCTATTTCTTTCTTTCTTTCTTTCTTTCTTTCTTTCTTTCTTTCTTTCTTTCTTTCTTTCTTTCTTTCTTTCTTTCTTTCTTTTCCTTCCTTCCTTCCTTCCTTCCTTCCTTCCTTCCTTCCTTCCTTCCTTCCTTCCTTCCTTCCTTCCCTCTCTGTCTCTCTTCTCTTTCTTTCCCTTCCCTTCCCTTCCTTTCCCTTCGTTTCTTTCCCTGTCTCATCCCAGGCATGTCACACTTTTACCTGACCCTGTGACATCAGTCATGCTCTCTATTTTTCTGGGATCCTATCCATGTATCCAAATCTATTCCTTCTTTCAAAGACTCAGTTCAAATTCTTGCTCTACAGTACTGTTATTATCTCCCCAACTCCAAACTCCTATAGCCTTAAATATCTGAACCATACATTTCCCTTCAATGTTTTTAAGAGCCCATGCTCATCATTTGTTCTAAAAGTCTTGCTTGATTAACCTTATATTAGGCTGGTCATGCATAACAGGTCCTATTGGTGATTATGGTGAAGTTGCAATGATTATTTTGCATGTTGAGTATGGTGTTTATTCTGTCCAACTAGATTATCATCTATTCAAGGGTAGTGACCATATCTTGTATCTGTACAGCAGGACACACTCCACCTCCTTCAGGATTACCTTTGTTTGACAGGCTGGTAGACTTCAAGACTTTAGGTGGGTTATTTCTCCCCACCCCCAAGGTAATAAAGTATGATAAGGGTTGAAATAACTTTATGTTTGTTGAGATTCCTTTTGTTATTTATGCTCTAATTATCTCTGTGGACAATCCAGTCTCTTGGAAACACTACTGAGATCTCTAGCACATCTTTGAGGAGCTGGTAGCATGCAATATATGGGTTCTGACAGACCAGGCTTGTGTCTTAATTGGAGTCACATTGACCCAGGAGTGATTCCCCTTCTGTCATTTCTTAGCTTTGTAACCACAGGCACACTGATTAATCTTGTTAAGCCCTATTTCTTCACCTATAAAATGGGGATTTTAATTGTATCAATTTCAGAAAGTTGTTCATGATCTGTAAATGAGGGTTCTGTGAAGACCAAATGAGGTAGTGCTTGCAGCATGCCAACAGTGATGAGAGTTATGAGATCTTGTTCCAGGCATGGTTGTAAGTGCATTCATATGTTAGCTCATAGGAGAGGTTAGCAGAGTTTACTACAGTGGAGATTCATATAAATGAAGTCATATAGCTAGGAGGTGGTGGACTGGGGACTTGGATGTAGGCATCAGGGTTTTTAATCAGTGTCCTCAGTATAATTGTGATTCAAACCTTGCGAGCATTAGCAATGTTACTTTCTGCTCCTAATGCAGAAAATAGAAATACCCTCAAGAAATTTTATATCAAAACATTGGTGTTTAAGGAAGACAGAGGATGTTTCTTTGCTCACTGTAATTAAGAGTAAAGATACAAATCCTCTCAATTGGCAAGAGCAGCACGGGACACTCTGCCTTGTTCTTGCCTGGCAGCAACATAGGTCCACTTTGGTTGAAGTCGTTCTATTTACCCTGTAAGTAATGATGGACTTGTAAGACAAGCTTCATTCTTTGCTTATAAAGGTGAACTTAGCTCTAGTGTTCTTTGAAAGGGAAGAGTTAATTCTGTTTTTGACCGAAATAACCCTACTCTTACAACTTTAAAAATGTGCGATCTTTCCTGGGCTGGACGATGAAGGTCCAAAGCAAGATCTTGAGTCAAGATCTTAAAACCGTGTCCTTAGTGGGTATGGAGCACGTGTGCTCACCAAAGATGCCTTGCTGCTTTGGAGCTTGCTGACCTTCAACCTTTAACTCACTAAGCAAGTTTTGCTTTTGCAAATTCCTTGACAATTTGGAGGGGCAGAGGGAAGGTAGAGAGATCACAATGTTGCAGCCTATCAACTTGAGAGACTCATAGCCATTGGTGACTTCATGCTGTGTGGTACCAGATGCTCTGGGGAAGATGGAGCTAGACCACTGGCCACACCCACCCCAGGCTCCATGCAGTGGTCAACACTGAAATCACCTGGCAGCATAGAGTTGACGTCATGGAAACTAAGAGCCATGGACAAATCCGTGTCAGACAGAAGGAGCTCTATTAAAATAGCTGACATTTATTCGGTACTTACTATGTGCTATATCTCATTCTAAATCTGAAAGTAACTTTTAAAAAAAGATTTAATTTTTATTTATTTTTGAGAGAGAAAGACGGAGAGTGAGAGGAGGAAGGACAGAGAGAGAGAGAGGGAGACACAGGCTCCAGGCTCTGAACTGTCGGCACAGAGCCCGATGTGGGGCTCGAACCCCACAAACTGGGAGGTCATGACCTGAGCTGAAGTCAGATGCTTAATGGACTGAGCCATCCAGGCACCCAGAAAGTAACTTATTTTATCTTTATGGCAACTCATTTCATATTCAGAACCACCCTATAAGACAGGTGTTGTTATCTCCATCATATAGATGTGAAAACTGAGACTCAGGGGTTTCAAATGATTTTTCTAAGGTCACACACACACACACACGTGCACACACACACACACACACAACTCACTAGAGTTTCAACCAAGTAACCTCTGCTTTCAAAGAGAGTTCTAGAATATTCTAGACTAAGTTGCCACTCTGAGAAAGAGCTGAAGGATTTAATGGACTGCCAACAAATAAAAAAAAAGATAGAGGACTCCTGCAACAAGGGGTAGGGAAGAGGTGGAATTGGAAAATCATTTAGAAGTTTACTGTAATGGTTCACATGAGACATGATGAGGGGCAGGAAGATGAAGACAAATGTGGAGACATCCTTTTGGACATAAAGTAAATGAGAGCTAGTGATGAAGTAGTCACAGGAGAAAAAAAGAAAAGAGATTAAACATCATTAGGAGTTTCACAGCCCAGGTGACTAAGTGAATAGGGCTTATTAATTACACAAAATAGCTTTGAGCATTGATTACACGCCAGGAAGTAGATTGGGAGGGGAATGAAGGCTGAAATCTCTGCCATGAGGAATCTCCCTTCTAGTGCGGGGTTCAGAGGATCAATAAATTCATCCGTGAAGTAATTTCAGTTGGTGACAGAAGGCCAAGTCAATCATGCCAATGAAGGGAAGAAAATCACCACAAGGAGGGTAAAAGAGCTGCTTTGGATGGGATGGTTGGGGATGGCCTATTTGTAAGGTAATGGGAAGCACCCAAAAACAAGAGAAGCAGTGAAGAATGTGAAGTTCTGAGGAAGACCTTTCAGGCAGGAGGATTTGCAAGGGTGATAGTTCCATGAGAAGGAGAGAGGCAGGTGCATTGAAGGATCCCTAAGAAGGTCAGGGTGGCTGGAATACCATGGGTGAAGGAGAGTTGGCAGCACATGATGTCAGTGAGGGACACAGCAGCATGTGGACACTCCCCATCAGGTAATGTGGGCCCTTGTAAGCCTGGGGAGGAGTTCAGTAGCAATACAGTGGAGTACTTGAAGTTGGAGAAGGACAGGACTGGACTTAGGTTGTAGAAAGATTGCTCTGGCCGCACGGGTGAGGAGCAGACTTCAGGAAGATCCAAGTGGGATCAGGGAAACTGTTTAAGAGGCTACTGCAGAGATGAGTGTGGTCTGGGCCAGGTGCTTGCAGGTGTGACATTGGAGTAGACTCTGAAAGGGGACCGGATGGAACGGGTCACTGGATGTTGGGGGAATGGGAGCAGCCAAAAACAAGATGCTGAGTAAAATCAAGTTTGGCTGTTAGATTATTTTTAACTTTATGTATTTGGTTTGAGAGAGAGACAGAGAGCAAGCGCACATGAATGGGGGGTAGCAGAGAAAGGGAGGGAGAGAGAGAACCCCAAGTAGGCTCCAGGCTGCCAGCACAGAGCCCAATGTGGAGCTCAGTCCCACGAACTGTGAGATTATGACCTCAGCCCAAATCAAGAGTTGGACGCTCAACCAACTGAGCTGCCCGGGTACCCCGGCTTTTAGGGTTTTATCTGAGCAACTGAAGGAATGACAGTGCCACTCACTGAGTCAAGGGAGTAGTTTTGGGGAAAGAAAATCAAGAGTTCCCTTTTGCCTTCAGATCTCTGAAGGGTAACAGATGATGCCACCCCAAAATAATGCACTTTGGCAGCAGGTTTATTTTGAGCTCAAAGCAAATGACAAGAGGATATAAGAAAAACTCTCTTTCCTCTCATATTTGCTTATAAACAAGACATATATTTATAAAGGTGCTCTTCCTCCCCCCTCTACTGGAAAGGGCAGATTTAATCCCCATGAGGACTTTAGATCCTATCAGCCTGGAAAAGACACCAGACGAATCTAGGTAACAGACTTAACTAACTAGCCTTTATCTCCTTTGGAAGTCTCCAACTGCTCTCCTTTCCCATTATTCCTCCACAAGTGTAGGGTTCTTTCTTAAAGGTGCTACATAAACTAGAATTCTAAGCCACTTCAGGGAGTCCCCCCCCCCACCTTTTTCCCCCTGGGTATCTCTTATGTGCACATAAGGCATCCGTGTTAATAATGTGTTTTTCTCTTGTTAATCTGTCTTTTATTTAAAAAGTCTCAGCCAAGAACTCAGAAGGGTAGAGGGAAACTTATTTTTCCTCCCCACACTTTTAAGCAGCAGGCATTTGGATATGCTGTGATACTTCTGAGAGAGGTGCAGGGTAGGAAACATCTAAGTAAGTCACTTAGTTGTTTGGACGTTGAAAGTTCAAGTATGGGAGGTGGATCCTGAATTTAGGTACAGAAAACAGAGCCTACTTTGATGCACAGGTCACTCCAGCATTCGGTCAGGAAGAGGAGGGAGATTGGCATGGAGCTTAAGAAGGAAGCAGCCAGAGAGGCAGTTTCTGAGAGATGGGTAAGAGGAAACAGGGAAATTAAGCACCAGAGAAAATAATAGTGAAGCTCACATTAGATGGAAAGCCTTCAATGACAACAGCCTAACAGTAGGATGATAACGAGAGCATCGTTTTGCACAGCTACTAGGCATGACCACACTTGTGAGTGTTAAGTGCCCATTGTTCCACAGTGGGTATTTTGGCAGCCATGAGATCACACCAGAAAGGCAATGTCTCCCCCACTTTCCACCATGCTTGCTCTTCTTGCATGTATGGACTACAGCTTCTGGGTGTGAACAATGAAACCTAAACTTGCCATTGCCTTTCCTGGGATTATCCAGCACAGAAGGAAGGGAGTAAGAAGGAATAAACAGATAGTTATTGAGGGCTGACCACTTGGAAGGCATTATGCTATGTACTCACGTATTTTATCTCATTTTTACCCTTACCCAGCCCATAAGGGAGGTATTGCTAGCCCATCTCTGTGTATTAGAGCTCTATGCTCAGAGAAGTTAAGCAAACTAATCTAAGGTCGAAAATTTATCAGTGGCAGAGGCTGACATTAGTATCTGTCACTCTGACTCTTGGCCCGGTTTTATTTCTGACACATCATGTTACTTTTAAATGTACTCCTCTCATAAGGCCCATTTTCTAGTATTTTTGCCTTGATGTAAGAGAGAGATAAAAATCTTTCACTTACTAGCAGTGCAGTGTGAAGCTTTGTTTTTCTACCCAAATAATATCTCAGAAGGCATTCAGTAACCTAGAATAGGGCCTCTGGGTCTGGGATAATTTCGTGAGTGAGTTAGATAAAAATATGCTTCGCTTAGAGTAGGCTTGAACCTCAATTTAATTATTTCAGCTAAAACATTGAAGAACTGGGGAGCTGTCACAATAAAATACTCTCTTCCCCACTTCGATGCTGCTCTTTGCCTCTCACCACTGTGTTTTGATGGGAGTAGGTCTATTTTAAAGTCACCAACCTAGAATTTTAACAAAGCCACAGTGATCGAGGGAAATTGTTAATTTGGAAACTGAAATTCATCTCGAAAACCTTTGAACGATACTTCATAATAATTTATCATAAAACAAAAATTGGAAGCCTCTTAAGAGAACTGTGAAATGAGATTTCCTTTTGCCACAAAGTGAGTGGCAAACAGTATCCAAGATTTTTATGCCGCATGCCTGGTGCTAGAGAAATAATAGCATCTCCTCCAGTCATGGTCATGGTAAGAATGTGGGGACTCATGAGTGTGTTAATTGAATTCACTTATGTAAGTCTTTGAAATGTAAGTCTTTGAAATTCTGCAAGGCAAGGATGGAGGCTAGCGATCATCTAAGAAAGCTGTTCCCACTTGGAAATGATGTAAGTACATGCAGGATGGTTGTGTCAGTAGAAGCCTGCATTGTGGGACTCCTCAAGGGAGAATGAAAGGCAGGGGATGAACCAGAAGCCAAACACCGATAAGATGGTGCATTTGGCTCCAACAGGGCAGTGACCACTATGAATGATTTTTTTTTTTCACTGCCTGATATTCTGGCCCATAGCAGAGATTCAGTAAATAGTTGTTGAATGAATTCGAGAGGAAGCCAGTTCTTTTGAGTAAGTATATTAATATACCCAAAAACAAATCCAGTTCAGAGAAAATGTAGCCTTTTCAAACTGATAGAAGCATTTACACACTCATAAGTGATAAAAACTAGAGTTTCAAGTGCTCTATCATGTGGCTTAGCTGTTTTGGGGCTTGAAGGGAATGAGGGCACCGGCCTAACCAGTATTCTATTTAGGGGCCCATCTCTGGTAAGTGTGAGGATAGGGGAGGAATACTGCAAAAAAGAACATGGAGACATGAGAGGAATTGCCAAGTTCTGAATGTAAATGGACCAAAAGACCTACAGGGGACGTAGATCGTGTGACCTGACCTTTACTTCTGTCACCAACACATCCTTTATCAGAGATACTTATCTACTAAAGTTATATTTAGAAATTATTAAAGAATAAAGTAGAAATCTGTTGAATATGAAAGACTTGAAGTAAGGCCTTTTTACATTTCAAAATCTAATTATTTCCAGCCTGGTTAAAGATTCCTCCTTAGGATTTTCAAAAATCACTTACCCAAATGAAATGGGATATAGGAGCATAAAACTTTTCCCTTCAAAGAACCTGCTAGGTTCTTTGGCTGGTCTAATAACTAAATTGATGTAAGACAGTGCAGGGGCCAAGGGCAGTCTACCCAAAATGTACCACAATGGCATATTGATTATTTTGAATTGAAGCTACTTGGGAAAAAGCCCAAACAAGGTCACTCTGTCTATCTGTCTGAAAGCGTGAAATAAATCTCCCATGTGGATGGCGCCTCCCTGTACTAAGCAGTAAAGGACATCCGCATCACCAGAGATAGAAACGTTAAAGTCAAGACAGCTATGTCTTGTAATAAGAAACAAACCTTATTACTGTTTTCCTCATCTACTATCTCAGCCCAAATTCCACTTAGAATTCCTTACTAATTAAAGATCCCAAATATCTGTCCTTTTTTGTTTGTTTGTTTATAAATCCTGTCAATTCCTCACAAATTTATAGTCTCTTTGTCTAGGAAGTATAAAAACTGCCGGCCTCAGTCATTTTTTGTCTCAATTTCATTATTGGGCCCTGTGCACATGTAATAAAACTTTGGGTTGTTTTATATTTGTTTGTTTGGTTAGTTGGTTGTTGTTGTTGTTTTTCTCCCGTGTATCTGTCTCATGTATATTTAATTCTCAGTCCCCTGGAAGAACTTGGAGGTCAGAAGATTTTTTTCCCCCCATACAGGAGGGGAAACAAACTGAATTTTGTACCTACAGAAGCCCCATAAAAATATGAGACTCAAATATGTGACCAAATAGGGAAATTTTATATCTTTTAGTTAGTAAAAAAAAAAAAAAGGTGGGGGGCAATTAATTTGTGAAGAATTTACAAGACAAAGAGGTGTGGGCTTGGGGTAGTAAATTAGTGAAGTAATAAGGTTTGTCTGTATGGACTTCCTGGCCCTGAATTCCCTATTTTTGATGAAAGGGATGCCCTCTTTCTTCCTGGTATAGGGTGGCTACTTTTCACATTAGAGTTATTTCTCCAATAACTTCAAATCAAAAGAACCAGTTTGCCAAAATGGCATTTTTTGGGGTTGATATATTCTGTTCCTCTTCAGGAAAAAATTTGAAATTTATACTTAACCACGTCTCATTTAGTTGCCCATTTTGTAAAGTTCTAGGCATGAACAATGGCTTAAATTGGAAAGAACAAAAATGATGCAAGTAAGCAGTTCAGAATTAAATTATTCTTCAGAACAAGATCATTTTATTTAATTTCACCTTTAAAAAAAAAGATGAGGTGTTGACAGTTGCTATCTTACTATTTTAATGTCATTTCGGTTTTCATCACTGGCTTACAAGATACTGGGAGATAATATTTAAAAATCAATCACTGTCTACTCTAGGGCTGAGAATCATGCACTAAATATGTGCTGAATCATCATTCCAGTTGATGCTACTGATACATTTAATATTTGCTTTTGTTGGAGGAGGTAACCGAGAGGACATGACCTGAAGTTGCTCTATGAGCCAGACCTGGCAATTGGAGTCTCCTCACCTCCTCTCCTGTTCTTGAAATCTATGTTCCGTCCACCATTCCCACAGTGGGAGCTGGTCCAAGGACAGCCTTGAGAGAGTAAAGTGGTGTTAAGATCATCTGGATGATATACCTGGCTAAACCCCTTTAAAAACGGTCCTGGCAGGTGGGTGCGGGGATCGACTCTCTTAGTTCCCTTGAAGGTCAAACGTGCCACTTACCCATCTGGAGAGGTCTGCTCCTTTTTTCATTTCTCCTGTCCTTTGTATATGAGGGACAGTTTGAGAGCCAACACCTTCATGCCCAGCAGTGAAGAAAGTAGTTTTTATTTTTATTTTTTTTAACATTTATTTATCCTTGAGAGACAGAGAGAGACAGACCGTGAGCAGGGGAGGGGTAGAGAGAGAGGGAGATACAGAATCTAAAGCAGGCTCCAGGCTCTGAGCTGTCAGCACAGAGCCTGATGCAGGGCTCCAACCCACGAACTGCAAGTTCATGACCTGAGCCGAAGCTGGATGCTTAACCGACTGAGCCACCCAGGTGCCCCAAGAAAAGTTGTTTTTGATGCTGTTGGACCAGATGCATTGTTCAAATTCTCTGAATAACCTCTTGGCCCCCTGACTTGTCAAGATCTATTTTCTTGGGTTCCATTTCTATACATCTTATTCTTTCCTAGCTAACAAAATTCCTAGAGGAATTATCAGGTAGAATTTATAGGAATGGTTTGCCCATCTGGAAAAATGGCATTTTGGCAAGGCTTTTTCAAAACCAAGGCAAATTGATTGAATGGTGTTTTTTCAGGAACTTTATAAGTGGCCCACATCCCTGTCAGTGTAAGATTCTATCCCAGTATGAATAAAACCCAGATTCTATGGGCTCCCTTTAGCAGCAGTCAAGATGACTAGCATTGCTTTTATTAAAAATAATAATAATAATAATAATAATAAACTTTCATGATGGACAAGTACAGAAATGGGAGAGAGAGCTTTGAGCTGGAAGGCTTACCCAGAACTTTTAGGGCAGCTTTTTGGCAAAGAAATCCATAAAGATGGATGTGACAGTGAGTGAATAAACCTATACTTTGATTTTAAAGTTCATATCACACCCTGGTGACAAAAGATGACAGATTGGGGTCCCGTAAGAAAATTCATCAACACTATCAACTTCCCTCATTTGATCAACATGCCACCTTGTTGAAAAGGAAAAAAACCCAACAACACTGGATTGATGATTCTTCAAAGCCAAACATTTTAAGTTAATGTGTGTCAGGAGAAGAAATACCAACTTCTGGCCAATATCTGACTCTCCAATAATGCAGTGAGGTGTCAGGACCTTCATTGCCTTAGTTCTGAGTGACCCTCAGGAGCACTGAAGCCAGTTAGGCCAATTATTTTCCATGAGTCTTTCAGATACCACTATGGAGGTATCCACATTCTAGATGGATTCAACTTTGACCAATATTCCCAAATCTGCTCTTCATGAGTTCAAGCCCTACGTCAGGCTCTGCCCTGACAGTGCAGTGTCTGCTGGGATTCTCTCTCTCTCTCTCTCAAAATAAATAAATAAACTTAAAAAAAGTTCCATTCACTCAGTACCCTAGACTTTAACAAATGAGGCTTTACTATGTCAGACCACAAATGTTTATAGATATAAAGTCACTGTTTTTGTCTGGAAGGACATATATTTATTCAAGCCTCACTTAGACTTATCTTTGCACTGGGCCTTTCCCTTTTTCATTCCAATTGAAATTGAGTTGATTTTTAAGAAATTGAATATATGCTCCCGTTTGCGTCTGTCTCTCACCATCCCTCTGGAGACTGACTGTCCCTACAGCTGGCAGCTGTGCTGAGAGAGAGGATGGAAGACAAAGGGACTCTAAAGTGCTTACAATTGTTGCCCAAACTAAAGAAAAACAAGTCTTGCTTCTTGGTCAGGTTAGTATTATGACAAAGAAAAACAGTACTAGTTTTGCTTGTTAGTTAAAAAAAAAAAAGATAAAGCAAACTAATATATATCAGGGCAGGGGGTTGCTTTAGTGAAATTGGTCAATTTTAGTGAAATGGGCCAAAGAACCCCTGTGCTATTTACTTTTTTTACTTACTAATATTATTTATTTATTTTTAAAATTTATTTACTTTATTTCTGAGAGAGAGAGGGAGGGAGGGAGAGAGAGAGAGAGAGAGAGAGAGAGAGAGCGCCAGCCTGAGCAGAGAAGGGTCAGAGAGAGGGAGACACAGAATCTAAAACAGGCTCCAGAGCCTGACGCGGGGCTTGAACCCACTAACTGAATTCATGACCTGAGCCGAAGTCGAACACTTAACCGACTGAGACACCCAGACGCCCCACTTACTAATGTTGAAGTAGTGTGATCCCTTGCCTTTTATTTATGCAGGGGACCCTTTATTGATAATCCTCTCTTTTTACTAGCAAAATGGTACTTAAAAATGATAATGTGATTGTGTAATGGAGGCTCTTTCCACACATCGCTAAGGTGCTCCCCTTAGCAACATCTAATGAATGGCAGTGGCTGAGTACAGGCAATATGAGTGAATTAATCAGCTCAGCACTCGGTGGGCTTTGGAGTGCTTCCTCCATTCTGTTTCGTGCTCTGCTCATGTCATCAGGGAGAGGTACCTTGGGAGGGGAGGTTATGGTTTTTTGAGGTAGCATGTGAATTTCAGAAGATATGTGATCTCAGATTGTTAATCAGATCGTAGGAAAGTAAAGTACTTCTCAGTCTCAAAGTCAGAGGTGAATGAAAAAAATAAGCTCTAGGTCTCAGAATTTCTGACTTTTAACATTGGTCAAATCTACTGTCGCTACACATTCTCTTATTCATATACTTAATTTTTTAAAAATGTTTACTTACTTTTGAGATAGAGCCAGAGTGTGAGTGGGGAAAGGGCAGAGAGAGAGGGAGGTGAGAAAGTGCAGGCTCCAGGCTTGGAGCTGTCGGCACAAAGCCCCACGCTGGCCTCAAACCCACAGATCATGAGATTATGACTTGGGCTGAAGTCGGACACTTAACTGACTGAGCCTCCCAGGCGCCCCTGCCCTTGTTCAGATTTTATCCCTCTCAACATTATAATTGTAAAATATGGTGTTAGGATATCACATCCTTTACATTATTTAGTCCTAGTTTGCAAATAGGTATGATGATTTCTTGCTCTGTATAGAATACCCAGATCTTAACAGAATCCTAAAAGGATTTAGATACAAAGTGGCTCTAAATTTCAACCTAGAAATTAATAAAATGTATTAATT
Organism: Hyaena hyaena; assembly: GCF_003009895.1. Taxonomy (NCBI): domain Eukaryota; kingdom Metazoa; phylum Chordata; class Mammalia; order Carnivora; family Hyaenidae; genus Hyaena; species Hyaena hyaena. Next base: position 713,656 of record NW_024081115.1, read on the forward strand.
TAGCAAAAACATATTAAATTTACTTTCTTTTTCTTCTTTTCTCTTTTTCTTTTTTTTTTTTAATAGTTTATTTATGTGGACTTCTTTTATATCAGTCAGGACAATCAGATGTTAGTCTCAAAGGGTTATAAATAACTACAAGGGTAAAAATAACTAACTAGGGAGGGCGAGGGCAGAGATGGTAAGAGAGTGAGAAGCCACATAATAATCAGATTTAAAAACTGTGGTTTTATATGGCAGGTTCTACCAAACACAAACATTCAACTTGAAAAACAGGGCTTTTCAGCATTTTTATTTCTATGCACTAATACAAGTCTTCCAAATGATGAAATTACATGCACAATGACCATGAATAACTTCCATTACTATCAAGGGCTAATATCTACCCTCAATTAACATGTGTAATTCTCTCAGGAAGTAATGTGCTAATCTTTGCCCTCAGATAATCAGGTCAATTTTGTGAATGAATATCTAAGGGCACCATTTGAACCCATATTTAAACTTTAATTGGAAAGGTATAATATGTAAAAGGAAAAAAGTTAAGAGAGACATTAACAAATCAAAAGGTTCAGCTTTTGCTAAAAGAATTTTGATTGTAGAGCTGCTGCATTAATTACATTTACAGGATTATATGCTAACATATCAACTTGAAATGTTAAGCTGTAAATTCATGAAGATCGAATAATTATCTTCACTAAATCTCCCTAAAGCACCATTCCCAAAATATCACAGCATTGTCAATATCTTGAAAAGATATTGTTACAGTGTAGTGATTGGGAAGGGGGACTAGAATGAAACCAGGTGCAAAGTATAAATTTAAATACAAAATCAACCTCAATTGCTCCTGTTGATATGAAACATTCTGGAAAATGTATTTGCCCTTGAAAAAATAATTTATGTAGATCTTTAGGATTGAAAAATTCTACCTCTCTTTCAACTGTGCCTGAGTTTGAAATATTCTTTGAATATCTGAGTTTTCTGGTATAAATTATTCATGGTAAGATTAATAATTTATTATGTCTATAAATATTACTCATTCTAAATTAAGAAACATTTTACTCCATCTGAATATTACTTACATTTGAGGGGCTGAAAGGTGACATTTAACTGGTGGTAGGGTACATTAGAATCAGAACATCCACTTGAAAATTCAGCCTTTCAATTATCAAGCCAAACTATTAGGAAACAATTAAATAATGATTGGTGTTTCAATTTTCATCTTGGCATTATTTATCTTTAAATAGCTAAGTTTTCATTGTATTTATTCCATACGTGTGTCAGACATTATCCCTAACATTCGCTCATTCTGATGTTCTCTTTCTAGGGGAATAATCAGATCTTTTCCAGGAGGATAAGATTTTTCTCCTCATGTATCTTCCCTGCTAAAATTTTCTGGAGTTGGGACTTTCAGAAAAAATAGTTTACTAAGTGCTTTGAAGTGTACTCTTTTAAAATAAATATAAACATAACAATACAGATCATATTAAAGTATTATTTTGGGGGCACCCGTGTTGCTTAGTCAGTTAAGCATAGGATTCTTGGTTTTGGCTTCAGGTCATGATCTCACGGTTCATGAGTTGGAGCCCAATGTTGGGCTCTGTGCTGACAGTGCAGAACCTGCTTGGAATTCTCTGTCTCCCTCTCTCTCTGCCCCGCCCCTGGTCATGCTTGCTCTCTGTGTGTGTGTCTCTCTCTTTCTCTCTCTCTCCCTCAAAATGAATAAATAAACATTAAAAATAAATATGACTTTTACATAACATGTATCTTTTATTAGAGAAAAGTCACCAGGTATTTGTAAAAACTTCAACGAGGAAACCATCCAATGGGTCTGAAGTAGGAAACTTAGCACAGTAATTAACGTTCAATTAATTGGAAGGCTTATCCAATTGTACTAGGGATAAATCATATAATTAAATGGTTTCTATACCTGTGGTTAGCACAACGATGCTAGATGAAGACATTGAGATAGCTCTCTCATTTTCATTCTATAAGTCTAATCTTCTGGGAATGAGAAGAACACTACTATGGTCCCTCAGTCATGGTCTAATTCATTCATTAGTTGTGTGTCCTGGGGGAAACATTTATGACCCCAGCACTCTTTATACAAGTGGTTCCCCTCACCCCTTACTTTGGGCAGAAAACAAATAGCAGCAGCAAATTATTACTTTTGTCTTTGTTCTGAATAAATTCACACTAAGATCTGATTGTAACTTTTACATTTATTAGAACAAAAGGAACATAAAAAATATTTGCTTACCTTTTGGGTTTGAACACTGACTAATTTCTATATTAGTGCAGGTGGTCTAAGTGCAGATTTGACTCACAAATCTCAGAGGTTTAACACTAAAACATAGGTGCGCCTGGGTGGCTCAGTTGGTTAAGCATCCAACTCTTGATCTCCACATGGGTCATGATCTCATGGTTATGAGATCGAGACCTAAATTGAGCTCTGCTTGCGGTTCCTTCTCTCCTTTCTTTGTCCCTCACCCGCTCACATTCTCGCTCTCAAAATAAATAAATAAGCTTTAAAAAGGTAATTTATTTTTAAAGACAACCCCCAAAATCATTTTAACAGGCTTTATGAACTTTTCATGCCATGGTACTATTATTAAAACTAACAAAATGGCCATTTTCTCCACAAAGTTGTAGATTGTTTTATTTGTGCCAGTCTCTAAACCTCTTTTGTTCTGAGAATAATGTACCCTTTAGCAGTAAAAACCTAAGAGTCTGATTGATGTTTTAATAGTACACTTGAGAAAGTTTGATCTTGTAAACAATTCTGTTTTCAGTTTTGACTCATTGAAAGCAGGTCTACTTGACATAATCCTGAAAGAGAATTGATGTTATTCACAGAAAAATTACATGGATGCAAATTACTGTTATAAGGATGCATGTAAATTACTGTAAAATTGTATTTTTAATATAGCTTTTCAGTTTAATGTGATTTTATCTTAGAAAGAATCAACTCAACTATATTTCTACAGCAAATTAATATTGTGGTTTTTATACATATTTATTTGCATGCTTATTTTGTACCTTTATTTTCTCATAAATAATTTGTAATGATTTTTAAAATGACAATGCTGGTGAAGGTGTGGATGGTAGATTTCTCCTGCTGTGGAAATGTAAGATGTTATAATTTTTATGGAGGAGAGCTTGACAACTACATATAAAAAGCTTAAAAAATGCACATACACTTTCAGCCCATTAATGCTGAATTTGGAAAAATCACGAAGTGTCTAGTACTAGCTGATAGACCAGGTGAACTATAGAACATTTGTACATTGGAACACTAGATATTGTTCAATTGGGTTGCTATATTGTTATTTAAATAATTATGCAGACGGGACACCTAGGTGGCTCAGTCGGTTAGCGTCCGACTTTGGCTCAGGTCATGATCTCACGGTTTGTGGGTTTGAGCCCCATGTTGGGCTCTGTGCTGACTGCTCAGAGCCTGGAGCCTGCTTCAGATTCTGTGTCTCCCTCTCTCTCTGACCCTCCCCTGCTCATGCTGTCTGTCTCTCTCTGTCTTTGTCTCTCTCTCTCTCAGAAATAAATAAAAACATTTAAAAAAATAAATAATTATGCAGATTATGTGCATTTACATCTAAAATTATAAGATATCCATGATATATGGATTGGTTTGTGTAAACACAAACACATATCCCACATCTAGCATTATCACTAAAATAGTAATAGTAGCTAACCAAACTAAAGTTGTTTGGATGACTATATTATTTTTACATTGTCCGTCTTTTATAATTTTTCCACGATGAACTTGGTTTATTTGTATGAAGACCAAATGAACAAATAAATATGTTGGGAAAATAAAGAAACCTTTTATAAAATTGCTTGTTTGATAGCCATTTGCAAATAAAGTTTCCAAAGAGGTACGTGTTCAGTCAATAATAGGATGTATACTATTTTCATATTGTTAGGTGAACTTTTCTTCTATAGTGATTGTGCTTTATAGAAAGCAATTTTGACATCATAAAATTTTCTGCTGCCTATGCTCATGTATTTCCTGGACTGTGAATTATTCAATGTGCCCATCATTCTGTGTAATAAGTGATCTTTGAACTGGTGATATTCTGATTGGACCTGTCCTGGGTGATGTCTCCTTTAAGAAGCAATCTTTGATAAAGAGAAGGTTAGGAGGATCTCAATCTAAGTATTGGGTCTTTCTTCTTAGTGCGTGTTCTTGCTGGTCTTCTAAGAATATCCATTTTTTTTTCACCTCCTAATAAAAATTTTCAAATGTGGAGATTGGGGTCTTGCCATATGATATGAAAATTGACTCCTGGCCCGCTCTAAATATTCAGTAGATGTTTTGGAATGATTATATATTCAGTAGTTTTGATAGAAGACCTGCATGTTAAAGTAATTAGGGATTGTATTAGCCCCTGAGACATCTGCTCTGAAGGGTGGAATCCCTTTGATGGCCATAGTCTTTTATAGACAAAAGGCTTCCAAGACTGGAAGAGCTTTATGTGGACAGGGAAAGGTATATGAGTCAGAGCTCTTTCAGTTGCAAGTGGTGTACCCTAATAAAACCATCTCAAGCAAAATCATTTAGGGGGCCTCATCTAACCAGAAAACCCAGCCAGGATCACACTTTAGTGATGGTTGGCTCCAGTGGCTCAGATGACCTCACTAATATTCTCTCTATGCATCTCTGGGCTTGGGTGACTTTTATCTGTAGGAGTCATTCTTTCACAAATCAGGTGGACTTCCAGTATCTAGGGTATTTACTAGCAGCCTAAGCCTTGAAAATCCAATGAAAATTGGATTTTTTTCCTAAGGATCTAGTGATTCTAAGATTTTATTGGTCCTACCTAGGTATCTCATCCCCTCCCCCAGGTCAATCACTCTTGACTAGCAAGTGGGGCAGTAGGCTTAGCCACCTAAGTCACTCTCCCATTGCTGTGGCTTTTAGGAGCAGGAGGAACTGCTTCATAAGAGCCACATGGAAAGAGAAGCATTGATTCTTCTAAGATTGTAATGCAGGGCTATTCAGAGCAACACATTCCCAGCACCCAGAGCACTGCTGACACATTGTAAGCGCTCAAAAGTACTAACTGAATGAATGAATATTCCTTACATAAGGGGAATGGAGAAATGAATTAGCATTTATGTACTGGGCACTGTAATAAAAGTTACACCATTTACTTCTTTCTTTCTTTATTACACTCATTTTATAGATAAGTATCCTGAAGTTCAGAGCACTATCTTGTTCCTAGTACACAGATATTGAGTGAAAAAGCTGGTGGCTAGGCATTAAATCTGGCTTCTCATGGGTCTCGGTCTCTGTCTTCTTGGTATATACTTTTTGAAAAAATGTTTATTTATTTATTGTGAGAGAGAGCGTGCACATGTGCACGTGTGAGCAGGGGAGACCAGAAAGAGAAAGAGAAAGAGAGTCCCAAGCAGGCTCCACACTGTCAGCACAGAGTATCATGTGAGGCTTGGTCCTATGAACCATGAGATCATGACCAGAGCAGAAATCAGGAGTCAGAGCTCAACTGACAGAGTAACCCAGGTGCCCCAGTATAACATCTCTATGGACTTCAGTAAGTTTTTCCACTTCAGTAAGTTCAGTGTCCATATATCATGCCAACTGTCTTATTTTTTCTCTGGAAAGATCTTTTTCCTGATTTCCATTTCTTTATATCCATCTGACTTTTGACATGTCTGCTTTGACACCTGAAACACAATAAGTCCCTAACTAAACTCTCATTTCCCGTTCTTCTTAGTCCATAATCATGTTGCCTGGGCACGACTGGAAAATACAGTTTCCAAACACAGAAGCTGGAGAGCCATCCTAATTCCTTCCTCATCCTTGATAGCTGTGTAATCCACTGCCATATCTTATCAATTCTGTTACAGTTATCTTCCAAATTCATCCCTTCCCCTTTGTCTCCATTATCATCGTCTTAGATTATAGCAAATGATGTCTCCCAATTGATTTCATCTCATTGAATCCCTAGATGTTACAACCAAAATGGTATTAAAATACAGATCTGATCTCTCTCTTCCCCAAATCCATACCAAGGGTGACTTTTTGTTGCCCACTGATGCAAATCCTTAGTGTGCTGGCATACACAATATATGTGTATAGTGCCTAACTCCATCACACCCTTCCTACCTGTCACTCTTCCTACCTCTGAACCCAGTTCTCAGGCATATGTAGCCCTTGGTTTCTTATCTCACTGTCTTCCACATCCTCCTCTAACTCTTCGGTAGGCTCTTTTCATGTCTCTCATCTCAGTGTGCTCTGAGATTCAGCTTAGATGTTTTCCCTTCTGCGAAGCCTTCCCTGACCTCTCAACTCCAGGCCGGACTGGGTGTTTTGGATTCCTGTGCTCCTGTAACATTCTGTGCTTCCTGAAGCACAACACTCATTTCACGGCGTTGGGTATGAGGCTTTACTTTGTCCCTCCCATTGTATTGAACATTTTGGAGCAGAGACTGAAATTTTTATTTCTGTATTCCCATAGAATCGGCCATATTTGGAACAAATGGCTTTACCATTTGTTAGACATATATATGAATAGACTGAAATTCACATGACTCACCTATTTAAATTGTACCATTCAATGGTTTTTAATATATTGACAGGATTGTGTAATCATCGTCGCAATCAATTTTAGAACATCTTAATCACCTCAGAAAGAAACCCTGTTTCCTTGAGTGTTCATTTCTCATTTGCTACCAAACCCACGAGCCCTAGACCATCACTAATGTACTTTCTGACTCTATTTGGTTTTCTTCTTTTGGACGTTTCTTACAAATGGAATCATACAACGTGTGGTATTTTGTGACCGACTTCTTTCGCTTTTCAAGATGTTTTCAAGATTTATCCACATTGTGGTGTGTATCAATGCTTCATTCCCAGACTGACATGAATTCCCAGTGTACTGACTCTAACTCCCTTGAGCCATAAGCTGTACTCAATTTCTGCTCAGCAAAACATTTAATGCTTACATCTCATTTCAGACTTTTTAGGATCTCACTTCTGATATTAAAAGTATTCTTTGTGGTGGGTCTGTTGCATATAGTCTATTTTTAAATTTAAACCTAATTTCTGGCTTCAGCCTGTTGTATAATCATTCTCTGAATTTTTGTAACTATCCAGTCTCCTAGTTTGATAAGCTTAGTATTAAAAAATAGTTGGGGCGCCTGGGTGGCTTAGTTGGTTAAGCGTCCGACTTTCGCTTAGGTCATGATCTCGCGGTTCGTGGGTTTGAGCCCCGCGTCGGGCTCTGTGCTGACTGCCAGCTCAGAGCCTGGAGCCTGTTTCAGAGTCTGTGTCTCCCTCTCTCTCTGATCCTCCCCTGCTCACGCTGTCTCTCTCTCTCTCCTAGAAATAAGTAAAAAATATTAAAAAAAAAAATTCTCGATAAAAAATAGTTAATGATGACTTGGGACAGTGTTTTGATAGCTTTTCAACTCTTTCCTAGTGGAACGTTGGCTTTCTAACTGGATATGAAAAATCTATGGATGTCTTCAAATTCTAAGTTTATGCTGGCACAGTTTAACCTGCCCTGATCTTTCCACCTGGGAGGAAAGAAAGCGACATCTTTTTTTTTTCCCCAGCGCACAGAGCTATTTCTGATTATATAAGCAAACTTGCCAAAGATTATTTTGAGATGAACAGTTACTTTGGCATTTAACTAACAACAAAAACTAACTTCTGTCGCTATTATGACAATCTAATTAAGAAAAAAAGTTTATTTTATATTATTTATGCCTCTTCAAATTGCAATTTGATGTAGACTTGGCTTCTTATTCATTTGCCATGTAAAATGAATAAAACGGATGAAATATCTGGCCTGCTATCAATGTGAAAAAATAGACTTATGTGAACATGCTGGTGTGCATGTGTGTGTGTGTGTGTGTGTGTGTGTGTGTGTATGCCATGCATGTGTGCATGTGTGTGCATGTATTTTAATAAGTGATGAGTTCTTGGTACCACAGAAATGCAGAGCTTGGACAGAAAAAAAATCAAGAGGAAGTGAACTTATTTATGACCAATACTGATTTCTAACTAGACCTTAGCTTATTACCCTACAATGTTTCTAAAGAAGAAATCAATATGCCAAAGAGTAAAGATAAGAATGTTGTTGTTTTAACAATTCATCAATTCTTTTTGATTCTATACTTTGGATTCAAGGTCACCAAAAACAGCACATTTTAATTTATATAAATATGATTGAGTCAATATGCTTTTAGGTAAATTCATGGTTGATACTTCCACAACTATATAGTGAAGGTAGTTGATTTCTAGGTCACATTTTGAACTTCTTGAGCTAAACATTATAACAAAATGAAAGCAAACTTTTTTGTGAACATTCCCTGTTGTTCTTTTTTTTAGTTAAAAAATTTTAAAGACTTTTAAAAAAGTTTATTTATTTTGAGAGATACAGAGATACTGCAAGTGGGGGAGGGTCAGAGAGAGAGGAGAGAGAAGCCCAAACAGGCTCCGTGCTGACAGTGCAGAGCTTGATGCTGGACTTGAACCCACAAGGCCATGAGATCAGGACCTGAATCAAAACCAAGAGTCTGACATTTTAACCTGAGCCACCCAGGAGCCCCTCAATATTTTTAAAAATTTTAAATAGGCTCCACACCCAGCGTGGGGCCTGAAGTCACAACCCTGAGATCAAGAGTCTCATCCTCACCAACTGAACCAGTCAGGCGCCCCACCACCCCCATTTCTTGCTGTTCTTGACTTTGGTGTAAATTGACTTATGTTTTAACTCAATTTATTTTTCTTATTTGTATACACTGTTATAAGACTCATTTTTAAACTTTTAGTGAATCTGTGGAGTAATCATGATTACAATCCACTTCAGAACATTTCTGTGACCTCCAGAAGTTTTCCTGTTCCATTTTTAGTTTGTCACTCCAGGACTAAGCAAACACAGACCAATTTCTTTCTGTATCAATTGGCAATTCCTCATATTTTATATAAATGGAAGTATACAATGTCTAATTTTTTGCGGATGGCTTCTTTCACTTGGCCTAATGTTCATGAAATTCATTACTGTTGTATGTATCAGTAGTTAATTTTTTTTATTGCTGAATAATATTCCTTTGTGCAAATATATCACAATTTATTGCTTCACCAGTTGATGGATATTTCAGTTGTTTCCCCTTTTGGCCTGTTGTGAAGATGCTGCTTTGAACATTCACTCATCTTTGTGTGAATGTGTGTCTTTATTTATCTTGGACAAATTCCCAGGGGTGGAGTTGCTGCATTGTCTAGTTAAGTTTATGCTTAACTATTTAGGAAACTGCCCAACATTTTCAACAGTGGTTTTGTACCATTTTGTGCTCTCACCACCAATGCATGAGGGTCCCTGTTTATCTACATCTTTGTCGACATTCAGTATTGTCTGATTTAATGCTACAGCCATTCTAATGGGTGTGTGGTAGTGTCATGTTGGGGTAGAATTTGCATTTCTCTGTTGACTAATAATGGTGAGTGTCTTTTTATATGCTTATCAGCCACTAAGATAACTTCTTTGTGATGGGATTATTCAATTCTTTGGCCCATTTTAAAATCTGGAGGTTTGTTTTCTTATTATTTTGTTCTTTATATACTCTGGATACAAGTCTTTCATCAATCAGTATATGATTTGCAAACTTTTACTCCAGTCTGTAGTTTGTATTTCTTTTTTTTTTTTTTTTTTAATGATGTCTATCAGTTTTTTTCATTTTTAGGTTATGCTTTTGGCTGTGTATCTTTGCTTAACTCAAGGTCGCAAAGATTTTGTTTTTTTCCAGAACTTGTGTAGTTTCACTCAGACGTTTAAATCTGTGATCCACTTTAAGTTATTATTATTTTGTGTATGTGTGAGTGAAGGACTAAGATAAATATTTGTGGATATCCAATTGTCTCAACACCATTTGTGAAAAGACTTATGTCTCCCCCACTGCATTATCTTGATACATTTGTTAAGTATAAATTGACCACCATTAACATAAAGTGACTATCCATTCTGTTATCTACGCCTCTCCTTGTACCAATATGACATTGTCTTGATTACTGTAGTGTTATAGGAAGATTTGAGACCAGATAAAGGTCTCCAATTTTGTTCTACTTTTTAAAATTGTTTTGTCTACACTAGATCCTTTGGATTTTCATTTAAAGTGTTGGACCTAATTGCCAATTCCTCTAAAAAGGGGTTTTTGGATTTTGGTAGGGGTTGTGTTGAATTTAGAGATCAATTTGAAGAGAATTGCTATACTGACAATATGAGTCTTAAACATGGAATGTCTCCTCTTTCTTTGAGAGTTTCCTTAATGATCTCAGCAAAGTTTTGTGCTTTTCAGTGGACCAATCCTACAATCATTTTGTTAAATTTATCTAAATATTTTATTATTTTTGATCCTACTGTGAATAAAATTGTTTTCATGAACTAGTTTAGGATATTTGAGAGACTAGTGTATATAAATACAATATTTTAGTATATTTATCTTGTGAACTTACTAAACTCATTTATTAGTTCTAGTAAGCTTTTATGGATTCCTTGGTGTTTTCTACCTTAAGATTATGTTATCTATGCATAAAACCAGTTTTACATCTTTCTTTTCAATCTAGATGACTTTAATTTTTTTTTCTTATTGTAATGGTTATACATTACAGTACAATGTGGAATGCAAATAACAAGAAGGCATCATTACCTTATTATTGCCTTGGGGGAAAGCATTCAGGCTCTTACTATTTAGCATAAAGTTACCTGTGGGTTTTCTTAATCTTTATCAGGCTAAACAATTCCCTCCTATTTCTGATTTTTGAAGGTTTTTTATTTTCATCAATGTGTATTAGATTTTTAAAAATGAGTTTTCTGCATCTAGTGAGGTGATCAATGCTTTTGCCCTTGATATATTTTGTCCTTTGTATAATGTATTAGTTGATTTTCACAAAACCAATTTTGTGTTTATGGGATAAACCCAACTAGGTCATGGTATTTGCCCCTTTATGTGTGTTATTGGATTGTATGTGCTAATAATTTATTAAGGGTATTTGTATAAATGTGAGTAATATTAATTAATGGTTTATTTGCTATGTTTTATTTAGATTTCCCTTCAGGATAAGACTAGCCTCGTATTTTAAATGTGGAAAGATTCCTTCTTCCTTTGCTTTCTGAAAGAGTTTGTGAGGTATTGGTATTGTTTGTTATTTACATATTTGATAAAATTTACTAGTGAGACCACTTGGGCCTGGATTTTTCTTTGTGGGAAAATTTTTAGTTCTAACTTAATATCTTTACTTGTTAAAACTCTATTCACATGTTCTATTTCTTCTTGAGTTCATTTTGGTAATTTGCATTCTTCCTTTTATGAATTTTTGCATTTCCTCTATATTGTCCACTTGTTTGCATAAAGTTGTTCCTAATATTTCCATAAATCCTCAGACTTTCTGTAGGGTCAGTACTGACATCTCCTATTTCATACCTGGTTTTAGAAATTTGCATTTTAGGGGCACCTGGGTGGCTCAGTTGGTTAAGCGGCCCACTTTGGCTTAGGTCATGATCTTCCAGTTTGTGGGTTCGAGCCCCATGTCGGGTTCTGTGCTGACAGCCAGCTCAGAGCCTGGAGACTGTTTCAGATTCTGTATCTCCCTCTCTCTCTGACCCTTCCCTGCTCACACACACACTCTCTCTCTCTCTCAGAAATAAATGAAAAACATTAAAAAATTTAAAAGAAATTTGTATGTTATCTCTATTTTTCTTCATCAGTTTTTTTTTTTTTTTTTTTACTAAAGGTTCATCAATTTTGTTTTGTCTTTTTATAGACTCAATCTTTAGTTTCATTCATTTGTGTCTCTTCTGTTTCTGGTTTCATTTCATTGATTTCTGCTGCTTCTTATTTTCTCTCTTTTCCTTGCTTTGGGGTTAGCTTGCTTTTGTTTCCCTAGTTTTCTTTTTTTTTTAAGTTTCTTTATTTTGAGAGAGAGAGCATGTGCAGATGTATCCATGTGAGTGGGGAAGGGGCAGAGGGAGAGGAGTGAGAATTCCAATCAGACTCTACACTGTCAGCATGAAGTCTGACATGGGGCTCTAGTTCATGAACCTGCAAGATTAGGACCTCAGCCAAAATCAAGAGTTGGAAGCTTAATCGACTGAGCCACCCAGGTGCCCCTTGTTTTCCTAGTCTCTTAAGATGGAGTCTTATGTTACTGATTTAAGACCTTCTTTATTTTCTTAAGTAAGCTTTTAAAGCTATAAATTTCCATTTAATCACTGCTTTAGCGTCATTTCATAAATTTTATATTGTGTTTTCATTTTAATTTAGTTTAAAGTATTTTCTAATTTCTTTGCAATGTTTTTTGACCCATGTGTTATCTAGAAGAGTGCTGCAATAAGTTATATTCCAAACATTTGGTGAGTTCTTAGTTCATTCTATTGTTGATTTCTAATTTACTTCTGTTGTTATTGGAGAACATACTTTATATGATTTTAATTATTTGAAATTTATTGTTTCATGGGCTGGTATATGGTATATTCTGAAGAATGTTCATTGTGCATTTGAAAAAAAATCATTGTGTAATCATCACAGTGAGCATTCTATATATGTCAGTTACGTTCTTAAGTCATCTGTATCTGCTGATTTTTTGCCAAGTTGTTTTATTTATTTATTTATTTATTTATTTTAAATGTTTTATTTATTTCTAGGAGAGAGAGAGGGAGACAGCGTGAGCAGGGGAGGGTCAGAGAGAGAGAGGGAGTCACAGACTGAAACAGGCTCCAGGCTCTGAGCTGGCAGTCAGCACAAAGCCCGACGCGGGGCCCGAACCCACGAACCGCGAGACCATGACCTAAGCGAAAGTCGGACGCTTAACCGACTAAGCCACCCAGGTGCCCCAATCTGTTTTATTTATTTTTAAGCCTGATTTCCTAAGGGTCGCCCCTACGTCCCCATAGCTGGTTGTCAGCCAGTGATTAGACAGAGGTTGTGTTCAAGTGTGTCAAGCCAGTAAGTCTTCTGTCCTCTGCCAGGGCAATTCTGTGTGGGCAAGGGAGCACATTCAAAGTTCAGTCTGTTTTCAAACATGCCCAGCTTTTGCTTTCCCTCAGGCCCTTCTCTGTTTCCTCTGTACATTTATGCAATCTTAGGGTAAGCCAGAAATGTGTGGATAGCTTGGTACCTCTTTGGTCTCCATCATGTAGGCTGCTTTATCTAGGAATAGACTTGCCCCAACTATAACTAAAGCATCAAGGTAATGGGTCCTTTTTGCTTACCTACTATCAAGACCGTCACTTTCACTGATAGTAACACTGGGCATAGGCATCTTCCACCACTCTAAATTGAGTGAGCCCCTATTGACCAGTGTAGCAAAGCCCTTGGTCTTACTGGCTTACTCTGCTCTGACAAATCCTCTATGCTGACTAATTGGGGGCTTGATGGGGGAACTGTAGTCATGAGTGCCAGAGGACCCCACCAGTTCACCTGAAGTTCAGCAGTTCCTCAAGCAAAAGCTCTTTTCAGATTGCTCTACATCTTTGGTCAGTTTCTATAGCACTGAAATGATTATTTTGTTAATTTTTCTCAGCTTTATAGTTGCTCTTTGGGGAGAGGATCTGCTGACCTCTTTCTTCAGCGTTGGCCAGAAGTCTTTAAGTTGGAAGGTAAGACATGAGCAGGAAAAGGGCAGGATTTTCTCTCCTTCTAACCTCTTAGGGTTGTTGCAAGGGGTAGTGTGTTTACAGCAGGAACAGTGTTTACCAGAAATTAAGGAGAGTGCAGAGGGAAAAATCAAAACGATGAATTCAAGATCGCACAACTTTGTGAGGTGTAGGTGCATGAAGGATACAAAGAGATTCGACTGATGTATAATTCATGGACCTCTATGTAAATGGCTATGCAAAAGACTTGGAAAAGCCAGGGAAGGGATACTTGCAAATGATAGTGTTCCTAAGCTGTCACTTGCATGACTAGTTCTTGTCAATTGGGAAAAAGAAAACATCCCCAAAGCCTGACTCTTACAGATTTTATATTCCAGGCACAGAAGCCTGTGACCTTGGGCTCCCTCCCTGTTACATTTTTCTGTGTGACTCTTTCTACATCTTTCAAATGGGGATATGATAATATTAGTAGAGGTGATGTCAGGCTGCGTAAAGTTAATGTCAGTAAAGCATTTTTTAAGACCCTGGAAAAAATAGGTCTCGGGGTATATACTTCAGAGGATGTGGTATTTAAACTGGAATTTTTAGATGCTTCTCAGCTTCTAATGATGTGGGTTTATTTCAGTATCTGAAATAAATGTCTCAAACCCTTACCACTACTTTTGTCCAAAAAAAGGAAACACTATTCAGTGGAATTAAAGTGTAATACCACATCTACAGTTAGTATAAAAATATGCATTTATCATTTATTGGTTTGTTTAGAAAGTGAAACAAAATACAGGGACCAAAATAAAAGTATTAAGGTGTGGGTGTGGGGTTCAGGGATGGGCGTGATGAAGGACAGAGTAAGGCTCTCATCTTTGCTAACTGTATCCCTTCTGGCCCTCACCTAAAAGAATCAAGTCTTTTATAATGTTTCATGAGTTTTAAAGGGTACCTTTGACCTGCAGTGAACTTCAGTGAAGTTCTTCTCTCTAAAGTTATTCTCTTCCCAGATGAAAAATATAACTGCTTAGAGGTAGACATTCTCTCAAGGGCATGGCTTTGGGTGAAGGACAAATGAGAAAGGCAGTTTTCTTTGTTGAGGATTCTATTGATTATCCATTGCTGTATAACAAATTACCAAAAAGTTAGAGGCCTAAAACACACATTTATTATCTCGTGGGCTGTAGGTCGGGAGTCTGGGCATGGCTTACCTGGGTTCTCTGCTTCTTGGTCCCCTGAAGGGCTGCAGTCAAGATGTCAACCATATCTTGGGCCTCATCTTAAGAATTCGCTGGGGATGGGGCGCCTGGGTGGCTCAGTCGGTTAAGCGTCCGACTTCGGCTCAGGTCATGATCTCACGGTTTGTGGGTTTGAGCCCCGCGTTGGGCTCTGTGCTGACAGCTAGCTCAGAGCCTGGAGACTGTCTTCGGATTCTGTGTCTCCCTCTCTCTCTGACCCTCCCCTGCTCATGCTGTCTCTATCTCTCTCTCAAAAAAAAAAAAAAAAAAAAGATGAAAGAATTCGCTGGGGAAAGATCTTCTTCCAAGCTCACCTGGAAATTGGTGAGATTTGTTGCTTCAGGTTGTTGCACCAAGGGCCTTAGTTCCTTGCTTTTTGTTGGCCATAAGCCACCAACAATTTGTTGCCTTATGTCCTTTCCAAATGACCTCTTTCTTCACTAAACCATGCAAGCAAAGAAGGCAATAGATGGAGCCTGCTAGCAGACAGAGATCATAGTTTTATGTCACTGAGTCATGGAAGTAACATCTATTACCTTTGTAATATTCCATTGGTTGGAAGGAAATCACAAATCCCACTCATAATCAAGAACAAAGATAAGTGAAAGGCCTGAATACCAGGAGGCAGGGTCACTGGGATACATCTTAGACTCTGACCCTATGATATTATGATTTATAATAAGAAATATATATTCGGTCATCTCCTCCAGTGTGGGACAGAGCTCCCAAAACTCTTGGAATTTCCTAAGTAAAATGAGAGATAAAGGTCTCTTTTCTTATATGTAACAAAACCCTAGCAACCACACTTTGTTTCTGTAAATAAGATGAATTTTGGAAACTCCCTAAAGATGGAGGCTTGCTTCCCTGGGAACCAACCAGGTAACTAGGTAGGTGGAACTTTCAATCCTCAAATTTCAGGGAGGGAACAGGGGCTAGAGATTGAGTTCATTATTGATAGTTGATGAATTTAATCAATCATGCCTATGTAATAGAGCCTTTGTAAAAACCCCTAAAGTATGGGGCTCAGAGAGCTTCTAGCATGGTGAACACATTGAGGTGCTAAGCAGGTGGCACACCCAGAGGGGGCAGGAAGTCCCAAACCTCCAAACCCCTTCCTCATACCTTACCCAATTCATGTCTTCCATCTGGCTATTCTTGAGTTACATCCTTGTGAAATTAATTGTCAGTAGCAACTAAACTAAGTTCTGGTAGCCATTCTAGCAAATCATCCAATCAAAGGAGGGGGTTGTGGCAACCTCTGATTTATAACAGTTTAACCTGAAGCACGAGTGACAACCTAGACTTGCAATTAGTGTTGAAGTTGGGGGTTAGGGGAGGGGAAGTCCTATGGGACTGAGCCCTTAACCTGTGTGTTCTGTGCTAATTGTGTCAGGTTGGTAGTGTCAGAGTTGAGTTACGTTTGTTGGACACCCAGTCGGAGTCTGCTAAAGAGTCAAAGACTTTCTTGGTTTGGGAAACCCCTACACACTTGAAGAACAGAAGTACGGAGTCCTAATAGAGTAGAGGGGAAACACAGGAGAATATTTTCCTCTCAAACTCTCACAGGGTGTCAGGAAGGACTTAGGAAAATTGTCTCTGCTTCCACCGTGTGCCTCTGCAACTCGTGAAGTGTGTCGTGTTTTCTGGCAGCTTCTCCCATCTGCCACAGGCTGGGAAGGCTCCCATTCTAGCTCCTCTTGACCTTGTTGTCTTGCTCGGCTTCTTCCTTATGCTCCTGTTGATTAGCTCACTCCCTCATCTCGAAGTAAACCCTGTGCAGACTGTTCGTGATTTTTCTCTGCCTTGCACAAAGGAACAAATTAGCTTCAAGTTCCATGAACACAGGGGAAATAGGAGGGGTGACACTGTGTCTGTTCTGACCTCAGGCCTCCCTTTTCTGGGGGAGCACTGTGTCAGGGTGTCTCTTCTGACTTTCTCAGGGTACTTCCTGGGGAAGGGAGCCTAGATTTTGTTTGCAGGTGCAAATCTGTAACTCGGGTGTTCTGAATTCCTGCTCGTACTGCCTGAAGGGCTTGATCCCCCTACCCACACTTTCTGAAACTCCTCTTGGAGGCATCTTTCTCCTATCAGAGCAGCTAGGTGTCCTCCACATCACCTATCTTTGGTGGTGCTCAATGGTGCTCTGCCTGGTGAACGGTTCCCATGACCCTGACTTTTTAAAATATCCCCAATTGTTCTGGACTTCTCAGATAGTTTTGTCAATAGCTGCCTGTCAATAGGTCTTGACTACTTCCACCTCTAGCATCTTTCTAAGGCAGCCAAACACATCTTAGTTATGCACTAGACTCTGAGGACTTTCAACCCACTGAGTTGGAGAAATTAGTATTTGCTATCAGCATATTTGGCACTAGTATAGCACTAATCTATAAGTCATCTCATGTGACTCTAAGACACATTTTCATGTTCACTGATTTGTGTTCAGTGGAACTACATTTGCTTCAATCTATTTAGTCTTTGCATTGACAGGAGAAACAGGTGTGTTCCTCAATATTTACAATAATTCTTAAAAACTACGTGTAACACCATTGTGTTTCAAAATCAAATGTTGATTACTCACTAAATACAAATCGCTGTGGCAGTTGTGGAGGGCAACACAAAGAGGCCATAGCTCTGGTTCTGTTCTTTCTTTACAAATTTTTTTATGTCTTTATTTTATTTTGAGAGACAGAGACAAAGAGTAAGCGGGGGAGGGGCTGAGAGAGAGGGGGACACAGAATCCGAAGCAGGCTCCAGGCTCTGAGCTGTCAGCACAGAACCCGATGCGGGGCTCAAACCCATGGACTATGAAATCATGACCTGAGCCTAAGTGGGACACTTAACTGACTGAGCCACCCAGGCACCCCTGGTTCAGTTCTTAAGAAAGATATGATTTGTTGTGTGGTGAAAACCCACTCATAGTAAAAAAAAAAAAAAAGAAAGAAAAAGAAAAAGACCTCACCCTATAAATTAAGATTGCTTCCCTTGGTATTCCAGAACTTCTTTGTCAACCTGTCTCCTGTTAGACTCTATGCAATCTGAAGACATGCCCTATATCTGTTCTCTCTTTATCCTTAAACTTGAATCCAGTAGATTCCTTCTAGAATATAGGAGAATAATGCAGTGCAAACTAGTAGATTGAGAATATTAGCAGAGAAAAAAGGAAACTAAAGACCAAGCTTAAGGATGGGGGCCGATGTGGACTTTCTCTCTCCAACATCTCTCAACCCAACACATGCTGAAGAAATCTGTTCTGGAACTAGCATCTTCAATATGGCTGTGAATGAGGACTGCCACATAGCCCCCATGGCAACTTCCATTACAAAAATTATAATTCTGATTCACAAAAACCATGTCTAGCATGCAGGTTAGTGAAAATTCAAAATGGAACTCAATGAAGTAATACCCTCTCCACCAACGCTTGTGGATCAGTTGGGCTTTTCTTTGTCCTCATGAACAGGCAACCTCTTTTCATTAGAAGTTCTCAATCATGTCATTATCCCAAGTGTCCAGTCCCATTCCATTGTGATATTCAGTCTGATGGTGTCTCATGCCCAAAGTTAAGATTTTTTTTTTTATTTTGGAGGAGAAGAATCATTTCTCTGCCGGTTCTGTAGATGTTTATTTCTGCGTTATGAAAAGTTTGCTGATAGCTGTAGAGTCAGTCAGTAACAGCCTTGCTGTGCTATTTATCAGGACCAGATGACATGTATGCTGAGGGGTCACAGAGAGATGTCATGTAGACTTCGTTCCCTTTAACCTTTAGCGAAGTCTTGTATTGCTTTGCTGAGCTGCAGAGGTAGATGGGGCCAATTATTATTGCTCCTGGAAAGCTGTGAAATAACAGAGCCAAGTACTCTCATCGGTGTATCCTTTAGAGGAGGAAGAAACATTTGGAAGGGTCAAGTGATTAAAGAAGAAAAACGGCAGCATTGAATGAAAAGAAGCTGTTTCAGGCATAATTTCATGTGGATTTTCATATCCCCAGTGTTCTCTTTAGAGATTGGAGTTCCCTGATGGAAGGATTATATCCCCTTTGGGGGACCAGAAATCAAGCATCTCAAAAGGAAAATCAAATGGCTTTTCATCTCACAGTCGAAAATCCTTTATTAGGAACCAGGGTCTTTAGAAGTGCCTTTCGCTGAATTAATTTTCATTTTCCCAAAACATGTGCAGGTGTCTGAATCAGACTGAGAGAAAGCAGGTGTGGGGAAAAATAATTACCTGGCACCTATCCGCATTTCATCTCATCTCAGAAGGATACCTGCAGAAGCCTTGATGAAATTGTTTCTCAGGCCCACGATGAAAGGTTAGGAGAGGTGAAAATCCATGATTTGATTTTGTTTTGTGGTCTTATCTCTTTTCATCCCCTTCCCCCCACCCCACAATAGAACTTCGGTTACCTAAGAGCTTTCAAGTTTGAAAAGACAGCTGCTTTGGAAAAACAAAACATTGGCTATTGCAAATGAGCATGAAAATGCTAAGCATCAGCCACCACTTGCCAGAGGGAGTCGATATTATAATTGCTTCCTTCAGAAGGCTCACCTGTCAGAATGCAAGAATTACACTTGAGCTGGGGGATTTTGACCATCATCAGTCTAAGGCATGTGTTTAAAGTCTGTAGTGTTCAAAAAGGGAAAAAGAGAAAGGAAAAGGTTTAAAAATCATATTTGGGATCCATTGTCGCATGACAAGCCAGAAGTAAGCTAGACAAGCTAAAATACCAATATTAAGAAAAAGTTATGTGATGAGCAGAATCTTGCTAATATGGAGCTTAATTTTATGACCCTACATAACCTTACCGGGCACATTTCCACCAACAAAATGTTTCCTGTGTTACTTCTCAGAGGTTTGATACCTCCTTGTGTTGATTAAATACGGATCAAAAGATCCGTGGCCATGGAACCGGTGTCCGTGTCTGATTTTGCTTTAAGAAGATTAGCAACTGCTAACAAACTTGGCCTCCCTCCTGGCGGCTTATTGCTTCTTGCAAGGTGAATCATTCAGTCATGACCGAGTTGCAGGGATAGTGCAGGAATTTGCCGAACATTTAACAGATTGATTGCAGTTGAGCCAAGCATTCTAATTTGATCAGGAGGCCTTTAAAAAAAATCTTACAGGATACAGTGTCCAACCTCTTTTGTATCTAACTTCATCCCTTGTGTCATAACATAACCAGCACCAACTATGGTAGTTTCTCCCTCGGGCATTTTCTCCTGTGGTTCTCCCTCTGCTCAAAATGCCCCAGGCAGAGTTCACATTCTCAAATAGTAATAATTTAAGGCTTATCATTTTTATCAACCCTTTCAAAAAGCAGCCCCAGCCTTTTCATGCCCAGGTTTGGTACCTCCTCTCTCTTAGCATCCTGTACTCACCACAGCCATGACTCTGATGCAGCTTTATCCCTAGCTTTAAAGTTGGTCTTTCAAAGAACAGCAAACATACCCTGCTCATCTTTTTATTCTATGTCCTGGCACCTAACACATAAAAGGTACTCAATAATTATTTGTTAAAGGAAAGACTGACTGACTGAATGAATGAATGAATGAGACTCGAGCTGTTTAAAATTCAGCTGTAGTTGGGGCACCTGGGTGGCTCACTTGGTTAAGCGTTGGGCTTCTTCTCAGGTTGCGATCTCATGGTTCATGAGTTCAAACCCCCCATTGGGCTCTGCACTGTCAGTGCAGAGCCTTCTTGGGATTCTCTCTCGCTCTCTCTCTCTTTTTCTCTCTCTGCCTCTCCCCTGTCCTCTCTCTCTCACACACAAAATAAATAAATTTTTAAAAAATCAGCTGTGAGTGGTGGAGCAAATATCAGTTACATTTCTTTGGTCAAAACAACAAAATCTGCCCCTGAGTAGCCCATGCAAGAAGAGAGGGTAACTGGAAGGCTACAAACATAGCTTAGGAATCAAAAAAAGGGGTGAACGGTCCACTTTTATGAAGACAGCCCTCAGCGCAGTTCTGAGTATGTAGCCAAGAGAAGTTTGTGAAACTTTTAAAAAAATGTTTATTTATTTATTTTGAGAGAGCGCATATGCGTCTTGTGCTGTCAGCAGAGACTGACATGGAGCCTAACATGGGGCCCATCACAGGGCTTGATCCCGTGAGCCATGAGATCATGACCTGAGCTTAAATCAAGAGTCAGATGCTCAACCAAGTGAGCCACCAGGGACCCTGGGGAGTCTGTGAAACTTCTAAGGCGCTACTATCAGGTGGGCACTTGTAATTACCACCTCCTGGCCCTGTGTGTTCAGTCCCAGGACAGAGAAGCTGGCTGGCCCAGAAAATCTCAAGGGCTTACAACTGTGATTAGAAGAGTAAAATCTAGAAGTGTCTTGTTGGGAAAGTATCTGAGCAGACAGCGGTAACAGCTGCCAGAGGACCTTTCCCTCAAGCCTACCGCACAGAAGGGATGAAGGGAAAGACTTGATGTGGAAGCCTCTTCCATTTGAAGATCTGTCATTTTTGAAAAGTGAAGATCAGGGATGCCTTTAAGCCTGAGATCTTACATGACTTTTTCCAACAACGATGTCCTCCAGTCTTCCTTCTGCTTCCTTACACTGCCTCGTTCATTTTGGTGTCAGTAGAATTATCATAGGAATTTGGAATAAAAGTGTTGAATTTTCTACCAATGTTTATTTTAGCTCATTATTATTTCATTTTTGCAAAATTTGTTAGATATATAACATGTTTGTAGAATATAAACATGTACGTACAAGGAGGGATTTAATTCTTTTACATTACAGCTGTGTGATCAAGAAAAGAATTGGAGACCACTGTTCTGAAGGATTTAAACTCTATTAAATTGAGGGACACCTGGGCTGCTCAGTTAGTTAAGCATTTGACTCTTGATTTCGGCTCAAGTCATAATCTCATGGTGTGTGGGTTTGAGCCCTGTTTTGGGCTCCATCCTGACAGTGTGGAGCCTGCTTCGGATTCTCTCCCTCTCTGCCCCTCCCTTGCTCATACATGCAATGCACTCTCTCTCTCTGTCTCCTCTCTCAAAAGAAATAAATAAACTTTAAAAAATAATAAAGTCTATTAAATTTGAAAATGATTAAAAGAGTATCATAGGAAAGCTATTAAAATAGATATTATTTACAATAATTAATCTTTGTAACATGGAAAATTAACTATTTAGTATAAAACAATATAAAATATATTTTATGTTTTATATCTTTAATACGTTAATAATTATGTTAATATTTTTATTCTAAAATAAAAGTTTATTTTTCTGTTTTAAGGTTATACTGGAGTAGCATTCTATTAAAAATATGCAGCTTAATTTTTACATTTTTTTCTTTTCCCCTCAAAAATAAAATCCTTAAATATTACCTGTGGTTGTGATAGTAATGACAATATCTAATTAGAGAGTAGCTTTCTTCAAGCAAAGCTGTAACAAACAGATTCTTGTAAATGATTCCACCAAATCAAAAGTATTTTGTGGAATCGTGAGGAGCAATGACTTGTTTGCTTGGTGTTTATCCCAAGTTTGGTGTTCCCCTTCCATAACTACAGCCATGAAGACTTTAGAAGAGCCGTGCTGTTTCTAGATGGAAAAAGTCTGCTCTGTGATCTGAAGTAATTAACACACAGTGTGACATCTTTCAAGTGAAAGAAGGCAACTGTATAGTAGCTTTCTGAGAAATAAAAAGGAAAGAGAAAACCAAACACAACTGCTTACTTGATAAAAAGTCGGCAAAAATGATTCATTAGAGTGTAAAAGTTTTAGTCAGTTGTGGTTTTTTTGTTTGTTAATGCACAAAATACTGGTTTTACCTCACTCTTTCATTTCACTTTGGTGATGTGAGGCAGACATACATGATAGAGAGATCGTCTCTTCTCCTGGCATCAGGAATTTTGTAGAATGGCTTCAGGGATGGCAACACACATGTCTTTACTCTGTTCCTCACTCATTCGTCATTTGGGGAGGGAATAAGCAGCAGAAGCAGCAGCAGCAGCAGCTTTGAGTTTCCTTCTGTGTCTTAGCGGATCTGCCCGACTAAGACAGTGTAGTTTGCATGCGGTGAATTGATTACAAAATTGACCTCATTCTCTGCCTGTCACCCTATCTGTGCCCTTGCAGTGTAATGTTGCCTCCCCTGCCCTCAAGAGGTGGAGTCTATTCTCTATTCTCTAGCTGTGGGCTGGTTTTGTGACTTGCCTAGGATAGTAGAATGCAGTAGAAGTGACAGTATATCTTGTTCTTTTGTTCTCTTTGAACTCTTACTATGCCAAAAATAATAATAATAATAAGCCCAGACTAGTCAGCTGGAGGAAAGGCTTTACCTCAAGGGAGGGCTCCCTGAACCAGCCAGCCTCCATTCCTCTGACCAATCAGCTAGCCTTGGATGCATGAGTGAGCCCAGCCACGTTAAGGAGAGCTTTTGGCCAACTCCTAGATTTGTGAGCACAGATAAATGTTTCTTGTGTGGGTCACTAAGATTTTGTGATTATGTGTAAGGAGACA
The DNA here is from genome assembly GCF_003009895.1 of Hyaena hyaena. Lineage (NCBI taxonomy): Eukaryota > Metazoa > Chordata > Mammalia > Carnivora > Hyaenidae > Hyaena > Hyaena hyaena. The sequence continues at coordinate 736,982 of NW_024081115.1, forward strand.
GTGAAAAACTGATTTATCCTGTGTCTTTTCTCAACTGGCTCCAAACTTAGGGATAACAGAAATAGTTTGATGAATGATGCCTTTAAACTCACATTCGGATAATATTGCTGTGGAAAAAATATCTTCTGTGAATTCCAGTATTTACATAATGCACATTCTTGGTTGTCATTTAAAAAAATAATTATTATTATGGGGCACCTGGTTGGCTCAGTTGGTTAAGCATCCAACTTTGGCTCTGGTCATGATCTCGTGGTCCATGAGTTCAAGCTCTGCATCGGGCTCTGTGCTGACAGCTCGAAGCCTGGAACCTGCTTCAGATTCTGTGTCTCCCTCTCTCTCTGCCTCTCCTTGCTCTCTCTATCTCTCAAAAATAAAATAAAACATTAAAAAATTAAAAATATAATTCTTATCATAAGTTATTACAACCGGTTAATCTACCAAAATACATTTGGTCCAATTGTATCATAAAATTTTTAAAAAGGCAATTTACCAGTGAATGGCAGAATTCTTTTTTTTAAGATTTAATTTTTTTATTTTTTAATGTTTATTTTTGAGAGAGAGAGAGAAAGAGAGAGTGTGCGCGCTCATGTGCACGGCACAAATAGGGGAGAGGCAGAGAGAGAGGGAGACACAGAATCTGAAGCAGGCTCCAGGTTCCAATCTGTCAGCACAGAGCCCAACGTGGGGCTCAGACCTCCAAACTGTGAGATAATGACCTGAGCCAAAGTCTGACGCTCAACCACCTGAGCCACCCAGGCATCCCTGACGCAGAATTCTTAATGAATAATTGGCTAGTTTATAAATTAGTAATTGTATATTGGTAAGAGCTTTTGAATTCATCATGAGGAAAGCATTTCTTCCCATTTCTGTATATATCCCTGGAAATCTATGAAAGTCAGATATTGATAATATAGATATATAATATCAAATATAGATAGTATAGTATATCTATATCAAATATAGGTAGTATAGAATCAGTAAATTGATAGTATAGGAAAGTTCTTTTTTTTCCAGAGATATAATGTACTTCGAATCATTCGCTTATTCAGCAAACATCTATTAAGCGTCTGCTCCAGGAAAAGCTGTACAAGCAACACAACAATGAGCTATAGAGACAAAGTCATGGCCTTTGCAGACCTTATATTCTAGTGGGAGATATAGACAATAAGCAAATCTACAAATAAACTGTGTTATCAGGTTGGGATAAATGATTTGAGGGAAAGAAATAAACAAGGTAAATTTAGGGTGTCATGGAGAAGGATGGCGACTTTAGGTAGGGTGGTCAGGGCAGCCCCTGGGAGGAACCCATATGTGAGCAGAGACCATAAAGAAGTGAAAGGTGAGCTACCTAATTATTTGGGAGAGATGCATCTCAACCAGCGGGAACTACTAGTGTAAAGAAAGTAATGGGTATTTTCACAGAGAACATATGCAGAGATAGCTTTCTTTTTACAAACTCAAATTTTGTCTCCCTTGAGACATCTGATTCTTTGGGAGGAATGAGAGAGAAGCAAAATTGTGGCATGAGAAATAGGAGGAGACACTGGGAAGGGACAACTGGGTACTGATTCAAAAAAGGGCATACCAAATCCTCCTGGAAAAAAAGAAAAGGATTAGCTAGAGATAGGCTTATCTGCAATCTTTTTATTATTTATCTCCAAGTTTTTATTACTTGGAACTATTCATATCACAGAGCTGTGATTGAGTGGTTGTATATGATGGAATAAATGTTGCCTATTGATTTAAAATCAACCCTTTGCACACATTCCTTTCGTAAAGTTGAACTATCATGAGGACGATTGTTGACCATTCTATAGACAAGTCTGTTCTATCTCATTTCTTTAGCCCAGATATGGTGTTTGTGTTAATGAACAAACTCATTAGTAGTAAATAAATCAATTAAGTAATCCTCTGCTGACATCGGAGTGGTGATACTAACCTGAATGCACTAACCTTCTTCATGTCCAATGTTCAATGTCTAATCACAATGTGTGAATGTGACCTTAGAGTCAAAATATGTCTTCAAGGTCAAATGAGGCGTTTTCAGATGTAATCAACTTAAGATGAGGTCCTACTGGACTAGATTGGGCCCTAACTCCATGACATGGATTGTCCTTCAGAGGCTCTAGAAGGAGTATGGTCCTGCTGACAGCTTAATTCTGCACTTGGAGCCTCCAGAACTGTGAGAAATAAATTTCTGTTGCTTTAAGCCACCAAGTTTGTGGTGATATTTTACAACAGCTCTAAAGTTAATATACCAGTAAGGTAATCATGGAGATGCTCATCCTTCTGGCTAAGTGACAGAGATCATACTTGGCTGATGGTTTTTAGAGCACTAGAATATAAAAAAAGCACTGAAAACTAAAGTGATCTTGAGTAAAATATAATATTTCTTGAAAGAATTAGAAAACATGTTAGAAAACATGGTAGGATATCTTAGGATCATCATGAAGATGATATAAGTTATCTAAATTTAGGTTACATTTTGCTGTAAATAAGCTGAAAGAGTAAGATAAAAATATCCTTCTATAGAGCAATTAAGATCAATAATTTGGAAGGTTCATATTTAACAAAAGCTTAGTGAGTGTCAGGCACAGTGCTCAGTGCTATGAGAAACAGATAAAGAAATGTTTGTGAGTTTAATCTTTGCAGATAAACTTTGACATACTTTGCAAATTCTCTTAATACTATTTTCTAGTTGTTTAGATCAGTGAAAGGAATACGTTACATTTGTAGATTTGATAATACACCTGGCTGCTCACTTGTCTTCCCCCCATGGGTAATTAAGGAATGAAGTAGAATGTCAACGAATATGGTTCCTCCAGAATGTCATGACTAATTTTATCCCAAATGCTGTGACCCACAAGTGAAAGGAATTTTAAGAGTGGGGTAGAAAATACAACTTTAGACAAAGGCAGGGAGTAATTAACGCCATAGTATATGCCATACCATGCCTGATGAGCATATTAAAGTGCTTCAGTTAAGTCAACGTTTTGACTAATATTCAGACTTTTCCCTTTGGCTCTATAAGCTGAACTAACACGTAGACCATTTGTCATTGTCAGTGCCTAAGGCTGTATCTGAAAACGTCCACAGCAACAGCAACAATTCCCTGAATAAAATGCTATGCTTTCCAGCAATAATTCCAATGTCTTTACATTCTCAGTTCCTTATATCTCAGTCCCTTCTCTCTGAATACTTTTCAGAGTTCTTCAGCTGCAGGGAGCATATGTGGTGTGTTCCATGTTTAAGGGAAGGTTTACATTTTACTAGGACTCATGAAGATTTTTCTGTTTTGCTATAAAGTGAGTGATGCTAGAAGGAATGATGGAGCGTTCTTAGGTACTCAGTGCTACTCAAAATGATTACCCAGGCATCCAGGCACTCAGACGTTGTTGAATGAAAGCACAGGGAGCTACACACACCATAATAACTAGGTAGAAATGGTGGAGGACGTGGGGTCTTTCGACTATAGGGAAGAAAGCTGTGCAATGTGCAATGACGTAGCACTGAGACAGAGTGGAAAACTTTTGTGTCAAGTGTGACATGGTAGAAAGGCTTAGGTCTGAAATACTGTTCTGCTGTGCTGTGTGATCTTGAAAAGGTTATTTAAACTTTCCATTCTTCAGTGATTCCTCTTTAACTTAGGGATAATAACTTATATTATTATCCCTAATAATATAATATTTATTTATTATTTATAATAATATAATATTTATTATAATAATTATAATACTGACACTGCAGGGCTCTGGGACTATTGGATCCAGCCTTACATGCGTGTTCGATCAACGGCAGCTACCGTTATTTCCATGCTTTCCGTGTATGATGAGATCCCTCAGACCAAGGGTCCTGCATTGTTCATCTTTGTATACCATAGCATACCAGTTCAATGCTCGACACACAATGGAACTTCATTATGTGTTAGTTGAATTAAAAAGCAATATACGTGATTTACTTTAGGCATCAAAGAAGCTTTTTGTATTGGATGAGTTTTGCTCATTTCTGGACTGACTTATCATGGTGGAGAGTAGAATATTCTTTTTAAGCTTTTAGAAATAGGAGACTCTAGTGTGTCTGGATGTGCTGAGATAGTTTACCCTCTTCACCACAAAAGGCTGCATATCTGCCTTAAAATTCTTATGTGGCAGGGGCTTGGAGTCACTTGGTAGTGTCTGCAGGAATGGAATGTGAAGAACAGAGCTCATGTGCTACCTGGGTTTGCCAACCGAGGCACCTTTGATATCACCAACCTATTTCCCTTTTTTTTTCCTTTAAAGAAAAAAATTGCAAGAGTGACTGCTTACCTGAGAAGTCGAGTAAAAAACTCCCAGCTGTCTAATATTCATGATGTCTTTATATGAACATATTTTGGATCAGAATTGTAGGAGGGAGGGCTGTTACAGGGGCCACTTTTCTTTTGCAAGGGAATTCAGACCCCAGCACGAATCAATACACTCTGAATGCGGGCACATTTTGAATGTGGCTCTTTTAGTCCTATAAATGAATAGAGTACAAGGAATAGAGAGATTTGAATTCCTCTGCTTTTATCAGGCTAAAGCTATTACTTCAAGTTTTAGGGGGGCCGATGCTTGTCTTTGGGACTAACATCTCAAGTAACAGGGTGTCTTTAATTATATGGCTATAGAGTTAATAATTAGCCCAATGAAAATCTGTTTCATGGGCTTATTCTCATGCATTTTTAATAAAAATTCCCAAAGTTCTGGCCTATACCGCCCCCAAATCTAAAAGAAGAGCTACAGAACAGGCAGGAGAGCAAAGGTGTTCCACGTGGCAATGACTTCCTCACTGGCCCTGAGTCCTATTCTTCCTCGAGGCAGCTGGGCTCCAACTGTTTGTTTTCTCATTCTGTTTGTTTGCAAGCTCTTGAAAAAAATTTTTTTGTTTCCCTAGTTGATTGCTCTGAATAAGATAAAATGGATTCTGTTGAATGCCAACACTGTGCAATTCAATGGATAATTGAATGTAAGTCCCCCCTCCCCCTCCTTTTTTTTTTTTTTACTTTTGCTGATAATCACTCCTCTTAACTAAACATTATAATTAGCATTTTGTGTTTCTTAACATCTGTCTTCCTGCTAGTCATCTTAAAAACCGTAAGAGAAAACTTGTGTTTTTCAAGTCATTTTTGTCTTCAGATTCCTGGCTTTAATTGTTTTTCTCATCTGCTCCTCTTCAGAAATAATTCTGTTTTCATGTAATGCAACTTTAAATAATTTTGAACAGAAATTGTTCTTCAGTATTTGTTTTCCTTCCAGGTTTTTGCTTATTTCAGTACATGAAACACCATTTTCTGGAAGATATTCATTAAACAAATAAATTCTATGATTTTAACAGCTGTATCTAACTTGAAAATATTAAATTATGAGAATATAGATGAAAGTCATGATGGACTTAACATGATTTTTTTTTGTAAAGATCGTTCTATGTATAAATAGCATTCAATAGTGTCTGTCGGCTATATATAGTTATTGAATTTTCATGGAACTTACAGAAATAGGTAAACCATCATCAATTAGGAATTTCTGCAGTAAGGTTTGATGCAGTAAACCTTACTTCAGATGAGTCTCTGCTGGTCAGGTATCCTAATGCACCGAGAGATCTATTTAGAGGAGACATCTAGTTTCATACTTAAAGAAATTCATTTTATGCCATGGTTTACTTTGAGAAGTGTTACAGATGAATGCATTGCACTGCTCCTTAGCTTTTCCAACTTTGCATTGGTGTTCATGAATATTAATCACCCTACTTCCTCTTTGCCCAGTAATAGAAGTTACCAGAGGTCAGGCAGTGCAGAAGGCACATCAATGCCTAGTGGAATGTGGAAAGTGAATCACCACATAACAATCCACAAGACTACCCTTTAGTCTGGAAAAAAATAGCACTCTATGAACTGTGTCCAGATTGAACTTTCTAGAATTTATATGTATATTTGTAATTGGGAATTTACATTATCATTTCCAGACAAATATTTAGGCGCCTTTCTTCAGTGCCATCAATCACTTGAATTTGTTCAAGTTTGTAAGAAGCCTGTATGTCTTATAGGTGATAAAAAGCATCTGTGTATTGGTCAAAGAATGCAAAAACAGTGAAATGAATCAAAGGAAAATCGTAATAACTCTCCCTTTAGGTAACAAATACTAAAAATAACAATTACATGCATAAGACAACAAGCACAGTTTCATACTCTTGTGGATATTGTTTTTAAATATTATTTGTGATTATTTTATCAGTTCATATTAACATCTGTATACATTGTGTAGAATATTAAAGTACTATTGTGGAAAACCAATCTTTATAAAATGTTAAACACATAAGGCAAATCTCTGGTTTAGAAAGCTGGTAAAAACATTTTTGAAAAGACCGAAGCAATGATCTCTCTCCAGTTCTGTTTTCCAGAAAATATTTTCCAGCCTCTGAAGTTAGATCCATCAATTATAATGTCACTTAAATTAGTACATACTCCCTGCCTGACCTTCCAAAAGCAGATTAAAATAGGAGGGGGTGGGGGGAATACGAAGAGAAATATAAAGAAAATGAGATAAGTCTCGAAAGACTCTGTTTGGACCTGGAGATTACTTGTCCACATTGTGTATATACATTTTATGTTTCATCATAATTAATACGAAAAGGGGAGGAAATAGGTAGCCTGGTTTGGTTATCCTACAAATTCTAAAGACAAGAATATAAATATTTTCTATACCACTTTGAGTAGGAAAAACATGTGCATATGAGCTGCTGATGATTTTTCTGAAGATCATCTTTGTGTTTGAGAGTCACATGCTTCCATTAGAGAAAAATGCATCCAAGTTTGGAGCTGGGGTGCCCGGGCTCACCTCCCCTAGTGTTGGGCAAGCTATCTGACCTTTCTAATCCTCAGTCTTTTCAGTGCAAAATGGACATAAAATAATATTATACTAAGTAATTCATAGGGCTGTTTGTCAATATTAAATGATTCATAAGTGTATGTAAGAGCATTCTGAATATTCTAAGACATGTTATTATGATACAAATATTTTATTTTTACTGTACATACTAAAACGAGCTCGAAAGACAATGCACCACGAAGACATGCTAGAAGAAACTATCAGAGAAGTGATCATACTTTTCTTCCCTTTAGGAATCAGAATTTTATAGTTGATGAGACAAAATGATTAAGCAGTTTCCCTACAATTGTGTTGCCAGTGAGTGGCAGAACCATGAAGTTTTTCTTGTATATTTAGTGAAAGAGCTTAGTTATGAAGAAGTGACCATGCGATACAAAAAAATTATAAAAATCTTGATAACTGGACTAAATGAAAGAAAACTATTGCCAGATATTAAAATAAACACACACATACACACACACACACACACACACACACACACACAAGTTATGAGAGAGAGAGCTCTTAAAATCTGCACATTTTCATTCAGTCACTTACTCAACTATTGTACGTACCTATCAGTGTGCTAGAGAATCAAATGTTAATAGTACACAATTTTGCCTTAAGGCCCTCGCTGTGAGCTGAAGATGTTCTTTCACTTGAGCGTGTAAAGAACTGATAGGAAAAGGGTATTTAGAAAACTTCCCTAAGACATTCTATACCCCTTTGGTCCAACACTGCAAAAGATCTTTGAGATAAGACAGATCAACAAGATCCCTGCCTGCACAGAGCTTGCAAACTAGAGACACAATAAAATTCATATTTTTGCTCATGTAGTTTAGGCAGATTTTTTCCCTAGTGGAATCAGGGACACTTCTGATAAACCAATGGTGCTGGAATACATGTTTCCTTAATATCTTGGCCAAAGTTTTACTGTAATTTCTATAGAGTTAATGTAAATACCACCACACTCCTGAGTCACATTATTTCATTTGACTTTGTTTCCCAATGGAAATGGCATAAATTTGAGCAGTAGACTAATGATTTGTTTTATGTGCATTTCATGTGGACGCTGGGAAGGATGGGCAATTAGGCAGGGCTCACTTCTGAACCCACGCCCCCAATTTACATAAAGAAACACTGCTGGTATGTCTTTTAGGTCGGAGTTTTGAGAAGATTTGGATTGAGCCTAGAGCCCTAATGATGGAAGACACTGTTTTATCAGCCCAGGTTTTAAATGTGGGATAAGGGATGAGAAAAGAAAGTAAACAAGGAGCCATTGGATTGGGATTGGTTCTAATCCCCTCTGAAAGCAAACCAGAACCTAAACCAGAGTCAGTGTCCTTGAATCAGAGGAAAAGAAACATAAACACAACCACTCACAATCAGCCACATGGGCTTCCTCAAGTAAGGCACTGACTTAAGTTGTAGACAATCAAATAATTTCCTTCCTTTGTTTCTACCTCTTCCTTATAAAAACCTCTCCCTTCGCTCCGGCTGGTGAAAGACACCCAGCCCACGTCAGGTTTGGCAATGCCCAATTCAAACAGATGTATATATACATACATAAATTCTTGAAAATTGAAAAATCCCTCAGTTTATCTTTTAACGGTTGGCAATATGTGTCCTAAGAAAACAAATGATTGAAAATGAGTATATTATACACTGGATTGTACCATTGACTTTTCCTTTTCATTATGATTTTTTTTCCTTTGAACTATTCATTTATTAATTAATTTATTTTTTATTTTCTAATTTATTATTTTAGAGAGAAAGAGAGAGCAGGGGAGAGGGTCAAAGGGACAGAGGAAGAAAATCTCAAGCAAGCTCCATGCTCAGTGCTCAGTCCAGAGCCCAATGCAGGGCTTGATTCCATGACCCAGGGATCATGACCTGAGCTGAAATCAAGAGTCAGACTCTCAGCCAACTGAGCCACCAAATGCCCCTCATTTGCATTTTTTTTAGAAAACCTACAACAAATATGGCCAACACAATAAATCATATAAGACATCTCATCTAGAATGATTTAAATATCTTGTCAATTAAATAAGTGAAATATAATTTTTGTCTATATGTATGTGTATATACACACATACATCTACACACATACATATACAGATAGAGAGAGAGAGAGAGAGACACCTAGAGCTCTCAATATAAAGATGAATGACTCTTTCGAGTAAACAGTCCCGATTTTTCTAGATGTCTGATGTCAAAATTCCGTAGTGTGTGGGGTTAGTATAACATTTTTCAAGAATCATATTGTGTGACCTTTTGTGTTAAGCCTTCCCCAGCTCCCACAGGTAACTTGGTGGCTTTTGGCATGTGGTCTGTTACAACATTTGAATTCTCAAGTTGAAATGATACAACTTTCAACCCCAGGTCTATGATTTGTATACATATGGACCATAATTTTTCTGTAAAGAATTTTAAATCAGTTTTCTAAAATATGAGCCATTAATTATCCCACCAACTCTCATCAATCATTTATCCAAAGTAACAAATGACACTTTGCTTAGAGGTTTAGGTAGACACAGTGACATGAGCAGTGTCAGATGTCATGACATGGTAAAAAGTTCATCACCAGACAATACACAGTGGGTTCCTAACAGTAAACTGAGAGAGGTTGGCATGTTATTTAAAAACATACCAGAAAAAGAATACGTGTAATGTTGCCTTTTCAAAACAACAATCAATTAAGCAAATATGGCATTTTTGTCCCTAAAAAAACCAGAACAGCATTAACAAAATGAGCTTATCAGAACTAATTATGGAGATGTGTTCCTTGGCTGAATTGTCCAGTTTTGGACACTTTCTCATTCTTCTGTTTTCCTTCCTCTCTCTCTTTATCTGGTCCATTCTGATTTATGTTTATGTCTTGCTTCTTCCACTAACGTTTAATTTCTATGAAGACAGGATGCGTGTCTTCTTCAGTGTGATCCCTCCACACACACACATACAGAGCACATAGAATTCTGGATAAATGTTTAAAGAACAACTCTGAAACAATTACAACTCTGATACTCTCTGTCCATAAGCCAGAATATAAGACTTCCTTCCTGGTGCCCTATAGGAAATGCCACTCCCTAGCAGCTCACCAAGCATTCGCATTATTTACATGATCCTCAATAACCCCTACTTACTCCTTCTACTTCCTCTCACTGCCTTTTGTTGCCATTTTTCCCCCAGAACAGTGATGGGAACATTGTCTTAACTCCTCATGCCCATAAATACATTCTTCACCATACTTCTATCTTGCTCTCTGTCCCCTAACCATCAAGATTAGGTGCTTCAAGGAGACTGTCCACATTCTTCACAAAGCTGGCCTCAGGGTTCTTCTTTATGTAAGAGGAGGCTGGAACTCCTTGAAATGGAGGTCGCGTGTATTTTTTTCTTTATTTACATTAAGTCTAGTGGCTTCAATGGGAAACCCATTCTTATATTTCTGGCCCCTGTTCCCCCACCCAGAATATTACTATAAATATTTTGTTTTTAATGTTTCATTTTTATTTTTGAGAGAGAGGGAGAGAGTGCAAGTAAGGGAGAGTCAGAGAGAAGGACACAAGGACCCCAGGCAGGAGCCTGATGTGGGGCTCAACTCAGGAACCATGAGATCGTGACCTGAGGAAACTAGGCCGCTCAACTGACTGAGCCACCCAGGCACCCCCAGAATATTATTAATCATTTAATTTGTTGCTTTCCAAAAATCGTTAGTGGTCATATGATTTTTACTTGGTTTTGCTATAAATGGTATAAGTTTAAAACTATGTTTTAATGTTTTTACTTTCAGAGGAATAATATGTGACTTTTATACTAGAAGCTGTTATTTTATTCTGAAAAAGTTTTTTCAGGGAGCTAGCTGTGCTTTAAAATTATGTAAACACGTTAATCACCTTATATTATTAGTTGGTTAAATTTTACATCAGACACCGTATTGTTGCCTACCATTGAACCATCACTGGTTCAATAAATTTGATTGTTCATAATTAGTATTTTCTGTTCTCCTGGTACTTCCCTGTTTTGGGTTCTGAAACAAAATCCTCATTGTTCCCCAATGCACTTGCTTCATCTATATGTGTATACCCCGTATTATGTATTATATTCAACATTCCCACATTTTATATAACATACAGTAACAAGGGAATGTCAAACTCTAATATAACTTTGATTCCAAAATATTGCATGGTTTGTATACACTTTGAAAAAGTCTTCTGACATATAAAGTCATCACCAGGAAGAGTAAGGCAGGGACAAAGGCAGCCTTGGGAAACAAACCAGTCCTCCTACTAAAACAAAATAAAACAGAAAAAGCTGAAAGAATATAAAGTGAATTTAGAGGAGGCTCTACGGTAAGATCACGGCTAGAAGACATTGGGTAGGCATCTCTCCTTCCACAGTTTTAACTGACATGCAGAATCAATAACATAACAACTGTATTTTTGTTTCCTATTGTGAAGTCTGAATGTGTATGTTCGAAAATGTTAGGTGATGATTTTCGTGGATAGTAATACACTAAATGTTCTTATCAGTTTGTCTATAGCATTTCCAAATTAGTTACCGTGTATTTCATGTAAACTTCCTGTTCCTGGTTGTTACTACTTTCGTTTCTAGACTAGACTGGGTCCCCTCCAGAGACCACACTGGGTGGAGTTCCCTCACAGAGTCACATTTATTTCTTCCAATCAGGAAATCACAGGGAGTAAGTTCCACAGCTGTGACTCCCCCAGAAGAGGGGAAAACAGACTCCTTTTACTGGGGCTTTGGAGGAATATTCAGAGGGAGATATTAACATGATAATGAGGCCAAGGCACTTTCTGATTCATCCACACAGGTGTCTTCCTCAAATGTTTCTTTCTGTTGAAGCTGCTTGTTAGTTAGGATCTAAAAGGTAAGATTGACAGGCAAAAGCTTCTAGGAGTTTCCTCTGGTTTTATACTGCTCCTTCTTCTTTTTTCTTTTATTTATTGAGAGAGAGAGTGAGAGCAAGCATGTGAGAGCATGTGTGTACATGAGTGAGGGAGGGTCTGAGGGAGAGGGAGAGAGAAAAAGAGAGCGAGAGAGAATCTCATGCAGGCTCCATGCTTGGCACAGAGCCCAACATGGGGCTCCATCTCACAACCGGGAGATGATAACCTGAGCTGAAATCCAGAGTTGGACACCTAACCAACTGAGCCCCCAGGTGCCCCACTGCTCCTCATTCTTGTGGGACACAGGGTAAAAGTCCATCTTCAATAGCCCCTTTCTGCTGGGCATGGGTGTTGTCATGGGGATCAGCAGAGGATCAGAACTTTTCCCAGCTAGTCTGAGATACGCTGTGTGTCACCAGGTTTACCCCTGAGCTGTTTGTACTCTTGTGTTTCTATGTTTGTAATTTTATGGCCTCTATATGCTTGGTCCCAAGTGGCACCAAACAGTTAAATATGTGAGGTCCAAAAAGTGTTAAGAGTAGCAGGATTACTAGCGGCCCCAGAAAGGGGAGAAATCACGTGAGGTGTGTAGTGCCCTTTTGATAGCCCTTTTGATAGGATTCATCAGGAATCCTCCTTTTTGATTGAAGGTTTACAAATAAGCTGCTTGATTTAAGATTTTATTTTCTTTTTTTAAGATTGGTTATTTAGCTAGAGAGAGAGAGAAGGAGAATGAGTGAGGGAGGGGTGGAGAGAGAGAAAATCCCAAGCAGGCTCCGCACTCTCAGGGAGGAGTCCAATGTGGGGCTTGAACCCATGAACCGTGAGATCGTGACCTTAGTTGAAACCAAGAGTCAGATGCTTAACCGACTGAGCCACCCAGGTGCCCCTTGATTCAAGATTTTCTTAATATTTACTTTGATGACACCTGAGGTATTAGTCCAGGTCAGCACAAAGTGTTAATTACTGCACAGCCCCTTCTTCTATTAACAAGTGGGCCCAAATAAGTCTATTACAAGGCCATTCTGTATCAGAGGGTATACAGGCCACCCATTTTGATCTGTGGGTGCTCATGGTACATGCAACAGCCTTTTATCCCATCCACCCTTGCTATGTTATTACTTATTTCTTCTGTTCACTGGGGATTTTAGTTCCCAGTGGGGCTCCAGTGTGTTTATAACTTTAGATATCCCTGTGACAAAAACCAATATTAGCAAAGTGCTCATTTTAAGATCTTAAGGGCTATTATATCCAGCCTCTATCACCTGGTGAGCAGAGCAAAGTGGGCCAAGACAGTATCCATTCTGCCACATATAGACAATGGGCTGTGGCATTCATTACTGAATGGTCACGGAGCAAATGATTTAACCCACTGGCAGCAAACAATAAGACAGAAAAAAACAGAAAAGCAGAGCTGGTATTATACAGACTAAAATTGTTATAGTCCAAATCTAGGTACCCCTGGCCACCAGGGCTTTCCTGATCTTGTGAGGCATGCTGGAACAGAATTTCAAGGTCAGCAAGTAGCTCACAGGTGTATTTGTTGTGGTCATCTGCTGTTGGTAGCACGTCTTTCAGAGTTTTGGGGGGAGGTGGTCTGTTTTCATTCAAGAGTGGTGGATTCACAGGACAACTCTTTCTAATTTTAGAGAAGAACATGTGGTTAAGAGTTCTAGGTCAGGGATGAGCCTGGGTGGCTCAGTTGCTTGAGTGTCCAACTTTGGCTCAGGTCGTGATCTCACGGTTCATGAGTTCAAGCCTCTCATCACGCTGTCTCTCTCTCTCTCCTAGAAATAAATAAAAAATTAAAAAAAAATTAAAACAAACAAACAAACAAACATTAAAAAACAAAAGTACTATGTGGAGCCTGTCCAAACTGGGTGGAGTTGATCCTGTGGTGACCCACTTTTCAAAGATTTGAGGTACACCCAATCCTCAAGTTCATATGGGGGAGACCTGGTTTCAGTAGGTGGCAGGAGGTCAAAAATTTCTGTCCTTGGGTGCCTGGGTGGCTCAGTCAGTTGAGTGTCCAACTTCGGCTCAGGTCATGATCTCATGGTTCGTGAGAGCCTGGAGCTCAGAGCCCTGTGCCTGCTTCAGATTCTGTGGCTCCTTCTCTCTGCCCCTCCCCTACTCAACTCTGTGTCTCTCTCTCAAAAATAAACAAACATTATAAAAATTGTTTCTTGTGGAGTGCCTCCCCCACTTTTTGAAAGTTAATTATGTGCTTAATAGCCGAAGAAACTTCCAGACCTGAGGAAGGAGCCAGAGCCTTTAGGAAAGGGCCTCCCATAAGCCATTTTGAATGGGCTGAAGTTTAGTTTACTCTTTGGTGCAGCTCTTATCCTCGTGAGAATTATGCAATAGTTCTAACCAGTTTTCTTTGTTTCTAGGTACAGTTTTGCAAGAGTCTTTTTCAGGGCACTGTTAGCGCATTCCGTCCTTCCAGAGAACCTGTTCGGAGCACACGGTGGCTCCCATTCTTGGCAGCACCTGACTCTGACCCTTATCAGCCCAGGTCAAAGATTCACTGTTTGTCTCGTCTCAGCTGCCTGACAACTGTCTGCAATTACTTCCAGCACAGAGTGCCTCCAGGGTATCCTTCTGAGCTCTATGCCTTTCCCAGATCTTGGCTAGGTAATTCTCATTTTAAGGGGTTGCTTTTTATATTTTGCCCAGTCTTTTAACTTATTTTCAGCAGATCTTACCAGTTTGCCTTCAAAATACACCCAGAATTCTACCACTTCACCCTCACTACAACTACCCTGCCCTGTGTAAACCTATGTATCCAGATTTCTTCATTGGACAGGGACTCACTTTCAAGAGATTTATAACTAGAATAGGCATGGTCATATGCTTTATTCCACTCAGATAAGTCTGTCTTGGGTCCCTGAAGTTTATTATAAAGAGATTTTGCAATTAGCCCAAAGTTATGAATCCAGATGTGGCAAAACCCAGTCATTCCCCAAAACCCATGCAATTGCTTGTGGGTTCTTGGTGAGGCTAGCTGACATACTGCTATTTTCCTTTCTTGAGGAAGATTTTATTGTCCCCTAGAAATAATAATCCTAAGCATTTTATAGTTCCCTTCAAAATATGGGCTTTTTCTTTTGACACCTTATATCTCTTGCTGGCTATAGTATTTTTGTGACATACGACATCTCAATAATCAGAAATACAAGCGATGACATTATACCAGGACATATTAGGACTTTAGAGCCTTCAAATAATTTCTAGATGAGTCATAGCACTTTACCGCACAGCATAGCCTAATGTTTATTACTGCTTAGTGGATAATGCTTTCGATACCAAATAAACTAGCCTATTTAGTCAAGAAGACTTCTTTTAGACTTTGAATTTTGGGAACTCTGTCGAAAAAATACTATTTTTATTGTGGCAATAAGAGATTCTACAGAGGTTTACATAGTTGTTTAGTTGTTGGCAAAACTTGGCTCTTTCAATATTAAGAAGATTCCATTTTCTTGAGTAATCAAAGACCTGATAAAAACAAAGGATAGAAACATTTTTTCAGGGCAATTACAGAAATTGTTGACAATTTTTGTTTGTTTTTATTTTTTTAACAATTTATTTATTTATTTATTTAAAATGTTTTATTTATTTCTAGGAGAGAGAGAGAGACAGCGTGAGCAGGGGAGGGTCAGAGAGAGAGGGAGTCACAGACTGAAACAGGCTCCGGGCTCTGAGCTGGCAGTCGGCACAGAGCCCGACGCGGGGCTCGAACGCACGAACCGCGTGATCATGACCTAAGCGAAAGTCGGACGCTTAACCGACTAAGCCACCCAGGCGCCCCAACAATTTATTTATTTTTTGAAAGAGAACACTGAATCCAAAGCAGGCTCCAGGCTCTGAGCTGTCAGCACAGAGCCTGATGGGGGCTTGAACCATGGGATCATGACCTGAGCCAAAGCCGGACACTTAACCTCACTGAGCCATTCAGGTGGCCCTACAATTCCTTATCGGGGGTAGACCAACTTCCAATCTTATACCAGTGCGGTTTTTTAAACACTTTAATTAATTAATTAATTAATCTGGAGAATGAGCAGGTGTGCAGGGCAGGGCCAGAGCGAGAGGGAGGAAGAGAGGCTCCATGTCTAGTGCAGAGCTTGACCTCCTGGCCATGAGATCATGACCTGATCGGAAACCAAGAGATGGATGCTTAACCAACTGAGCCACCCAGGTGCCCCAATATTGACTTTTGATTATAGTATGAGTTAAGGAATCAATATGAAAAATTTTGCTTAATGTCAAAATGACTCAGCTCCATTTATTGAATAAAAGCTCTTTACTCACCGATTGGAAGTATCATTGTTGTCATAATCAAGTGTCCATCTAAGGTCTGATTTGTTCTCTGAAACTCACATTATTTAGAGTTGTTTAATGCTTTACCTTATTATTTTCTATAGCTTTCAGCTACTCTTGATATCTGATATTAGAAATCTTCTAAATTTGCTTTTTTCCAGTGTTTCCTTGACTGTATTTGGTCCTTTGAATTCTTCTAAGGATTTTAGAATTACTTTGTTGATTTCTAGCTAAAAACTTGCCAGAATTTTTATTGAGAAGTTATCAAATCAATTGGGGAAAAATGCAATATTAAATCTACTCCAGAAACATAGAAGAGCTCCTCATTTGTTTAGAACTTAAAAGTTTTTCTTAATATTGTTTTCTAGTTTTCCATAGAGTTCTGTTACATAGTACTTTAGATTTTTCTTATTTGATGGGTTTTTTTTTTATACATTTGTCAATTACATAATTTGAAAAAATAATTTTTTGATTATTGGTATTTGGAAATTTAGTTTATTTTCTATTCATTGGTTATGTCATGTGATCTTGCTAAAATTATTTATTATATCTAATGGGTTTGCCTATGTGATTTTTGGGGATTAAAAAAATTTTTTAATATGTATTCAATTTTAAGAGAGAGAGAGACAGCATGAGCGAGGGACGGGCAGAGAGAGGGAGACACAGAATCTGAAGCAGGCTCCAGGCTCTCAGCTGTCAGCACAGAGCCCAATACAAGGCTCAAACTCACTGACTGCATGATCATGACCTGAGTCAAAGTCGAATGCTCAACTGACTGAGCCACCCAGGTGCCCCATATTTGTTATTTCTTTGATCTACACTCTTGCTTCTTGAAATGCATGCTTAAATGATTGATTATACTTCTTTTTATGTTTCTATTATATACATTTCAAGCTCTCAATATTCTCTTTATAGAATACATAGCTCCATCATACAAGTTCTGTCATATTGAAATCATTCACTGATTTATCTCTTACTTGTAAAAATATAGAAATAGATGCCTAAATTCCAAATATCAGAGCTTTCTTATAACCTATTGTTGCCTGTTTCCAGCTTAATTATATTGTATATAATTGAAACAATGTTCTGTAAGAATGAAGTCATACAGATAATTGTTTATAGCCCAGCATATGATGGATTTTGGTATATGTTCCATGTGGACTTAAAAATATGTATTCCGCAATTCTTGGGTGTAATATTTTATTATTGTAATTAGGTCATGATTGTTAAGAATGCTATTAATATCTTGGATGCATTTTCCTTATAGGAGAAAATGAATGGTGGGTAAGAACATACAGCAGTATGTTAAGTAATTGTCTGTATCACTGACATCAGACAAATTTTGCTATATTCTGTCTGTTTGGGTGGGGGGAGGTCACAAAGCAGTTTAACAAAGGGGATAGAAAGTAACTTTTATCAAAGCGTTTCTCAGGAGAAGCTACTTCTGAATAGGAATGATCTTCCTACTCAGGTTTGTAACCCACAGCCCCATCTTTGCAAGAACGGACGCACTGTAAATCTCTAGTGTGGGGGAGGAATTTACTGAAGCAACAGGGACTAGTACTGTGGCCCGCTAGTACCGGAAGGCCTTTAAGGTCATACATGCTGAAGAAGACCTTAGCCATGGCTCAGTCCAAACCCTTTATTTAACAAGATGAGGAAAGTGAAGTCCCAAGAGGGTAAGAGAATTGCTGAGATCTCACTTTTACAGTGGGAAAGCTGGACTAGAAAAAGACATCCTAATGCTCTTCCCACTGATGGAGTAGGAAGGGGACAGAAAATGGAGTTTTATAGATAAAATAAGTACTTGCCATGGTGCTTGGCACAGAATATATTAGGCACTCAAAAAAAAAAAAAAAAGCCTCTTGCTTTTCCTCTCTGTATTCACCTTTCCTCTCCAATGGCTTTTCCATCACCCCTATATGAACAAGTAGACTGAAGTCACTTGCCACCATCTCAGACTCCATTCTATTTATTTCTCTGGGAATATAAAGGTTCACTCTTGTGGTCCGAAACCATCAGTAGTTTGACATTCCATAAAGGTATGTCCAAAACATAGAATAAATCCTATAGAATTGGCAAAGCAACTGTAGGTCATATCCAATCAGAAACAAATTTAGAGCCTGAGTGTAGAAGTGCTTTGCCACAGCCCAGGGTTAAAGTGGCTTTTCTTGGAATGCTTACATAGACAGAAAGCTTGGCATGGCATTCATTCACTTATTTTCCCGAGCCGTGCTGATAATTTTGATTTGTTTCAATTGCTGAGTTGAATTGATTAGTGTTTTTGACGCTTGAATAGGTTGCTAGCATGTAAACACTGGGGAAGGAGATAAATGGTGTCATGGATTGTTATGTTTCTGTTTTTGATATATATTTAATTCTCTTTTATACTTTCTGAAGAGATCCTCACAGATAATGCTTCTCTCCAAGCTTTATGCAAATAAATTACTAGTATGGAATAACATATTTGATTCCATAAGGTCTTCAGAGAATGATTTTAAAGACTATTATTTTAATATTTCACTTTATTTTTTAAAGTTTTAATTTTTAATTTCAGTTAGTTAACATAGTGTTATATTCATTGCACATGTACAATATAGTAATTCCACACTTCCATACAATATATCCTCATCAGAAGTGCATCCTTAATCCCCATCATCTGTTTCACCCATCCCCCCAGCCACCTCCCCTCTGGTGACCATCAGTCTGTTCTCTGTGGTTAGAAGTCTGTTTCTTGGTTTGTTTCTCTTCCTCTCTTGCTTTTCCCCTTTGCTTATTTCACTTAGCATTACACTTTCTATACTAGGTAATATATTTTTAAGGTTTATTAATTTATTTTGAGTGAGAGAGAAAGAGATGGAAAGAAGCAGAGAGACAGAGAGAGAGAGAGAGAGAGAGAGAGAATCCCAAGCAGGCTCCATGCAGTCAGCAGGGATCCCAACTCAGGTATTGATCTCACGATTCATGAGATCATGACCTGAGCCAAAATCAAGAGTTGGAGGCTTGACTGAGTGAGCCACTCAGGCACCCATATGCTAGGTAATATTTTAAATTCTTTTTTAATGTTCAAAGTTGGGTTACTTGTCACTTTATTTATTTACTTTAACATTATTTTAAAATTTAGTCTTATTCAAAATAAGTCAAAGAAAGACTTCAGATTTCTTACATATATAGGATTTAAGAAACAAAACAGATGAACAAAGGGGGGAAAAAAAAGAGAAAGGCAAACCATAAAAACAGACTCCTAACTATGGAGAACAAACTGAGGGGTTGCTGGAGGGGAGGTGTGGTGGGGGGATGGGCTAAATGAGGGATGGGCATTAAAGAGGACACTTGTGATGAACACTGGGTGTTATATGTAAATGATGAATCCATAAGTTCTACTCCTGAATCTAATATTACACTATATGTTAACTAATTAGAATTTAAATAAAAACTTGAAATATAAATAAAATAAGGTAAAATAAAATAAAAGTTAGGCTTATTAAAGAGGTAAAGGTGGTCCACTGGCCAGATATTGTTTCTTGTGGTAGCGACTTCCTTTATATTCCTCCTTCTATTTTCTTTATATTCTCTGGCTACCCTGCCCCCACATATTTGAAGTGGATTCTAGGGAAGACTAATTATTCTATGTCCAAATGTGAATAGAGAATTCAGAGGGCAATATCTAGACCTTTCTATATTAGGGATGATTAGAATGGTACACTGCCAACCTGCAAAACAATAGAGAAAGCAATCATAGCGAGAGGTCTGAAAGGGTCAGGATGCTAAAAGGAGGCAAAAAGGAACAATGGAGTAATTCTGCAAGCTGACTAACTGTGACTTTGGCAAGAAACGTACCCCTTCTGGACCAATTTTTTTCATCTATAAAGGAAAGGAATTAGAATTGATGATCTCAGGGACTGCTTTTGGCTCTGGCCAACTGAGAATGAAAGCCAACCACTGTTAGAGATTATAACAGGTGAGTTACACCAGAGAGCAAGTGCCTTACTGGCGGCGTTTCCCTTCAATGATATACTCAACTCTTTTGAGTAAACGTTCAAATAAAAACTAAGGTAAATCTCCAATATCATCTGGTTCTATGTGAAATTGTCTTATCTATTTTTCATTTTTATGACATGTAAGCAAACAGGGGAAAGAAGACAGATTGCTTCTTGCTTTTTATCCAGTTGCTGGGGAGAGATTAAAGTGGGGGCATGGAGGCGTTTTGATTGGCAAACATAGCCCCTGCCTAACACGCCACCTGGTCTACCCCAGCCTCTAGTGTTTATGTTTCTCTGAAGCAAAAAATCCAAGGTTGGGCATACATGTAGGAGATTGAAAATGGTAGTCTCAAAGATATCAGCTCCTAATCCCTGGAATCTATAAATGTTCCCTTACTTGGAAAAAACAAAACAAAACAAAACAAAAAAACAACAACATCTTTCCAGATGGGACTAATTAAAGATCTTGAGATGGGGAAATTACTTTGGATTATGGATGGGCTCTAATGCCATCATAAGTATCCTTAGAAGAGAGAGGCAGGCTAGATTTTATGGACAGAAGAGGAGAAGGCCATGTGAAGATAGAGGCAGAAATTGGAGAGACATGACAAATGCTAATGGCCACTAGAAACTGGAAGAAGCAAGGGGTGAGTTTCCCCTAGATCCTCCAGAGGGAGTGTGGCCTTGCTGGCCAGTGATAGGCTCCGTGATACTTATTTTGGACTCCTGGCCTCCAAGACTATGAAGGAGAAATTTTTCTGCTCTTTTAAGCCACCAGATGTGTAGTAATTTGTTACAGCAGCCAGAGGAAACAAAAACAGATTTGGAAGTGGCATGCTGCTTTTTCAACTACCTAAAAATGTGGCATTCAGAATTGGGTAGTGAGCAGATCACAGGAAAAGAAAAATGTCAGACCTGAGTAAAAAATCTCGAGACCTTGAATAAATTCAGAAGGAAATGAGGAAATTGTGATTTGAAACTGTTATACTGTGGCCAAAAGCCCAGCTGAACTGTGTCCCACAGTTGTGTAGAAAATAGAACGTGTAAGAGATGAACTTGGATATTCAGCTGGGAAGATTTTCAAGCCAAGTTGTTGAAGGTACCTTCTTGTTTCTTCTTGCTGTGTGTGATAAAATGTGAGAGGAAAGGATGTCAGGCAAAAAGTTAGCATCACTTGCTGAAGTTAAAATTCTGCACTTATGCAGATTACAGAAAATGCTAATATTAGGTGCTTCACTGTTAGGAAAGCATAGTCTCGAGTGAAGGCCAAAGATTTGGCTGGACAACTTTTGCTGGTAGTGCCAACATTAGGCATGTGACTCATGGACTCAATCAACAATCTCAGCAAAATCCAGGGACAGAGACTTGACTATCCATGAAGGATCTGTGGAGGACCCTCTTGTCTAATGGGATAAATTCTCATGATATACATATCAGAAGCTCAAGGTTTTTGGAAATGTTATATCATTAGAAACACTTGGATTGAGTAAGGCAAGGACAAGATGCATTAAAAGAAGACTGTCCAGATTCTAAAATTGTATAGGTATAGAAGAAGGTTTATAAAACCAGTCTGCTCAAACATGTGTGATGTATACATCAAGAAAAAGGAAAATTTCCTAGGGCAACATCTTGAGCCCAGATGGTGGAGCTGTTGGTAGAGAGGGCAGAAAGGTAAGCCACAGAAACTTGTTCCTGGGACTTGAAACCTAATGGTACTTTCCCAACTGGATTTTGAAATTGCTCAGAACTGATGACTCCTTTCCTCCTTCCATTTTTGGAATGAGAATAGAACTATTGTATTATATGTGTTCTACTCTTGGGCTTTTGGAATAAAAATCTTGTTTTCTAGATTCAGACATCCATAGAGAAAAATTTTACCCCATGGTGCATCATACCCAGAGTCTTACCTATATTTGGTTTAATGATTTAGGTGATATTTGAGACTTTGGAGCTGATAACAGTTGGATGAGATTTCAGACTTCGTTGATACTGTAATGGTCAGAGACTATGTTGGATGCCGGCATTGGGTGAATCCATTTCACATTAGAAATGGAGGTGAATCGTAGGAGGACAGACAATAAACTGGCAGGCTGGAAAATGATCCCCTTGAAATGTCAATCCCTAATCCCTGGAATCTGCAAATGGTACCTTATTTGGAAAAATGTCTGTGAAGATGCAATTAAGATAAGGCTCTTAAAATAGAGATAGGAAGACTTTCCTGGATTATCTGGGTGGGTCCTAAATGCCATTGTAAGTGTCCTCCTATCAGAGAAGCAGAGATCCGACTACACAGAAGAAAGGAAGGTGATGGATATGAAGTCAGAGCAGAGCGATTTTAAGACTGGGAAGATGTGGCATAAGACAAGACGTGCTGGGAGCCACTAGAACTGGAAGGAATAGGCAATAGATTCTCCCCTAGAGCTTCTGGGAATATAGAGTGTGGCCTGCCAACACTGATTTCAGCCCAGTGGTGCTGATTTCCAATGCCTGCCTTCCAGAAGTGCGACAGAATAAATTCCATTTTGTATTAAGCCACAACCACATTGGTGATAATAGTTATAGCAGGCATGAGAAACTAATAGAGTGTAAAAAGAAACAAGTGATTCAGTAAGGTTCGGCAGAGGAAAAATGCTGAGATGAGATAGTACCCCAAGCATATTCCAATCCCTAAATTGGTTCTAGACCCCCCAGTGCTGGAGGCCGAGCCGGCTCCAGCAGGTCCAGGGGTCCCTGAGGGATGGACGGTGTCGGCGAGAGAGAGAGTGAGAGAGCCCCAAGATTCTTTCTGATCACCAGGCAGGCATCTCTCTCCTGTCGGTTTTGGTGTCTTTATTTATAGGTTAAATGATAACATGACATCAGAAAAAGGAATTTTTACAATGGATAACTTTTTGTGATAAGATGCTTTGGAAAGTGTACAGAAGCAGGTTTTATGGAAATATTCTTGCAGAACTATTCGAATTATAGTGAGGTTAAGTAAATCTATAACTAGAGAATTAGGGTATTCTTAGTAAAAGACAGGATACATATTTGTTCTAAGTTAATAACGCTAAGGTTAAGCCATAGGTTAAGTGTATAGATGGGCTAAGAGTCATTCTGTCTGACTCTCAAATGAATGTTTTTGAGTTGGTTAATAAGTTGTTTGTGGAAACCTATTTGATGCTGAATGTGTGAACACCACAGAGGCCCTAAATGTGTCAGCCTTTTGTTTGTGGGTAATGTTTTAGCTACTCTTATCTATCCTCATCCCAGCCACCTGTAAGGGAAGGTGTTTGCAGAAAGTAGGCCTTGGGGAAGGGACTGCCATACATCACCAATTAGGAGAAGGTGTAAGTATTAACTTAAGTTCTGCCCTTATCTGTACCTTAACTCTAAATTAGGCTCTTTGTCTCGGGGCCAGGCTCAGTTGTAATTCTTGTGTTCTTAACCCCCTAAGTCTTGGATCTGCAAGGCCCTTAGGAAGAGCCTTTTGACAATCATCCATAGAGATTTCATCTAAAATCTCTCTTGTAAAGGCAGGAATATGCTTTTCCTTATGAGGTATCTGTGTTCAGAATATTGGTCTGATATGGAATATTGTGAGGCCTGGTCAATACCAGCACAACATGAGCCAGTAGTAGCAGGAGATACCAGTTTTCATTTCTCATGGCAGGAGCTGGGCAAACACTGCCATTTCCTTGCTGTGACTGCCATCCATAGAGGCTGGTGAGGCTCCCGGCACCCCAGAACACCTGGAACGAACTCAAAGGGAAGAGTAAGAAGCAGGGTAGACTGGAATGACCCTTTCTAATTAGAGATGTCAATTTTTTACTGGCTCTGGTAGTTCAGAGAACTCTGTGGAGCAGCACAGCTCAGGGGCTTCTTCTGTGAGTAGCCATCTGTAGTTTATGGAGTGTGTGGGGGTGGGACTACGGGGAAAAAGCTTTCTGAAGACCAGATGAGAAAGTTCTTTTTTCCTTATGTTCCTAGAAGCGAGAATCTGACCCAAATTCTTAAAAAAATATATTAGATTTGCTAAATTTTTTGGTGTGTCTCAGGCTATGTGCAATAGACACAAATAGTTTTACATGGGCTAACGCAAGTTTTCTATTTATTTACAAGCTACAACAAATAACCTAAATGAAGGCATATAAATAATCATTTGCTGGTACAATAGAGACAGTTAGCTGTTTACCAGAAACACAACAAACTACTTCTTCCTCTAAGAGGGGATTGATTACATTTCCTTGATTTAACTGAAATTAGATGTGTCCAGTGAGATGTACGTAGAAATGACTGGTGTCATTTTTAAAATTTTTATTTAAAAATTTTGATTGATTTAGTATCATTCCTTTGCTCTCTTCTCCTTCTCCTGGTTGGATGCACTTCAGGATGAGTGAGAACTTTAACGATGCTGGGGCCACCATGTGCAGAATGTAGGTCTCTAAATCACCATCTGGAGGAAAAGCACTGATGACTAGGAACATACACATCGGACTATCATAAAGCAAGACATTCCTATTGCAGTGAGGTATACAGCATATTTGAGGTCTGTTTGCTCCTGCAGTCCCCTCTAATACAGAAGAGGCATCTTGAAGTAGGATGCTGCATTAAATGTGATATGAGACACTGGCCTAATTGTTGGATGAATGGAACTGTAATATTACAAATATTATACTCTGAGAAGTTGACAAAGCTTGGTCTCACATGTGGTAAAACACCCACCATCCTAACTCACAGGCAGACCACACGACCGCCTAGAGCCCCAGGAGAAGTCGTTGGGAAGTGTTATTGTGTTGACTTTATTTCCTGCTTTTGCTTAGATCTTTCATAGAAGGTGAGCTCCAAGAAAAATTCATGGGTTCGAAGACAAATATAGAAGGGAAAATAGAAAGTTGGGATATTGGGGGTTTTACAGTTGGAAAACCAAATGCTCCTAATTGCCAAACAGTGGGAGTAAAGGCCTTCTTGCCCAGCCTGTTCAGATGGCTTTGAGATCACTGCCCATAAGACATGAACCAGAGAGGCAGAGACAGTGTGAGGAATTTAAAAAAAAAAAAAATGGAGACATAATATCTTGTTCTACAAAGGTAATTTGATCATGGATAAGGGCACATGGGACTAATTGGAAGCACATAGTTAGGAAACCTACCACACTTTAGAAAGAAGTACATTTGCCAAGGAGGTCACAAGTCTGGCTTCAAAATCTTTTGACTGTTCAGGGTCTTAAACAATCCTTAGGCCTCCAAGCTTGCATAAACTTAATCTGAAGAGCCCCTGAAGATGGAGATTCCTGGGCTCCAGATTTTAAGGGGCAGGCAGAATAATGCCCCCACCTCTACCCCAAAGATGTCCATGTCTTAATCCCAAGACTGTGATCTCACTTGGCAAAAAGGACTTTGAGGGGTGATTAAGTGGGGGGGGGAAGGGATCTCGAAATGAGAAGATAACCCTAGATTGTTCAAATGGGCACCATGAGGTCCTAAGGGTCTTCCTATGCAGAAGAGGAAGACAGGAGGGTCAGGGAAAGGTTGGAAGATCAGTCCCGATCACATGTTGGCGCACTGGACGGACTATCTCTGTTATTATGCTTCTCATGCCCTACAAGATTGGCTCAGGAACATAGCAGCCCCCCAAAGTACAAAAGGGCCGAATTAGTAGATTCAGATGTAGCATGATAGGGAAGAGAATATTGGACAAATGAAAGTAAGACAAGGGCCAACTGTGAAATGGGGTGGGATGCTGAAGGACTCCTCTCGGGGCTTCTCCCAGCTGTCTGCTTCTATCATCTTTATACGTGGTTTGCCTTTTGTGAAACTGTAAAACATCCATCCGCTGGAACTTCCTGGGGGTTTCAGCAGAGGAGTGGTGAGAAGCATATAAAACAGGAGATGACAAGTGCAGTGGATCGGATCCAATTATCAACAGTTTCAGAGTGAAGGTAAGACTTGTCAAAAGAAGGACATCAAAGGGAAAGAAAATAGGAGTTTTCACCCACAGAAGAGGTATTGTGTCCTGCCTCGATATTTTTAATAAAGCAAAAGGGACCGCTGAGTAAATAAAAATTTCCTCCTTAAATCCAGAACTTCCCTCTTTTATATTTTCTTCTTTCTAAAATTTTACTTTTATTTTTACTTTTTAATTATATTTAAATCCACGTTAGTTACCATATCATGCAATAATGGTTTCAGAAGTAGAATTTAGTGATTCATCATTTACATTCAACACCCAGGGCTCATCCCAACAAGTGCCCTCCTCAGTGCCCATAACCCACTCAGCCCCTCCCCCCACCCAGGACCCCTCTGGCAACCCTCAGTTTATTCTCCGTATTTAAGCGTCTCTTATGGTTTTATATTATTTTTGCTTCCCTTCCCCTGTGTTCATCTGTTGTGTTTCTTAAATCCCACACATGAGTGAAATCATATGATATTTATCTTTCTCTGACTTAGTTCGCTTAGCATAGTACCCTCTAGTTCCATTCACATTGTTGCAAATGGCAAGATTTCATTCTTTTTGGTTGCTGAGTAATTTTCCATTGTATATATATACCACATCTTTTTCATCCATTCATCAGTCGGTGGACATTTGGGCCAGTTCCATAATTTGGCGATTGTTGATAGCACTGCTATGAACACTGGGGGGCAAGTGCTCCATCGAATCATCATTATTGTATCTTCTCCCTCCTTTTTCTGGAACTGTTCTCCTCTTGATGTCCCTATACAACATCTGTTAATGACATTACTATATTTTTAGTTGCCCAGGCATGAATCTTAGAATAATTTAATATTTATTTCTCTTAAGCCTCTAATATTGGAAAAGAAATCTGTCTCTTAGATCTGTCACAGAACCCAATGCCACATGCATCGCACGTGTGTATTTGCCACATGTAGATATGCACATATGCAGACATGCACAGGTTGCCTCTTTCCTCTTCAGCACTATTATCCAACCTCTTTCATGCGGCCTCTGATACTAGCTTCTTGTTGGTGGCTTCTTACACCAATCTATGGGTCATGCCACCACTGGATAAAGCGCGCAGCGTTAGCTGTTTGTTTCACTTAGTGACCTGAAGACTTCACTGACTCCCTTCTGCATATTAACTGAAGACAGCCTATTGGTTCCACATTTAGGGTCCTCTACCATCTGAATCGAATTGCCTCATCCAGCTTCATCAATATCGTGCCTAAAAATATAGCTGACATGGTACCAAACTAAATGACTCTCAAGTTCAACAAAAATTTCTTTTACATTTTTTAAATGTTTTAAATTTTCATTTAACCTTTGGAACTGTACTTGTTTAATTGTACTGCTTTATGTCACACATCCTCCATAATTTTCCAAATTCCATTTATTTGAAAGAATAGTCCTCCATCGGCACCAGTTAGTCGTTCTTAATTATTCTCACTTCCATAGTAGTCGTTTGTAAATTGCCTTATCTCCTTCAATGGATTGTAACCTCTTTTGGGGCAAGCATCCGTCTTAATCATTTTCAAATCCATCAAGGAGCCTAATGGCTTGCAAAAAACTTAATACATATTTGTTGAGTAAATTAGATGTTGAATGAGTAAATGAGTAAATGGAGTGAATTTAATGAAGGCTGGACTTTTATATTAGCATCCCATGCTTATGATTCTCAAATGCAATCAGGCCTTACAGCTGTATGTATATGTGTATGTATGTATGCATGCATGTGGATATATTATATACATATTCATATATATGTAGTTGGATATATACATATGTATCCACACACATATTTCTGTATATAAATAAATACATATTTAGCTTACATGCAAACACATATATAGTTTTAAAGTGACATGACTTGAAGAAATTCAGATTTTATGGAACTCATATTTCAGAACTCTTATATTAAATATTACCTGTACTATATAACATATAGCACAATATATATATGTTGTCCATATATATGTATATATAAGTAATCTTAAAATTTTAATAGAATGTATTTTAAGAATAGTCTGTAATACAACTATGGATATATATTTAAAATTGTATTCCCTTTTGGATGGTATCTTTGAAACACCTATATAAAAAATCACACCAAAGACATTGGACGTGACCATTCTTCCCTGTGTCCTGCATTCTCATTTGTTCTGAATGAGGGGAATGGGACTTATTTATAAATCCCCTTTCCCTTCTCTTTGTGGAAAGTGCAGCATTTGTAGCAAAACATGATGTATTGGTAACTGAAGTGAAACAGAATGTATAACCCATTACGGCCATAACAGTCCAGGGAATGAGTGCCGTTCTGATACAATAAATATCAGATCGTGGTTGTTTTGCATCCTGCCAAAGGCAAGGTTCAGATTCCATAAGAACAGATGGGGTTGTAGCTTTGATTATCACCTTGCCATTTTGTTATCCAGTTTACCACGCAGCGATTGCTGAATACAATGGGAAACAGAAAATCTTCCACTGAGCAAGGCCTGCTGTCACCCAAGTCTTTGTAGGAAGAGAACAGGATCAGAAGAGGTGAAAGAAGTAGTGCTAATATATATTGGAATATGGGGAATATATAGAATGTTTCATCAGTTCCATTGAGTGAGTAATGGCACAAAACCTCAGGCTTTCCCCCTCGTGGACTGATTTACGTGTACGACTCACTTTTCTGATGGTGTGTGTCGTATCTTCCTTTGTCTGCTTGCAAACAGATGACTTAAAACAGGAAAACTGGTTATAAGAGGGAGTGAATATGTGTCACAATTAAGGAAAGCAAGAAAAGTGAAGTAGAAAACAGACTGAGTTTACGCTTACTTTGAATTGCTATTTTACAGAGATACAAAAGTAATTTTACATTGTTTAATATGGAGAAGGTGTGTGAATGGTGTGCTCTTTTCTACCGAATCTCCTAGGGCCTGTCGAATTTTACAACCCATAAGGTATTTACACGCTCTGCCACTCTGATCCAAAGCTAGGCCTTCAATCCCTCAGGAAGCATTCATTAGCATTATAAATTAGCCCGGCTCTCAATTTTTGTGTTGATTTACTTGTCTGTTTAGTCTCTCTTTACTTTGAGAAGTAATTTGAAACAATTTACAATATAAACACGCATATGGAAGCTAAAAATAAGGAGTGATGTCAAGAAAATATGGAGGGGGAAAATGTATAAAAGAATATCAGAAGATGCTAAGTTTCACCAGGAAACTAGGCATCCAAGTGAGGGGTCATCTTCTTCTCAGGGGAGGACGTCCAATAGGTTCTGAGACCTTGGGAGCCAATGGATTTTGGTAGAAGCTGAAACAAGCACATTGTAAGAGAAATGGTTGGTGGTGCTTTATTTTCTCTTTGCTCTCCCTGAGCATTTAGTTCACTCTTGTAATTGAATATCCAGCACACCCAGGCTCAAGCACGGTGAGCCAAGGGAAGAGCAGTGGTCACAAGATTAGGGCAGCCCTGTCCAGTCATCATTCTCTTCCTATCTCCAGAGCCTATTTTCAGATTTAAATACAGAAAGTATGGATTTCCTTATGTTGCTGGAGGCCACCTTCCCCCATAGGGAGAAAGACAACCACCAAGAAATTGGTAAGAGAATGTTTTTGGCTCAAAGTTTCCTGGTAACCAACATGGAGAAACATGACTTGCTAGAGAGTTTTCTTCTCTGGTAAAATACACCATCACTGCTTTAGAAAACCATTCCTTGGCACTACCTTCTAAAAGGACCTACTTTATATTTCATTTACTTTATACAGAGGATTCTAAATATTGAAACTGACAGTATTTCCAACAGCAGGTTTACTGGAGAGGCAAACATATTGTTTGATTTTCGTTTCAACATAATCAAGCCTAGGGTTACAACGTTAGATTATAATTTGCTAACCTCCTCTGCCCCATGATTATCGGGTAGGTCTTAGACCACCTGGTCCTAAAACCATGTGTTTATCACATACTTTAAATATTTTTTAAACTCATTTATTTATTTTGAGAGAGGGAAAAAGTATGTACAGGAGAGGCAGAGAGAGAGGGACAAAGAGGGAGCATGAACAGGGGAGAGGCAGAGAGATAGAGGGAGAGAGAGAATCCCAAGCAGGCTCCTCAGTGTCAGCACAGAGCCTGACGCAGGGCTCCTTCTCAGGAAATCCATCAGATCATGACCTGAGCCCAGACCAGGAGTGGGACACTTAACCCACAGGGCCACCCAGGTGCCCTAGATTTCGTAAATATTTTAAATGGTCTTTCTCAATTATTAATTATGTCAACTCAACATTGAGACAACCTGTTTATAACACTCAGAAGAAATCAATTGGAAAATAAATATTTCCTTAATTTTCATGTGGAACACACAGAAAAAAGAATTAGAAAAAATTAGAGAAAGAGACACTGATGAGAAACAGGTTCTAGTAATATGTACATCTAAATTTTTTGTTGTCCCATGATATCTTTCTCCAAGTCTGTTCTTTTTTTCCTTTTTTCTAGGAAGTTTTCCTGGTATGACATGCTGTAAAGGTAATTAATAATAATAATAGGGGCACCTGGGTGGCTCACTCAGTTAAATGGCTGACTTCAGCCTTAGGTCATGATCTCATGGTTTGTGAGTTTGAGCCCCGTGTGGGGCTCTGTGCTGACAGCTCAGAGCCTGGAGCCTGCTTCAGATTCTGTGTCTCCCTCTCTCTCTCTGCCCCTCTCCTGCTCATGCTGTCTTTCTCTCAAAAATGAATAAATATAATAATAATGATGATAATTCCAAAGAGCTATGGACAATATAAACTTTGGCTGTGTTGATTATTTGAGTGGGCACTTCCTTACTATATTGGCTCTTTCCAACATTATTTTCTGAAGCCTATTTACATGAATATTCTTTCCTTCAGGTCCTTAAAGGGAGCTACATTAAAACAGATCCTCCCCACCTCTCCAAGAGTCTCCACGAGGTGAATATAAATAAAATCAATTTAAAGGGTAATCAATGCAATTTCATGGCTTAGACTCTCTTTCATGTCAAGCTTTTATTTCTTAAAGACCGTAAATATCACAGTGATCTTATATAATAATGATTTGGTAAGGGCCCAGATGTTATGCTTTTGATATAGCATGGGGTTAATGACAGTATTACATAAAAAGTGTCAGAAAAGAAAACCAAATTTATGTCAGAGTTGATTCTCTCTCATCCATATCTCTCTCCTAATAAATTTAGTTTTCCCTGGAGATAGCAGTAGGATATTAATTTCATACTAATTTTGATTTTGATTCTTCTATACCATTAATTTGTTCATAAGCAGTGACATGCCTTATACTTCAGAGTGAATCCAGAGGTCTCCAGAGAATGAGTTAATTAGGCAGTAGAAAGGAGAGTAGGTAAGGCTGGGTTTTCTAGCTCCTTTAAAATAGTGACAAACTCATAATTAAGCTCATTGAATTTAAAGATACTAGTATCCTTATTTTTACTTTGTAGATGGATTGCATGATGTGTTCTTGAAACAATTGGATAACTGTTTCTTTCCAAAATCCTCCCAATAAAAGGTAGTGTTTACAGAAGTTATTGTCAGAGTGCAATAAACAGCATTTTTATTTTGTTATTGTTTTTTCTGCCAGTGGGCAATATACGACTTCTGAATGGGCTTCAGTGTGAAAGAGATGGGTATAGCTCTCTGTGCGTATGTACGTTTGTGTGTATATATGTGTATGCATGTGCATTTAGCCTTATACATGGAGAGCTTTGGCCTTTGCCTTGTTTTTTTAAGTTTCTTTATTTGAGAGAGGAGGAGGAGGAGGAAGAGGAGGAGGCGAGAGAGAGAGAGGGAGGAGAGAGAGAGAGAGAGATACTGAGGGAAGGGCAGAGAGAGTGGGAGAGAGAATCCCAAGTGGGCTCCACACTGACAGCTTGGAGCCTGATGCAGGGCTCCATCTCATAAACTGTGAGATCATGACTTGAGCCGAAATCAAGAGTCAGATTCTTAACCTGTTGAAGCACCCAGGCATCCCTTCCTTGGTCTTTGTCTTTGACCCTTGTTAGGTAACCTCTAAGCCCTTGTAATGTCATTCTTTGATGTGAGTGTAACGATTCAATTGAGAAAGGGGCTTGGCCATACCAGTAAGTCCAAGAATGGGATTTGGGGTAAGGACTTTGGGTCTCACTTTCAGCTTGACCTTTAGAGGAGCTGGAGACTGAGATGAACCATGTGGACAATCCACCATACCTAAGTGATGGAGCTCCAATAGCTGGTGTTGCTCCATAATTATTGTCACACAGTGAGGCTAGAAAAGTAAAACTTCCCATGAACCCACTCTGAGAGGACAGTTGGAAACTCCACATTTACAATATTCCTGGACTCTGCCCTATGGTCCTCTTCCCTTGGCTGATATTAATCAGTATCTTTTAGCTGTAATAAACTATAACCAGGTGTATAACTGATTTATGGAATCCTCTGTTATTTACCAAAAGTCATGCCTAAAGGTATATAATTTGACTCTAAAATAACCTTCAGTTTGGACTGGGATAAGTATTGTTGAAACACTTCTATTCCTACCTCAGCAGGTGTCATAAAGATGAAAAAGAATGGGTTTTAAGAGCTCATTAACATTTCTCTTATAGAAATTTATACTTATGGACAATAATACCTTCAGTGGCAGAAATGAACATTGGGATTCCAGATATAATTTCAGTCAGATGAAAAGAGGTAGGAGATACTTGTGGCATTTGTGCTATTTGTCAAATATTCTTGGTTCTTCTACTTCTAAACACATGGGTTGTTGGGTTTTTTTGTTTTTGTTTTTGTTTTCCCTATGCCTATTGGGGTTAGGAGGGGCTATGTATGAGTTCTGGCTTGAGTTGTGCATTCAAGAGTCATGTACCACTTCTCAGCAGGAGTGCTTAGTTGCCAAGGAAACCCAGCAGAACTCTGTCTCCCTCTTAGGTGTTCACTTCATCATTGTGGGTCCCTGAGGAGCTATAATGAGCAGCGCACCACTTCACCCCTGCATAAACTGGAAACAGGGACAAGAACAAGGTGTTTAAACCACCAAGCTTTTTGACTCTGTATAACCCAGCCTATCCTGACTAATAGTGTGTGTGGGTAGGTGATGAGGTGGTTGAGGGGTGTAGTTAACCTCTCATAAAGTCTGATTCCTTACCCAGGAAATGGTAGTAGTGATCCTTACCTAGTTAATAGGGCTGCTGAAAGGGTTAAATCATCACAATGTGTATGACGTGCTTAACATGGATCTCAACACATGTAAGTAATCAATAACTAGTAGTCATCGGTATGGCACAATTTGATACTATAGCAACTCTTTGTGGATAAGCTATCACAGAAAGTTTATACCATACATCCAATCATGCACTTAAGAGAAATGAATCATTTTCCACAATCAGAAAATTAGTAATTTTTTGAAGAAGTGGGGAGAGGGAGAAGGAGAGAGATAATCTTAAGCAGAGTTCAATCTCATGACCATGAGATCATGACCTGAGCTGAAATCAAGAGTCAGAGGCTTAACAAAATGAGCCACCACAGAGCCCCAGTAAATTTTTAAATATTAATGTTTGGCTAAGAAAGCAGTACTAAGTAAGTAAATCTGTTGAAAAAAGTCAGATTTTCTGAGCCTTATGGATGGGTTTATGTTTTGAATTATCCACACCCATTTTCCTATTCTCACTGGAAAAGAGCATGACAAAGTTGAAAATAGAAGCTTCAGAACCAGGCATTCACATTCAGCTCCCCAAATCAATAGTTTGGTCATGCTGGAAAGTTAAACTCTCTGACCATTAGATTGTTCATTTTTAAAAAAGTGGCTAACACAATTTGGCTGACTAGTAATGTATTTTGAAGGATATATGTATGTATATATATATATATATATATATACACACACACATATATATATACACACATATATATATATACACACACACATATATACACACACACACACATATATACATACATATGTATATATAATCTATGTAATGTAATATGTATAATATATGCAATTGTATATATTACATATAATATATGTAATATAATATAGCATAATATAGGTAATAAAATCTATCTCAGTTTATTTATCTACATCTATCTAATCTATCATCTATCCATATCTATCTATCATCTATCTATTATCTATCTGTGTAATAGATATCTCTTTAATTTGCCAAAAACTTCTCCTTTCTTCTGAAAGCAACAACTCTCATACCACTTTTGTGGGCCTATTCCTCTCCTTAGCCCAAGCAGATGATTCCAGTGAGCCCTGCCAATCCCAGAAGCTGTTCCCATCTTCACCTCTCCCACCCCATCCTGGCCATGGAGATGGCATATTACCCAAGGTGATGCAATCTTTGGTTGGAATTTTTCACATTAGAGCAAGTAATGGAAAAGAGTCTCCTTGTATCTGATGACAGAGTTAGAAAGATGGGCCAGTAGTTTGTGGCAGCGAAGTCCCAACTTCATGGGAAGAACTGGTAAGAGAATAAAGCCTTTGCCACAAGGCCAGGAGGAGACACAGAGAATGGCCTGATGATGTGTGTTGTAAAATTTTCAATTATTCCTGAATTCTTCTGATTTCCCTAATCTGACCTCAGTGTGTCTATGTGAACCAGTACAATCCCTTTTTGCCTTAGCTAATTGCCAGTTTTTACTTTGTTTACCTGTTCTCATTTTTGATCATTTTTAACCAAATGACCCTCATACTTTTTAGACCCTGATGTATAGTGGTTGCTCAATGAATTTTATTTTTTTCTTCTGTTTTCTGTCTTTTACCTACTGCATAATTGTATATAGAATAGCAATTCCAAAATATGATACCCAAGACCCTTTTAGGGGTGTTCAAATCAAAACTGGGTATTACTTGCTCTTTGTATGACATTGACATATGAGCTTATGATTCTGGAAAAAAAAAAAAAACTGGATAAAACTGCTGGTGCCTGAGTGCAAATCAGGGCAGTGGCATCAAACTTTACAAAGAACAATTGCAATTATTTCCTTCATACTCTTACAGGGGGGAAAAAAAAAAGTAGCTAATTTCATGTAAGAATGTCCTTGATGAATCAGCAAAAATCACTAATTTTATTAAAACTTGACTCTTGAGTCATGCTCTTTCAATATTCTGGATGATGAAATAGGAATACCACAGTGAATATTTCTGCTGCATGACCAAGTACAATGGTTTTCTTGAGGAAAAACATTCATAAGCTTGAGCTACAAGGTGCACTTGCTGCTATGTTCTGGACCACCATTTTTGTCAAAAGAATAACTGACACACTAACTTTAGATATGCAGATTTGGCTTATTGCTTTAAGGACAATGACTGATAAAATTCAAGATTTCCAGCAAAAATTCAAATTCCAGAAAACTGGTATCTAGGTATCTACTGCTGTGCTGTGGAATTTCATGATGAGATTACTGGTGATATGAACCGATGTGATTTTTAGCATTATGTAATAAAATGTATCAACACTTAGAAGATCTACATAACTTAGTGAACCAATATTTTCCAAACTGCCAATGTATGATTTTACAAAATCATTCATGGGTAAGAGATTCATTCACAGTGCAAGACAGATCAATGGATTTTAAGGTAACCAAGTATGAAAAATCTAGGTAACCAAGATCCTTAACTTGGTTAAGGTAACCAAGTATTAGTATAGTTGTCAGATTGCTCATTGCAACACATGTTTAAGAAAGGACCACTTACAGAAATTTTGTATAGCATTAAAGAAGAATATCTCCAATTATCTCTAAAGGCTGTTGAAAATTTCATTATTTTTCAGTTACCTATTTGTGTGAGGCCAGATGTTTTTTTCATATACTTCAACAAAACACCATAGTGCAACTGGTTCAATGGAGAAGTAGATATAAAAATCTAATGGTGATCCAGCAATCTACAAAATAATGCCACCATCTTTACTATTTTATATTGTTTAGAACATATAATTATTTTCATGCAATATTTATGTTAGCACATTATGTATGTCTTTACATAAATATTTTAAAAATACCTGTTTAAATTTCAAATATGGTGAATACAGATAGATAAAACCTACATCAAAGAAGCTCTTTGGGATTTTCAATAATATTTAAGAGTGTAAAAGTGTTCTTAGACCATGGAGTTTGGATACCACTAACCTTGAATGTCTCTTTCCTGTCTGTTCATTCGTTTGATGCGTGTCTAATGCCTACAATGCATTTTTATACCTGCATATATCTGTTCCTGCCTAGAAAATGCTCCTTCACTTTTGTAGCTTAATGAATTCTTTTCATCTTTAAAGACTCAATTAAAAGCTTGTTTTTCCAGATTCTACCCTATTTTTTTCATAATTACTTATAGAAATATATGATAGAACTTGCTACATTTAATTATTTTTTGCATGTCTGATGGCGCACTACTCTGTGTGATCTCAAAGAGCGGGTACTCTTTCAATCATGTGTGCATCCACACCTAGAAAAAAGTCCAAGCCATCATGGGTACTCCACATAAATTTTGTTCTTGAAGGACTGAAGTTTTAGGCTCAAGGACTCCATGCTCTTTTGTTCCTGTGCCACAGAGCCCAGCTGATGACCGTGACATTGGCAAAGTCATGTACCAACATCTCAGATGCCAGAAATTGAGGCTCATGGCCAGACTTCAGAAGGAAACCCATCATGAAAGGACACGTGCCATATTGTGGCAGGAGAGAATCTGGAGATCTTTAAAGATTTCCAGCATTTCTCTGGGGCCTGTCCTAGGCAGCATCCACTTTTCATTGACAGCCTTTACCCACGACCTTACAACAAGCAGGAATTATTTGGAAGCGCTCAGTCTAGTTAATGAAAAGAAAACCGCCAACTGGCATTATCTGCTGGAAAGAAAGCAGACACATGGCATGAGGGCTTTTCCAAAACTTTCTAATTGGGTGAAAATGGGAACATTTCTCAAGATTAATAAGGGTGTCAAATCATGTCCAGCTGGCAGCTCCAGGAACTCACCGAGTGTTTAATCACACAACATGCGACCGTCACAGCCATGTAAAGTAGCCCCCTGTAAACTTTGTTTTATGGAAGGCAGCTCTCCCAGAATGCCAAGCCTGCTCCCACCTGTGATTGCTGACCATTACCTAAGGCTAAAACTGAGAGGAAATAGCAGTCCTTTTCTGTGGAAGGCGTATCCAAAGAAGCACATATTACTTAGAACCACAAGCCAATCTGACATCTTCCATGCTGTTCCCATCTGTTTCAGATACTCATACTGGACAGTTTTCAAATGACAGCAGATGTCTCCGCTAGAAAAAAAAAATTAATCAGCTGAAAAGTATGTCATTACCTAGCTAATTTTATAGTTCCAGAAGCCAGAAACTGTAGTGCTTTTGGTTATTGCCCCGAT
Organism: Hyaena hyaena; assembly: GCF_003009895.1. Lineage (NCBI taxonomy): Eukaryota > Metazoa > Chordata > Mammalia > Carnivora > Hyaenidae > Hyaena > Hyaena hyaena. The sequence continues at coordinate 774,365 of NW_024081115.1, forward strand.
TCCTCAAATTGAAACCAATGCTCATGTAAAATTAATGGTGTTTGCTTAGCTAGCTACCTAGAATTTATTATATGAAATGTCTTTTAAACATAACTATCCAGATTTGGAGGTTGCACCAAAAAATTTGGTCTTTAAATAAGCTGCAAAAGAAATTCTCCAGATTCATAAAAATCCTGTGCGGTGACAAAAGGAATGCAGTGCAGGGTCAAAGGTAAAAGACTTGAAATTTTCATTTTTTTAATCACTGCTCATGCTTAGTGATCAACTGTAGAGAAAAACCACTCTTTCTGTTTATTTATATTCATCCACCATAAGCAACTTGTATTCTGTATAAAATTAAAGGGAGTATCGATAGGCAAAGCTGATTTATGCCCTCTCCTCACCTTTGTTTCTTGCATTAGATTGGATAAGTCAGGTACAGTGTCACAGTAGGCCCCAAGCCTACCTGTGACCATGTACTCAGTCCTAATAACCTGATGTCAGATTATCACTGCTGTGTAAGTGAGAAGAAATTTAAATGATCTATTAGTTTGCTATCAGCTTGTGGTCTGAGTTGCATTCCTAGCACCATTTATTGAAAAGACTCTCTTTTCCTCATCTATATTCTTGGCTCCTTTATCATAAATGAATTGACCATATACGTGTGGGTGTGGGCTTATTTCTAGGCTTTCTGTTCTATTCCACTGATCTATATGTGTTTTTATGCCAATACCACACCGTTTTGATTACTATAACTTTGTAACATAGTGTGAAATCAGGGAACACAATGTCTCCAGTTTCATTCTCTTTCGCAAGCTTGCTTTGGCTATGTGGGGTCATTTGTGATTCCATACAAATTTTAGGATTGTTTGTTGTTTCAGATTGCTTAAGAACTGTTCCTCAGTTTGCCACAGCCTTGCACGTCTCATGGTGTGAGCCCCATAGTTCTTCAAGGCCAGATGTTTGGGGGGTTCATCTCTCAGGTGCTAGTCTGAACGCTGGAGCACCCACTGTGGGTTAGGAATGCTTTGCTCTTCAGGGAGAAGCTCCAGGTCTTGACTTGCCTCCCGACTGGGGGTCACTGTACCGGAGGTGGAGCTTAAGGGCAGATTGTGTCTAAAACTTTCCTATGTGCTTTGATATGGTTCCCCTCTCATTTTCCTGATGAGAAGGGGCTGCTCCTCCAGTTTCAGCAAACTGGAGAATTTTAACCTAGCCTAGTACTCAAAATGTTGTCTAGGGCTAGCAGCATAAAATCACTTAGGAGATTGTTAGAAGTACAGGATCTCGGACCCCATCCGGGCCTCCTAAAGGAGAGTCTGTATTTTATCACGGTGCCCTAGGAGAGTGATGAAAATCAGACCTAAGAATTATGTTTAGGGAGGGTGAGTAATTGACTGTGGTTCCCTGTAGAAAGATAGGGCTCAGCCATACTTGGGAATGTACATACCCTCGGGCTTACCTGTTCTCTGCCCACTGAGCTTGGTCCATCTTTCTGCCTTCCAAATTTTTGAGAGAATGGCTGCATTCTGTTCTATTTTCTTGTTTCAAATTCCCTTATCTCTTTTAATATATTTAAAGTAATTTAAAATTGCTGGTCCCTTTGCTGCAGAGACGCATTTGATGAAAAAGCAGAGTAACTTACTCACTATCCTACTGATACGCTTCTCCTTCTGGGATGAAATTACTCACAAAGATTTTGATGGAGCAAAATCATTTGAACAACAAAAAAGAAGTCTTCAAGATTACAGATTTGAACAGAAGCAGACATATTAGAACAGATGGACCCATGTGTTTTAAATAGAATTAAAATAAACGATAAGAGATTTATGCATCTAGCAATGAAGGAATACACATTTATTTCAAGCACACATTGAACATTTATAGAAATTGATTATTAGGCTGTTAAAAAAACACCTCAATATATTTAAAAAAAATAGGTCTCATACAGGTCAAGACCTTTGATCTCAAGATCTTTGACCACAAAATCATCAATTTAGAATACAATAATGAAAAGTGAACTAAAAAAACAAAACCCTGAATATTTTGAAACAAAAACAAAACCTTCTGACTGATGCATGGGTTTATGAAAAAATCAAAATATAAATTTAAACATTATTTAGGATTGAATGACTATGATAGCTATATGTGTTGATATGGGGGGGGCTGTACAATTGTATGAAAGTACAAAGAAACAGTTTAAGTACTTTATAAAGAAGACCGCCTCAAAATGAATGCTCTCCATCTATGTTTACATTTACTTTGAAAACCTAAAGAATACACAGATAAGTTATTTGAAACAATAAGACAGTTTACAATATCAGTTGGATATAAGGTTAATGTAGAACTCTATCTATCAGTAGGAAATAACTAGAAAATATAAAAAAGGGGAATATATTACTTATGAGACTATCAGACTATATATTAAAGAATCAGGAATAAATATAACAAACTATGTTTAAGATCTTTACTGGGAAAAACTTTATTGAGAGATACTGAAGAAGAATAAGTAGATGGTCAGGTAAATCATGTTTATATATAGGAAGACTTTGTATCATGAAGTTGTCATTTCTCTCTAAATTGGTCTTTAGATTCCATGCAATATTGAACAGGATTTGTCATGGAACTTAGAGATAATTCTATGATGTCCAAGCAGTGTGTGTGTGTGTTTGTGTGTGTACATATGTGTATACTTATACTTTGTTGTATAAGTAATTGGATACAATTGTTGTATAAGTAATTGGATACAATACAAAGTAATTGGATAATTACTTTGACTTTTTTTATGAAGTGGCAGTGACTGATTTTTGTTCATGAAAAGCAAACTAACCAATAGGATAGATCAGAGACTGATGCACGTAGGTATAGATATTAGATATAGGCCCAAGGTAGTATGTCTTATGAGTGGGGAATGAATGAAGGGATGTTTCAATAAATCAAATTGGAAAAGTAACTTCAGTGGAAAAATGTTGAAATTGGATTCCTACCACACACCATTAAAACACTCACCTCCAGCAGTCTCTGGGTGGCTCAGTCATGATCCCAGGGTCATGGGATCAAGCCCTGTGTTCGGCTCTGTGCTGAATGTGGAGTCTGCTTAAGATCTTCTCTCTCCCTCTGCCCTCCCTCCACCCCCACTCACACTCTCTCTCAAATTAAAAATAAAGAAAATAAAATGATCACCTCCCTATAGATTTAGGGCTAAATCTAAAAAACATACATTTGAACACTGAAAAAAAATTGTAAATGAATATTGTTATAGCCCAGGATATGGATATTGTCTTGAATAAGGCATGAAATTTTCTCTAAAAGACAAATTTACTAAACTTAAAATACCAAGACTAATCACTTTTGTTCATCAAACTATCAAAGATTCATTTTCAAATTAAAGAAATCTCAAACCTAAGTTGCAAATAGGAAAAAGATATTCACAATACATAAAACTGGATTAGTATCAAGAATATATGAGCACAGGTAGTCCATCAGAAAAAAAAGGCAAGGAAATAAAAATCATAGAGAAGCTCAAGATTATTGGTCATCAGGGGAATGTAATTCAAGACCAAAATTGGGGTGCCTGGGTGGCTCAGTCGGTTAAGCATCCGACTTCGGCTCAGGTCATGATCTCACTGTTTGTGCGTTTGAGCCCCACATCGGGCTCTGTGCTGACAGCTCAGAGCCTGGAGCCTGTTTCAGATTCTGTGTCTCCCTCTCTCTCTCTGACCCTCCCCTGCTCACACTGTCTCTCTCTCAATCAGAAATAAATAAAACATTAAAAACAAAACAAAACAAAAAGACCATCATAAAGTAGCATTTTATAAGCATCCTATTGGCAAAATGAAAAATTTTGTTAATACCAAGTGTAGGAGAGATGTGGGTCCCTAGAATCGGCTATACTTTGCTTGTGGGAAAGTAAATAGAAATCTAAACCTACTGTGCAGACCTTAAGAAAACATTTTTTAGGGGCGCCTGGGTGGCCTAGTCGGTTGAGCGTCCGACTTTCGCTTAGGTCATGATCTCGCGGTTAGTGGATTCGAGCCCAGCATCGGGCTCTGTGCTGACTGCCAGCTCAGAGCCTGGAGCCTATTTCGGAGTCTGTATCTCCCTCTCTCTCTGACCCTCCCCTGCTCATGCTGTCTCTCTCTTTCTCCTAGAAAAAAATAAAAAAAAAGGAAAAAGAAAAAAGAAAACATTTTTTAGCATTGTCTCCTAAAGTCAAGCATTTATATATGCTGTGATTTAAGTGTTCAGCATCTAGGTACATATCTAAGAGAAACTCTTGCCTACGTTAGTAGGAGACATGTATGAGAATATTCGTGGAAACACTGTTTTCATAATAACAGAAACAACTCAAGCCTTCTATGTGGAAAAATGAAAGAATAAACTGCTATATTCCTATAACGAAATATTATATAGGCAGTCAATATGAGTAAGCTACAATGAAAAAATGTATGGTAAATCTTACTATCATAATAGTCAGCAGAAAGCCCCCAAAAGCAGTAGAGAATGATACCCTTTTTATGAAATTAACAGTATGAAAGATATACTTTTAACTATATAGATAGACATGATTAAATTATATGTCCAGAAAACAATGAAATAAGCATGAAATTCAGAATGATGCTACATCAGTTAAGAAGACCAGATATTTAGATATAAGTGAAGATCTTGGCTTTGTGTTTTGGTTGGAGGCTTTAGGTCTATGTGTTATATTATTTAAAATAACTTAGTAGCTAGCTAATTAATTAAATAAGCACATGAATGGATTAATGATGAGATGTGTCATGCAACAGAATTATAATGAATCTAACTTGGTCCTGATAAAGTCCAAAACAACAACAGAAAAACAACCACCTCCAATTAGAATGAACCCATTGACAATGAGAGTTTGAGTGTGCAGAAAATCGAAGCGATTAACTATAGGGTAAGATCCTTGAGAAGGCAAGAGAGGGTTAGATATTAAGTCCTATCTTCGGTGGGGCAAGTGCAATCCACTTTATTGATACAGAAGGGTGGGAGAGGAAGATGTTCTTAGAATTGAGTAAGTTTGGTTGTTTGGCATATGAAGATACTTAAATGCCCATTACCAGAGATTGGGAATTTAGGATCTCTGCTAAATAACATTAGTTCTCAATCACTGAGGTTAATGGGCTAGTCTCTGTCCCTTTGGTTGGTTTGTGATACCATGGGTCTCACCAGTAAAGAAATGGCATTATCAGTGCATGTCCATAACAAAAATGTACTTGGTGGGAAAGAAAGGGTTTAAAATTAAGAACTATGCACATATACATTATATTTTGGTTAAATTTAAATTTTTAGGAGGGAATTATTTGAATTACCTTATTGCAAAGAAGATCATTGGAACTAGGATTTTTGAATATGAAATAGCACACAAATATTTGCATATAAATTGAAGAGGTAAAAAATAAGATGCTGAATGTGTATTTTATACATTAAAAGGGGAATGGCAAAGCTTCAGGCCATATGATTTTTACTTTCAAACTTCTATAAATATTTATATATTAAGGAGATAAGGTTATCTGTAAAATTAAGACTTTTAAAAAAGTTAAATTACTTCAATCAATATTCTCAGAACCAATCAAGCATTAAAGCAGATATGCAGATTGCAAAGAGGGAGACAACATTTTTTCAAAATGATTTTAAAGAAGGCAAAGACTTATTAACATATAAGATATCTTGGTACTTATCTTTTAAAAATTCCAACCAAGAATATAACAAATTTACTGCATATTTTTAAAATGTGTTTTCTCAAGATGTGACAAATTCTCTAATATTTTGGGATACTTTTGTTCATTTGTTTAAAAATGACGAAATGAGGGGCGTCTGGGTGGCTCAGTCAGTTAAGCATCCAACTTCGGCTCAGGTCATAATCTCAAAGTTTGTGATTTCGAGCCCCGCGTCAGGCTCTGTGCTGACAGCTCAGAGCCTGGAGCCTGCTTCGGATTCTGTGTCTCCCTCTCTCTCTCTGCACCTGCCCCCTCCCCGCCGCCACTTGCACTCTCTTTCTCGCTCAAAAATAAATGAGCACTAAAAAAATTGAAATAAAAAAAACAGACAAAATGTCACGTCAGACTTAATTTAGAAGAATGTATTCCTTACTATATCTTTTGAGGTTCATTACATATTATATCTAATCAAGATTATTACTCTATTGGGGGGGGGAAGAAATCTTTGTTGAATGACATCTAGATCAGGGGTTGGCAAACTCTATCCTAATGATTGTACCCTGTTTGCCATCTCTTTTGGAACACTGCAGTATAGATGAGTGACTTTTTAAAAATCAAAATAATATTCCAACATACGGAAATTCAAATTCCATTGTCCATAAAGGAACTTCTATTGGTACATAGCCATCCCCATTCAGTCACTGTCGATGGCTCCCATTTTGCTGCTAGGGAGTAGTTGAGACAGAGACAGACAGTGACATGCAAAGCCCCAAATATTTATTCCATGGCCCTTTACAGAAAAAGTTTGCTTACCCCTCATGGAGGGGATTCAAAATTTAGATATTGTGCCTAGAAAATGTTAAATTTCTAATTGATGTTCTCTAGGATGAAGCAGATGCTGTTTCAAAAAATTAAGTTATCCTATTATTTGTTTGTGGAATGCCCTTTAATTCCTTAAGTTGCTGGACTTTGATGTCACAGCCTCCTAGCCACCGTTATGCTTCAGACTTTATAATGAGAATTTTATATAAATATTTCCTGGATCCATTTTTCCACCCAAATACTTGCATCTATTTTTAACCACCTTCCCACTGCTCAGGTTACTACACAAATTCTTCCTCCATTCGCTGTACTTAATACCAACCAATCGCAACCTTGTTTAACAACGCAAATATCTGTCATCAACTGGCATTTCCTATCTAGTCCATAATATCTTCATTCAACAACTAAGTTCACACCTAAGTATTTCTTTTTTCGTATCCTTTTACTAAGAATTCATGACATCTAAAAATAGAATTATAATCATGACCACACATTTCTCACTGGGGCTTTAACATACGTGTGATATCAGTTGCTGACTGAACTCTCAAAATGCCTTGAAGATACTGTTCACTACATCATGGTATTTTTTTTTTTTATGAGACAGAGCACATGTATGATCAGGGGAGGGGCAGAAGGAGAGGGAGAAAGGATCTTAAGCAAGCTCCCTGCCCATCAGAGCCTGATGCTTTGAGATTTTGACCTGAGCTGAAATCAAGAGTCCAATGCTAAACCAACTGAGCCACTCAGGCACTCCCAATATAGTATTCTTTTAACGAAAAGTTCCTAGAATAAATATCTTACTCCATACTGGAAATAGTTGAGTTTCTACTTAGCAGTTCATCTGTTTTAGCCTTATGCACGCTGTTAAGTTCCTAATTTTATTTCCTTTTTTGCTTTGACTGCTAGAAAGTGTATGGATTCATCTTACATCTGTTCTGCTAGAAAACTTCTTTTCTGACATCTATCTACTCATTTTTATTTTGATGTATTGTATATGTATTTATAAACCACCAATATTCTTGCAGGAAAAACTTATGGTGTAAATAAACTTAAAGAATATATAAAAATAATTCATTTATTGAGTGCCAATAATGTGCTAGGAATTTTCTGTAGGTTGTATAATAGACAAACCCACAAGTTTTGGGGGACCTAAAGCTTATTTAGGGAACTCCTTTAATAAAATGAATATGGGGGCACCTGGGTGTCTCAGTCGGTTAAGCGTCTGACTTTGGCTCAGGTCATGATCTCACGGTTCGTGGTTTCAAGCCCCACATCGGGTCCTGTGCTGACAGCTCAGAGCCTGGAGCCTGCCTCGGATTCTGTGTCTCCCTCTCTCTCTGCCCCTCCCCCACTCTCGCTCTGTCTCAAAAATAAATGTTTAAACATTTTTTAAATAAAAGGAATATGAAAAATATGCTACTTCTGTAAACATTACAAAAATTCCAGACCATGTTATCCCATTGAGAGAGAGCCCCAGTGCCTTAGAAGGGGCTTTTGCAAGTGAGGGGCCCTGACTTAAATTTTGTTAGCTCGAGGTCAGTCTCTCTCTGCATGTGTTGATGGTTTATGCTGTGTGAGTCACATTCATACACTGTACCATGTTATGTTGGAGGAAGCTTACAGGGAAGTTGTCCGAGAGAGTGGGATGGTTAATTTTGTGTGTCAATTTGACTGAGCTGAAGGGTGCCCAGAGAGCTGGGAGAGCATGAGTTCTCGGTGTGTCTGTAGGGTGTCTCTTGAATAGTTTAGTATTTGAATCGGTAAACTGAGTACCTAAATTGCCTTTAGGGCACCTGGGTGGCTCAGTCAGTTAAGCATCTGACTTCGGCTCAGGTCCTGACTTCGCGGTTTGTGAGTTCGAGCCCCGTGTCGGGCTCTGTGTTGACAGCTCAGAGCCTGGAGCTGCTTCAGATTCTGTGTCTCCCTCTCTCTCATACTCTCTCTGTCTCTCTCTCAAAAATATATGAACATTAAAAAAAAAAAAAGATCACCTTCACGAATGTATGTGGGCATCATCCACTCTGTGGGAGGCTGAAACAGAATATAAAGGCAGGGGACGAATGAATTCTCTCTCTCTCTCCTCTGGAGAGGAGGGCCATTTGCCCATGGCCATCGGCGTTCCCGCTTCTCAGGCCTTTAGTCTTGGATTGATATTTACATCCCTCGCTCCCATGTTTCTCAGGCCTTAGAGTTTGGACTGGGACTACACCACCAGCTTTCCTGGGCCTCCAGCCACAGACAGCAGGCTCTGGGACTTCTCAGCCCCACAATTCTGAGCCGGTCCCTCACAATGACTCTCTTTCTGTGTATCCAAATATACCTTCTAATTCTGTTTCTGCAGACAACCCTCACTAATACCAGGAGATAACATGATTTTCCAAGGTCAGAAGATTGGTAGATGTGATTTGAACACCGAACTGTTTGGATCACAAGCCCATTAATTTAAATCACATTTTTGAGGACCTTACTTACCAGAAAGTCTGCTAAGCTTGGGGTTGCTGTGACAAAGCAGATGGCTGTGTCCCTTTTCTTAAAAAGCTTCTTGGGCTATTATTTCAATGATAGGAGCTGATCATTCCACAACTTATTTCTTCTTAACCTTCATGTTAAAAAAGAACAAGTTAAGATACATTTTAAAGATTTCTGTTCAACTAAAAATTAGTGGGCATTTTATATTTCACAGGTTTTGCTCAAATAAATGAGTGAAAAACACTCATTTCCTTTTGTTAATTATCAGCACAGATTGGTATTTTATGGATCTAACTATGATCATTAAAAATATATAGATAATTGTTCATGAGTAGAATCTATTTTGTTTTCCAAATGTATTGACTTTTCAATTGAATTCAGAAGCTGATGACTAGTGTGCTCTTTCTTGAATGGGTAACTATTTTTTAACATCTTTGTCTGAGTACACTATAGAAAGTGGTTAAAAAGATCTCTAGAATCAAACCTCATGTCCTAAATCCTGGTTTTCACTTTCTCTCCTCATGTGGGGGGCTCTTAGCTCAAGCTCCTTGCAAGGCAATAGGACTAAGATGTATCCAGAAACCTAGAAAGTCTGGAAACACAGATTTCTGGATCTGCATCCCTGACCACTGACTGGGTCAGATTCCTGGAGATGGAGCTAAATTTTAAGCCAAACTCTTAGGGGAGCTTTGATGCATGCAGACCACATTTCACAGTCTGCAGAACTCAGTTTAAAGATAATGATGAATTCAGAATTATTGTAAAATGTTAGGGTAAAAACCAAAAATCCCATTATTGGGATTTAAAATTATTAACTAATTTGATTGGGTTGAGAGGTTGTGGAAAGCTTCCATTCATCCCCTTCTTTCTGTGCGTTTCCTCTTTCTTCACTTGCACACCATTATTCTGTCCTTGACACTCTCTGCAGTTGCTTACTGCTCACTATGTATTAGTGTTTCCAGGAAACTCCTCTCCCTTCCTAAATTTTATTACTCTCTTTGACCAACGTTGTCACTCCTGTGGGTGCTCACGGGCTATGGCTCATAGATTCAATCCATGGTTTTTGATGTTTGACCTCTAGTCTGTTCTGTGATGGTCTGAATGACTCCAAAGACCTCGAACCCAACACTTCCAAAGTTGAAATTAATGCTGATCCGCCAACACACAAATTTATTCCTTCTTTTAAATTTCCTGTGTCAGTTTTAATCTACTCAGCACAGTGCATCCATTCTGCCCAAAGCAGATACTGGGCAGTTATTTTTTTCTTCACAGCCTCTCACCTTTTATGTCAAATCCATTGGAAAAATCTTGTCAACTCTTGCTCGAAAGAAAGAAAGAAAGAAAGAAAGAAAGAAAGAAAGAAAGAAAGAAAGAAAGAAGCGAATACTCAATTTTTTCGCAGCTTCTACCACATCTTATATAAGGCCTCACAATTTCTTACTGATGTTACCCTAATGGCTTCTTGTTTTGGTACCTTTTTGCTGGTACTGTTTTCCTCAAAACCATTCTCCAGAAACAAGAGCTAAGCCTACTTTTCAGAGTCCATTTTTTTGTAGCTTCATGAAAAGAGGCTGCCCGACAACATTGCCAATATAGAGGATGGGCAAGCAAAGCCTAAAGAGGTGGTGAGAGTGGTGCCCGAGTGGCTCAGTCAGTTAAGCAGGTCTGACCCTTGGTTTTGGCTCAGATCATTATCTCATGGCTGGAGAGTTAAAGCCCTGCCTCGGCTTTCTGCTGACAGCCCAGAACCTGCTTGGGATTCTCTCTCTCCCTCTCTGTGACTCTCCCTCACTCATGCGTGCACTCTCTCTCTCTCTTTCTCCTTCTTCTTCTTCTCTCAAAAACAAATCTATATAAACAAAAAAAAAGTAGTGAGAAACAGGGAAAAAACACACGAACAAACAAAACAACCACTCTCCACGCTGCTGCCAAGTTGATCTTCTTAAAATGCAATTCTGATCACTTACTCCCTTGTTTAAAATTCCTAAACAGCTCTACAATGCTGCCAGGATAAATTCACCCCCCTCGGCACGACACTGCCTACCTGCTGTGTACCTGTCTGGTCTCATTTCTCACTATTCTGTCTTTGACACTTACACTGAATTCCTGGAAGGTTGTATTCAGAATGCACTATATTTTAGATCTTTACACATTTTGTCCACGTTACTATGGTTGCCCTTATCCTTTTCTCTGCCCTCTCAACCTCGCTATATCCATCCCTCTCACTGAATCTGACTTGCGTGCTGTGGGGAGGGTTTGAGGATTTGGAGGCTGAGCAAGGGAAAAGATGACCAGCAGGTGGCGGTAGTGCGCAAAAGCTTTATTTTGCTACATATGCATGGGGTGGGGGGTATCCCACAGCAGGAGAGAGAGGTGTGGGGACCACCGTCTAGAAAAGGAGAAGGGCAAAAACTCCCAAGAGGGATGGGCTTTTGCATCAAGGTGATATTGCTCAGCACCCTGGCGGGGAGTCTCATTTTCAGACAGCTCTTCAGGGGCCAGGGCGGGGGGAGCATCTGCTTGGGGGTTTTCATAGCCTTGTGGTTTTACCCTGTCTGTGGCTAGCAGGCACAGAGTGCAGTTTTGCAACGTATACAGAGCAGGGAGAATCTAAATGATTCTGCTTAATTGGGTGACATCTAATAATTGATATGTAAAAATTTGAATTTGCCTCTGGTGAGCAAATAGGTCTCAGAGCACTGTAAAGAAATACCCAGCCAAGGCACCTGGGATGCTCAGTAGGTTAAGTCATCAGGCTCTTGGTTTCAGCTCAGGTTATGATTTCATGGTTGGTGAGTTTGAGCCCTGCCTCAGGCTCTGCTCTCCTGCTTCAGATTTTCTGCCAATCTCTCTGATGCTCCCCTGCTCCTCTGTGCTAGCTTGTTTTCTTTCTTTCAAAGTAAATAAATAAACTTTTTTTTTTTTAAGAAAGAAATACACAGTCAAGGCTTAATAGACAAGGGTCATCATTGACTCATTTCTGTGAATGTCTCTGATATGACATCACCTTTATCACACTGCACTATCATTAGATATTACTTGTGTCTCTGATAATATGAATCCCTTGAGAGTAGAAATTATCTTCTATATCTTCTATTCCTAATATGGCCTTCATAGGACCTAGAGTGAGTATTTGATACAAAGTGGGGCACTGACACATGTCTGTTTCATGAAGAATTTTATGTATCATTGAATTCATCCAGAGGTGATCATCCATCCGATGGCACCAGAAAGTCTCACGTATGCGGAGACACGTGATTTAAGCTAGGTAAAAATTTGTATTTGCGCAGAACTTGGTGATTTAATTTCAATAAGTTGAAGTAAAAGCAATTCTTTCCCAAAATACAACTTGCTTATAGAACATTGTGTTAAAATCAGAATACATGCTAACAGACCGAGGACATTTTATTCAGATTTCAATCCCCCTACACTCCAGAAGAGAATGCTTAGAATGCTTAGTATGCCCTATCTGGGGCTTGATTCCATGACCCTGAGATCATGACCTGAGCCGAACTTGAGAGTTGGACACTTAACCAACTGAACTACCCAGGTGCCCCTATCAGCGTTTTATTTTTACTTTTTATTAATTTTTAAATGTTTATTTATTTTGAGAGACAGACATGTGCATGTGAGTGAGCATGAGTGGGGCAGAAGAGAGAGAGAGAGAGAGAGGGAGAGAGAATCCTAAGCAGGCTCCGCACCGTCAGCCTGTCAGCACAGAGCCTGACATACGGCTTGAACTTGCAAACCATGTGATTGTGACCTGAACCCACGTCAAGGAGTCAGACATTTAATCAAGTGAACCCCTAGCATTTTAAGTAACCTTGCACCCCAAAGCAATTTATTCATTCTGTCTTTTATCTTGTTCATCATATGATTTTCTAAGCACACTGGCTTTTTATGGATAAAGTTAAACTTCATTACATGTCAAGTCTCATCTCAGATTTGAAATTTGTGTTGTCTGAACCAAATCTGGTTTAATTTGAGACATGCTAGGTATCATAATATCCAAAGAAGAACTCATTAATTTGAACTCTCTTCCTAATAGTGGTAATAGCTAGCTTATTTCCAAACTAGCTTCCAGTTAAGTGTTTTTTTCTTCAGAGAGATGTATTTTAATCATCCAGTGTAAGGGAAATCTTTTATCTACCTTTATCTAAGTTCTTTATTAAAGTTCATATTACTTATCAACCCTTTTTCTCTAAATCTCTAGTGCTTAGTTTGTGATTTCTCCCTCCTTCTCTCCCTTGCTTCTCTTCCTTCCTTCCTTCCTTCCTTCCTTCCTTCCTTCCTTCCTTCCTTCCTTCCTTCCTTCTTTCCTTCCTTCCTTCCTTCCTTCCTTCCTTCCTTCCTTCCTTCCTTCCTTCCTTCCTTCCTTTCTTCCTTCCTTCCTTCCTTCCTTCCTTCTTTTTGTCCCCTACTAGAATGAAGGTTCCATTTGTCTTCTCCATGGGTACATTCTCAGCACTCAACACAGTGCCTATCCCACTGGACACCCTCATTAATATTTATTAAGGGAGCCCATTACATTCCCTTTCTGTATTTTATTATTCTGCATCCTGCTTGACCATGACAATGTAAGTCGTGGACCAGGACTCAGGTTATACAGACTATACTTATGCAACAGAGAAGAGCTCACCCAGTGCATGAGGCTGGGACCTATGAGTGCTCTTGCATTTAGTTTTAACTAACTGAGTCAACCTTCACTGCCATTTTCAACTATAAGCTCTGAATAATGCAAATACATTCCTCCAAGGAGGGACATCTTATGTGAGAATGGAATGTATGACTCATTTTAAGTCTTAATATATGAGAAGAAATCATCTTAGAAACTGCAACTTTGCATTTGAAGTATCAGAAGCCTGTTTCGTTACTGGGCTGGCTAAGTGTCAAGAAATACACACACACACACACACACACACACACACACAATTATTTTATGTTTGGAAGATGGGTAATATAGCTGAGATTGACAATCCCTTTCTATCTGATTCTTCTGTCTTTTATCAGTCCTGTCACATTTTATTTCACCATATGATTGGCAGAAATATATGCAAGATCGCTTTCAACATCTGCATGACCTTGTTTAGCAGACAAACACTGAGGAAAAATGGAACCTTGACTTTCTAGATGAAGTGAGCTTATTGTAGCTATTTGTATTATGGTAGTTCTTTTTAAGAGAATGTGTCACCTTTTATTGAATGGAATGAGCTGCATGAATAATGTTCAAATCCAAAAAAAGATTAATGTCAATTGAGGCAGCTTGATTATACCTACCCGTTTTTCATTTTTTTACCAGATATCTTTGGACAGTAGAAAACTTTTATTTTTGTAATGTCTCTTTCTCCTTACTAGGACAGGAAAAAAAACCCTAAATTCCTTAAATGTAAGAATATAAACTTAATAGAAGCAAAATATTCAAATTGGGAAGTAAATGGAGCCAATGATGAGATATTTTAGTGCCTGAAAGACCTAAGATTACAAAATAAAAATTCTCCCCACCTAAAAAACTAAAAGCATAAAAGAATTTTCCCTAATAACATGAGCCATATAATCTGGCTAGAACCTGAATATATGGTTGTATATACTAATGAAAAAGTGTCACATTTTAAATCGCTTTTTCCTTACTGACTTGTATGCTGAGAATTTAGTATTGATAATATCACAATACTTTCTTCATATTAATCAGCAATGGAAGAAACATAACAAATTGTATTTGTGTAATGGATGGCATGATGGCAGTTTCTATCTTATTCGGTCCTCCAGCCGTGGGTAAAACAGATATTACTCTCCTTTCATTACATACAAAGAGATGAGCAGTCAGAGATGGTAAACGACGTGCCTGGAATGACAATGGACATGAATCTAGGCGCGCTGATTTTGGAGTCTAAGGCTCTGGTTCCCACTAATGGTGCTGTTTTCCTTCTGGGGGAGGTCCTGTGCATTAGGAGTTGGGCTGCCTTACTTTCCCCATGGTCACACTCTGCCTGCTGTGTGGACGCCTACCTCTGTTGTGGTTTTATGTTTTATTCCAGTTGGTCTATCACACACTCTGTTGTCTGTTGCCTCATATTCTCAGACACCGTTTCCTGGCCATCTGGAGTATGCCCCCCGCTGGCCATAGTGAGCTCCTATGCCACACACACCTTGTTTTCTCCCTGTCTGCACTTGACCGCTATGAGTAATCCTTTCATGTTAGACCTTGACCAAAAAATAAGGTCTGCATGATTTGTATTTTTGCGTTTAAGAAAGCAGTAAATGGTATCATACTACGTGTAAGAAAGAGCCTTTATTCCACGAGGAGAATTGTCAGATAAAATACAGGCTGCCCTGGTCAGTTTGAATTTTAGATAAAACAGCAAATTCATTTTTTAAATATCTTTAATGTTTATTTATTTTTGAGAGAGAGAGAGAGAGAGAGCAAGAGCGAGCGAGCATAAGTGGGGAAGGCAGAGACAGAGGGAGACACAGAATGTGAAGCAAGTTCCAGGCTCCAAGATGTCAGCCCAGAACCCAATGCAGGTCTTGAACTCATGAACCATGAGATCATGACCTGGGCTGACATCAGCTGCTTAACTGACTGAGTCACCCAGACGCCCCCAGCAAATTTATTTCTTAGTATAAGTATATCCTAAACATTCACGCTTATACTGAAAATTGATGTTTATCTGGAATGCAAATATAACTGTGTGTCCTTTGCTAAATTTAGCAAATGTAACTATAAAGGAAGTAGGGCCGTTTTCCAAGTCACCTCAGATCTCATTTAATAGTGTTAGTGTAGGAGAATCTACAGGTAGGATTGGAATATGTGAAGAGTCCACAGAGGGATTTTCGCAAGCAGCATTTTACATGTCAAAAAAGATCTTTGCTTCCCATCCAGCCACTGATTGTTTGCGAATTCACCAAGACTGCAAGTTGAAGCAGAAAGCTGCATGATGACAGATGGGACATTAGCCTGCTTTCCATTATTAAACTGGGAAGTGAGTCTGCTGTGTAGCTGAAAATGTCTGCAATAAAATACAATTACGTTCCGTGCCTCAGTAGATTTCAAATTATAAAATTTATATTACAATCCATGGCAGCTTTCCTGTTAACATACTAATGGTTTAAATTAGTGGGTATGCCTTACTATCCACTTCTGAGTTTAATAAAGAAAATATAACATTATTGTTTGCATTCCAGACTATCCTACATTAATCTGGGACATTTGCATGGTGCTTCTCACGTGTGTGACTCCGGGGAAGGCACCATGGCGGGTGCAAGGCTGGGGGTTGCGATGGATGAATTCTAGTTTAGATGGACTCACAGCCAAAACGTACAGTCATTGTCAAGTAAGGTGTCCATAAAATACCTGATTTGCATATTCTCCCTTTTCACATATTTTCCTTTTTTCACACCTTCACTTTTGTGTGTCGGAGTACCCCACTTCTGCGCACCCCTTTTCTGTCTTCCTTAGCTACAATTTTGACTCTACTTCTTAAAAAGTTTCTTCACTTGAGATGTTACTTCCTTCTCAGTCGTAGTCTGCACACCCTTCCCTGCACATCCAACAATATCCATTCTCCTTTGTGCAGCTTCCAATGTGGCTTTTATTTCTGTGGGGATTATTCTCTTATGCAACTTTACTTAGTAAGACTAACTGCTTCCTCACTTACTGAGTAAGCTATTCTTTTTTTTTGTAACTTTTTTTTACATTTATTTATTTTTGAGAGAGGCAGAGAGACAGAGTGTGAGCAAGGGAGGTGCAGAGAGAGAGAGGAAGACACAGAATCCAAAGCAGGCTCTAGGCTCTGAGCTGTCAGCACAGATCCCGACATAGGGCTCAAGCTCATTAACTGTGAGATCATGACCTGAACCAAAGTCAGACGCCCACCCAACTGAGCCATCCAGGCACCCATTGATATTTTTGAAAGTGAAACACTTCTTATTTTATCTACTTAGTATTTGATAAGAATCTATCCATGTGCACCCTGGAGAGGAAATGTTTTCCCCAGAACCACATGCTGGGTTAGAATCACCATGACTGCCTACACATGTTTAAACTGTTTTTATTTGTGGGGTTTGTATATTTTCTTTTCTTTCACATATGTGGTACTTGAGGTCAGGGGGATGGGTTTGTAGTCCATCTTTATATACCCAGCTCACACCTAGGATTAAATAGAGAACAGAAATGAAGTAACTAGACTTGAATCCACTCACTGAAAATATTTAATATCCATTGAAGTTATTTTTTTCTATACTTTCTTTTTTTACAATTTTTTTTTTTAAAGAAAAACAGCTCATAAACCAAATGCTTTCCCCAGCGGGGGGAAAATTAGAGGCTTATATAGGTTAAAATAAAAATATAAGGATTCTTCAAATAATTTGAAATTTTTCTTAAAGTTATACTTAATTTATTTTAAGGGGTGCTTGGGTGGCTCAGCTGGTTGGGCATCTGACTTCAGCTTAGATCATGATCTCACTGTTCCCAAGTCAGGCCCTGTCCTCACAGCTCAGAGCCTGGAACCTATACAGATTCTGTATCTCCCTCCCTCTCTGCCCTTGCCCCACTCGTGCTCTCTTTCTCTCTCTCAAATAGATAAATTTTTTTAAAAAATTAACGTTATTTATTTATTTTGAGAGAACCAGAGTGGAGGAGGGACAGAGAAAGAGGGGGAGAGAGAATCCCAAGCAGGCTTCAGGCTCTGAGCTGTCAGCACAGAGCCTAACATGGGGCTTGATCTCACGAACTGAGAGATCAAAACCTGAGCTGAAATTAAGAGTTGGATGCTTAACCTACTGAGCCACCCAGGTGCCCCTCTACTTGTTTTCTAACTTACAAATTTTATAAAATGATGCACATTGAGAAGGATTTATACTAAGTTTGTTGCTTGGGGTGCAAGGTGGGACGATATTATCTGGCTAGTATTCCCCTTATCTTTGTTATTTACAATTAAGTACCATTGCAATGCTCAGTTTTTTAAAGGGTCATTAGTTTACCATGTGAATTCTTATTTTTTTGCTGCAGAGCTTCTTACCATGTGGGACTGCCTTTACTATTTTGATATATATCTGCCTATTCAGTTAGGTTATTGGAGGGGGGCAGTTGCCTGAATCCGTTTGTTGCCAACTTGCAGAGAAAGCGAATTCGGGTCTTGGGCGTTGTGTTGGGGTGGTAAGACCATCCTCACATTTGCTGATTTGCTGGGAGGACTCACAGGATGCAGCATACAATCATCCTCACCGCCAAGATTTGTTACAGTGAAAGGATTCGGTGCAAATCAGCACTGGGAAAGGCGCACGGGGCAAATTCCAGGGGAAACCAGGTGTGAATATCCAAGAGTCTTCTCCCAGTGGAGTCATTAAAAGCACCCTTACGTCCCGGAGCACTGAATTGTGACGGCCACTGTGAAGCACTGTCTCCTGGGGAAGTGCATTAGAGACTCCGTGCCCAGGGTTTTACTGGGGGCCGGTCATGTAGGCACCCACTGCTGAGCACGAATCAGCATCCCCGGGGGAAAGCCGTGTACGGCACCACCATGTTGTTTACACTGACATTTCACTGGCACAGGCACTAACTCGAGCACAGGAAGACCTTGTTAGTTAGGCAATGCTGGGAACCGGCCCGAATCCCAGGTCCCGGTCACCGGCCGCGGGCTCCCCTTACAGGCTGGCGTTGCTCAGCAAGGCGGTCTCAGGTCCCCCCACATCAAGGCTCCACTACACACGCGTGCTGCTTTAAACCCTAGTCCCCCAGCCCGCGAAATCAAATCAGGAAGAAAGATCTCAAAATTGGAGGTGAAAGACAGTTTGCAGGATGGCTTCTCAGGTACATTCTGATAAAATTCCTCCCACTTTCTATTTTCTGTGGAACGTGGATTACTACTGTGATAGAACTGAGCAAGTAGGCAAATGCAAACTTTTTATAACAGGATACCTTTTTTTGGATTATATAAACCTTTGTTTGAGGTAGATTTCAGATATTCTATAGCCTCTTACTCTGCTTTTTCATTGTATGTAGCTCACTTTATGTATTATAGTTTTACTAGTGTTTTTTTAAGTGTTATATTCACTAGAAACTGGACCAGTGTTTGGGCCATTGTAGACACTCAATAAATACATATTAGTTGCTACATGAATGACACCAGGAATCACCATGAAGGCTGATAGACTTCTGTGATGATTAGTTTCTGTCTTTGTGTTCTTTTAATAGTATTTAATGCATTTAGTAACAGTATCTAATATATCTTCCACAAATTGGTTTTGAACTAGTTTTTGAACACATGCTTTTGTTTTGTTTTAATCTTTCCTCTTTTTTCAGCTCTCATACCTTCCAAGATATAGCAAGAACAATGACAATTGATTTATTAAAGAAAGGCATCCTGTAGTCTTCTATGCATCAGTAGGGATGGAGATAGATGTTGATGTATTTATACGTATACGTGTGTATATATGTATATATGCATATATATGCATATGTGTGTATATGTATATGTGTGTATATCTGATGTGTATATATGTGTGTATATTATATACGCATGTATGTGTGTGCATATGTACATAGATACATGTATATTATATATGTATATGGGTGTATACAGACATATATGCATACATGCATATGCATATATGTGCACATGTGTATATGTATATATGCATATGTGTATATGTATATATGGTGTGTATATGTATATACATAGGTTTATATATTATGCATGTACATGTATATGCATATGTATGTATGCATATACGTATATGTTTGTGTATATATATGCTCATAAAATTAATGAATACCCTTTTTTTAAAGTTCTCAATGACCTTTCGTATTATAATTTTGAAAACCAAGTCCATCAATGCTGACTGATATTTTTTCACTTATTATTCTATTCCTAGTTTCTAACAAATTATCAACAATATGGAGGAAGCTCATTGACAGGTAGTAAAGGGTGACTTTTACAACTGTTATCTAAGATAACACCATGACCAAAGAGAAAGTTCTGCTTTCGCCTTAGGCCAGACTGTTATATTTTTCCTAACTCAGCCTCAAAAGACAAATGGTATTGGGGTGGGTGGGTTGCTCAGTCAGTTGGGTGTCTGACTTCAGCTCAGGTCATGATCTTGCAGTTTGAGGGTTTGAGCCCTGTGTCAGGCTCTGTGTGGACAGCTCAGAGCCTGGAGCCTGCTTCAGATTCTGTGTCCCTCTCTCTGCCCTTCCTCTATTTGCTTTCTGTCTCTCTCCCAAAATGAAGTAAACATTTAAAAAATTTAATAAAGAAAGAGAAGTGGTATTAATACTATCTATTAAATCTCAGTCAATAATTGAACTACATTTAATGTGGGTGTCTTCAGTATCATGAACCCACATAATTAATAATGGCAGTAATAGCAAATACATAGCTCTCACCACATATCACTGTTACAGACCTTTTACAGACGTTAACTCCATTTATTTTTACAAAACTAAGTAGGTATGATTTTTAGGTAGGAGTGAGGTAGGTATGCTTTTATCCTCATTTTGCAGATGAGGAAACTGAGGAATAGAGTGTGCACAAGGTCACACAATGCGTTTTTGAATCTGCCTTTAGAATCCATGCTGCCAACTGCATAGCTGTGCTGGCTTTCTTCAATCTATGCGTCAGGGTTGCTAAATTGAGTCTATGTTGTCCTTGAGTTTGGTCAGGCCAGGACATACTCGTCCCACATTTGAGGTTTGAAGGAGGTAGTGAGCTTGCTTTAGATCTATAATGTGTCCTCACGTTACCCTTTATCAGACTCTCAACTAGGTTCTCAGAGGGAAAAGAAGGAAAAAATCAGTTTGGTGATATTTTTTTTTTTTGCTCCATGTCATACCCAATGTATTCTACTTTTAAATTTCAAACTAGTTAGAAATTTACATAAGCATATGAAAGGAAAATACAATACATTTTGTCCTTATTTTTGCAACTTAAGAATATATATACCTTTGATACAGATTTATTGCAGGTTTCTTTCATATTTCTGCATTTTATAAAAACAATTTTCATCTGTGACATCTTAATAAAACACTACAATTGAAGTAACCGTTACCTTTCCAACCTTCCAATTTTCCGCAGGTATGCTTTGAGTGACAGAGTAACCTACATTACTTATAAAATGAGGAATTCTCATAAAAGTGTAGTAGGTTTTTGGATTTGGGCAATTGTAATAATTGTGACTATTATAAAATAAGATGATATCTATACTTCTTTCCCTTTCAAACTAATATTTTTTAGTGAATTGGAAGCGATAAAGTTTCTATATGATGAAAACTCAGAACAGTAGAGACAATTATCATCCCAATGGATGTCTAATCATCTTGTCACACTTGCAGATTGGATGGCACTATTTATAGCTGACAGAGAACAAAACTCTGCCTGGTATTTTCTTATACTAGAAAACTACTGTTTCAAAATATTAAAAAAAAGTGACAGGCTTTGTTTATCTGTGTGGCTTATTGATGTGTTTCCTCTCTTGTCAGTAGACCTGTGGGCAACTCAGTCCTCCTGTCAGCGAATCCATCGGCAGGGGGCGCTCTATCCAGGGAGAGGAGACGATCATTTTCTGTACAGGGTCCCTTGAAGCAGGGTGGGTCAGTTTTAGTTCGGTGCATTTCAACCCCACTGGAAAGCATTGTCAAACTGGAACACAATTCTTCACTTGTATTACTATGCATGTTCTTTTCTTTTCTTTTAAGTTTTATTTATTTTAGGGAGAGAGAGAGAGAGAACACAAGTGACGGAGGGGCAGAGAGAGAAAGAGGGAGACACAGAATCCAAAGCAGGCTCCAGGCTCTGAGCTGTCAGCACAGAGCCTGATGTGGGGCTCAAACTCACAAACCATGAGATCCTGACCTGAGTTGAAGTCAGATGCTTAACCAACTGAGCCACCCAGGCACCCCTGTCATGTTACTTTAGAAGGAGGATTTTTATATGTCAAATGAAAGGAATGAAATCAAATGTAATTGGATTTTTCTTCCTGGGTTTCCACCCAACACAAGGCATAGTGATTTTTAGTACGTAGATTAAGAAGGACCATATGTTTTCATGCACTTCTGCAACAATCCTGTGTTGCTTATTGATACCCAGTTATGATAGTTTTGTAAGCGACCAGCTGATTTCAAGAACTTGCAAAAGCACTGCTTATACTGATTCTTCCATATGGATTGAAACACAGTGATAGGCAGTCAAATGCTCTTTTGGCGACATTGCCAGAGACTGAGTCACTACAGGAAACAGATGCCCTGGGGTAGATCACAATCAGAGACACTGCAAAATCCGTACACTCGCCAATGTTTCAGGGGTTGAATCCAGCATTATTAAATTATAGACCTTCATAATCTTGGGGCTACACTTTACTTATTCTCATCCAACTCACGGCTCTGAAGTTGGGAAACCAGAGAAAAGCTGGAGGTAGCAAATTATCTTTTTAAGACTGAAGTGAAAACTCATCTCTTGCAAAGGGAAATTCTGTGGTCCTGTGAGAGAATGGATTCTACACTGGGCCACTGTCGAGCCAGGAAGGTAACTAGCTGAGTTGAGTAGAAATATGGTGGCTAGTGTAGGTTAGTAGAAAGAGTAGGGGAGTGGAGGTAAGGGTGCTGCAGGGAACCATAAGAGAGGTGACCTGGATGAGCCTCCGAGCTGAAAGTCTTCTCCAGTAGCAGTTTGTAAAGTCTTCCCAGAAGGCATGTTTATGGGTGAGCTGGACTCATTGAAAGGGCAACTCTCAATGATCACAAGTTAAAACTTTTTCTATCATATGATGTTCCTCAATATTATCCACCAGGTTAACTGAAAATTTGTCTTTGAACCTGAGAATTGACCACTGCAGCTTCCGTACCCTCAGGGCTCTTGCCGGGCTAGTCTCTCAACTTTGGGAGATCACCACTTCCCTTTGGCTTAGAGGCATCCTCTCTGGAAGTCCTATTTCCTCCCATTCCTTTCCCCAGTCACATTTCAGTGACAATTTACTTAGAACTGAATTGTCATCTCAACTCTGCAACCGGTACCATTCACTATGGAAAAGTTACTTGCTCTAAGTATAAGCTTCCCCACTTGAGGAAGATTATGTTGAGTAATCACTTGATCTCTATTTTTAATTTTTAATTTTTAAAAATTTTTAATATAATTTATCGTCAAATTGGCTTCCATACAACACCCAGTGCTCGTCTTTCTAAACAGTAAAAAAAACATATCCTAATGATGTATTCTTATAATGTCTTAAAATAAATGATTTATTAAACTATGATAAAGTCATTTAACTATTATTCCTCACCTCCCTTTTTCTGTTGTTGAGAAGAGAATTCTGGCAAGTTGTTTATTAGTATTTGTGAAGTTTCCACCTCATGCCAATCAACTGTAGAGCATCATATAATTATGACTTATTACTTTATTTTTCTTTTTTTATATTTTTTTAATTTATTTCTGAGAGAGAGAGAGAAAGAGAGAGGATGAGCAGGGGAGAGTCTGAGAGAGAGACACACAGAATCCGAAACAGGCTCTGAGCTAGCTGTCAGCACAGAGCCTGACACGGAGCTCGAAACCAAGAACCTTGAGATCATGACATGAGCCAAAGTCAGACGCTTAACCGACTGGGCCACCCAGGTGCCCCAACCTTATTTTTTTTTAAGTTCATGTATTTACTTTGAAAGAGAAAGAGCGAGTCAGCATGAGTGGGGGAGGGGTAGAGACAGAGAGAAAAAGAGAGAGAGAATCCCAAGCAGGCTCCAGGCTGTCAGCGCAGAGCCGGATGCAGGGCTCAATCTCACAAACCTTGAGATTATGACTCCTGATCCAAAATCAAGAAGAGGTGGATGCTTAACTGCCTGGGTCATCCAGGTGTCCCTTCCTTTAACTTTTTAGCAGTGTAGGTCTGCTGGCACCAAATTCCCTGTTTTTGTTTGTCTGTGAGTCTATTTCTCCTTCACTTTTTAAAGACTATTTCCACTGGGTAAATAATTCTGGGTTAACAGAGTTTTTTGGTTTTGTTTTGTTTTGTTTCTTTCTCACTTTAAAGTATCTTGTCTTCTTTCTCACCTGACATCTGATGAAAAGCCCATGGTAATTTTTATACTTGTTTCTCTGTAAGTGATGTGATTCCCTCTCCTGGTGTTTCAAGATTTTGTCTTTGTATTTGATTTTCAGCAATTTGAAGATGATAGGCCAAGATAAGCTTTTTGTAGGGGTGTCTGTCCTGCTTGGTGATCTCTGAGCTCTCAAGGAGCTCCGAGACCTATCACCGATCTCACTTTGCTATCTATCTGTCACTAATTTTGGAAAACACTCAATGCAATATTGTGGTTTATAATAAGGAATTATGCGTTTACTCCACACACAAAGCTCTTCAAACCCTTGGAGTTTCCAAAGCATAGAATGCTATGTTATGTTAGTGAGACCACTTTTAGAAAGCTCCTGGGTAACCTAAGGAAGTTGGGGGGAGTGTTGATCAAGGAACCAACCCTGTGATGAGAGGGTTAGAATTTTCATTCCTACCCCAGACCTCCAGGGAGGAGAGAGAGGCCAGAGATTGCATTCTATCGCTAATGGCCAAAGATTTAATCAATCACTCCTGTGTAAGTAAACCTTCATTAAAAACATAAAAGAAGGGGATTCAGAGAGCACCCCAATTGGTGAGCATGTGGAGATGTGGGGACAGTGGCATGCCCAGAGAGCTTGGAAGTTCCACACCCCTTCCACATACTCTGTGCTGCACAGAGCCTTCCTGTGGCTGCCCCTGAGTTCTATATTTTTATAATAAATTGGTCATCTAGTAAGTAAAATGTTTCTCTGAGTTCTGTGAGCTATTCTAGTGTGTTAATCAAACCTGAGGAGGGGGTCTTTGTAATCTCATCTATACCAGGTTGGACAAAAGCACAGGTGATGACTTGGATTACCAATTGGGGTCTAAAGTCTTGCAGATCTGATGCCATCTTCAAGTAGACAGTGTTAGAATAGAATTAATTGCTTGGTGCTGTGGGGAATAAAAAATACATTGTACTTGGTGTCAGAATCAGACCCCACCATTGTGATGAGGGGACATAAGACAAACTGACCCCTTGCAAACAACCCCCTCCCCACCCCCTGCTATGGGACATGTGTGACATTCCTCAGGCACTCCTGGCTGCCCAAGAACAAAGGAAAGGAAAGAAAACACATGGTTAACTATAAAGATCACAGTCACGCAGGACATGAGTCTCCATCAGTTTACAAATATCTTAGTAAATTACAAGCAAAAGGCAATCTTATCAGTAGCCTCTTCTCCAGAAACCATAGACTTGGTTTCCTGGAGCCCCAGTATCACCCCTCCAAAGTGATGTGGGGAACAAAGGCCGGAGAGGAATGGCAGGTCAAATTAAATTTTATAAACCTACAGCCCATGGACAAATACTTGAGGCAAACACAGAGTATAACATTTCTCCAGGAACCCCCTACTGTCCCAATGTTAATGCCTCACTAGAAGGAACACAACCTTAGCTTGACCATAGCAAGGCCCTTGGCATTTTAAGAGTCCTCTTTAGCATATGACAGTCTTTCTGGAGGCCCCTTGTTTGTCTTTAGCTCCCCCAGCTCCATAGTGTAGAATCAGCCCCAGGGCAGCTCTTCCTACCCAGAGGTCCTCTCCCCGACAGACGCTTTAATCAGATTACCTTTTTTGCACCAAAGACAACTCAAGAATTCTTTCTTGGCCATCAGCTCCTTACCTGAACCCCCACCACTCCAAAACCTCATCGGTTGTTTCCTTAAGTATTTATTGTGCCCTGTTCTCTCTTTATTTTCCCTCTGGGATTCCAATGCCATGTATGTTAGACCTTTTGGTATTGTGTCATAGCTTTCAAGATGCTCTGGGTTTTGTTTTGTTTTGTTCTATTTACTCTTTTTCCTCTTTGCATTTCAATTTGGGTAATTCCCATTAACTTATCTTCAGCTCAGTGATTTCCTGGTTGAACCATCTGATGAGCATATCAAAGTTATTAATTATCTCTATTACTGATGAGGGAGCATAAGGCCAGTTGAAAACCTGCAAACCCCCTCCCGCCTCAGGTGGGGTAAGGGGGCCCTTCCTCAGGCACTCCTGGCTGCCCTAAAGCTAAAAAAGGAAAACAAACAAACAAACAGGTAACTGGTAGAGATCACAGTCATGAAGGACCCAAGTCTCCAGCCTTTTACACATGTCTTAGTAAATCTTATCTTATCAATAGCCTAACCTCCAGAAACCCAGAAACTCACCTTCCTGGAGCCCTGACATTACCCTCCCTTCCACAGTGATGTGGGAAATAGAGGCAAGAAGAAAATGTAAATAAAATGGAATTTCCTTGTAATTTAGAGCCCATTGACAAATACTTGATGCAGGCTGTTAACAGTTTGCTAGAAGGAAAAACAACCTTAGCTTGACAACCAGCCAGGCCTCCTTCCTCTTTAGCATATGAAAGTCCTTGGGAGGCCTCCCTTTTGCCTTGACCTTTCCTTCCTCACTAACCCAGCGCAGCTCTTCCTGCCCTCTGGTTCTGTCCCCATGCTTTCATAAAACCACCTTCTTGCCCCAAAGACAAAGACATCTCAAGAATTCTTTCTTGGCTGCTGGCTCTGGATCTCCACCAGCACTGCAACACCACATCGATTGCCATTTTCTTTAATCCTAGCATTTTGATTTGAATGGTTTTTATAGTTTTCATCTCCGGGGTGAAATTACCTATCTAATCTTTAATGTTGCTTATTTTTCCATCAGAGCATTTAATATATGAATCATAGACATTTTGAATTCCCTGTCTGATAACCCGCACATCTGTGTCATAACTGAGTCTGCATCAGATGATTCCTTTGTTTCTTCAGACTGTTTTTTTTTTTTTCTTGCCCTTTGGTGTCTAATAATTTTTGGTTGAAAGGCAGACATGCTATATAAGACAGTACTGAGATAAATACTGATATGCTTAGAGGTGAGCACACGTTTCTTTCTGTTAGGTCTTTGATGTGGGGATAATGATTCTTTCTAAGCAGGTCAGTATAACCATTTAGTGTTTCATGGGTCTTCATTTCTTTCCCAGTCAGTGATTTCTGTCTTGTTGAGCACAGTATACAAACAAAAGCATACATGTGAACTTTAGTCTTGTTATATAATAGACTATATCTAATAACAGTGTAAATATTACAATTTAGAAAAAACAGGCTGCGTTTGACCATGATGAGAAGTTGGGGAATGATAGGGAGTGATTATTTAAAGGTTATGGGGTTTCTGTTTGAGACGAAACAAAGTCATGGAAATGGACAGTGGTGTCTTTGAACCAGTCACAGATGGATTAATTCCACTGAATTAAACCCTTCGCAAGGGTAAAATGGCAAGTTTTATTTGATGTACATTTTACTACAATAAAAAAGTGATTTAAAAAAATAGTAAATGTGTTTATGCTTGATTCTCTGTCAGTATTATTTTATCACAATTTAAAAGCCACAGACTGTTTTCTGAAAAAAACTGTAGAGAAGGGAATGAGTTCATTACGCGTAATACCAGGCCTTACTCAATGATCATAAAATTTACTGAAGCAAAATTGAGGCTGCTGATTCTCTTTGTCCATACTCTGACAACTTTACAAACTCATGATTATATATTCATATTCCATCTTTTAGTTTTTTTTGCCTGGGGGTGTTCTGATTCCCATCATATCTTTAGTTATTAATAATTATAGTTTATTTATTTATTTATTTATTTATAATATATATAGTTTAGTTATATATAATATATAGTTTAGTTATTAATAGTTATTTAATAATTTAGTTAGTTATTACTTGAAGTGCCCGGTTTTGTCTTATCATGCATGCTTCTTTTTTTCTTGAATCCATGATTTTGACTATCAGCTGTTTTAGTTTGTACTATGATATAAGAATTTTTGACACGTTAAACGTTTTGCTGAATTTTTTCATTTTACTTTACATTTCTTGCTTCCACTAGACTACTTCCTGTCATATTTGACTATTTGGGTTGATTAATAATTCTGAAAATGTACAAATACAATCTGAAATTAAACATATCCCAAAGCAATACAGATGCATTTCAAAATTATTTTGTATTAACCTATGTAATCATATAATCGAGTCATTCTTATGCTACAAACACTGACCCTATGATGTGT
This sequence comes from Hyaena hyaena, assembly GCF_003009895.1. Lineage (NCBI taxonomy): Eukaryota > Metazoa > Chordata > Mammalia > Carnivora > Hyaenidae > Hyaena > Hyaena hyaena. The sequence continues at coordinate 802,439 of NW_024081115.1, forward strand.
GTAGGTGGATAGATAGATAGATATACAAACTGATAGATTTATTTTTTTCTGGACATTGCATTTTATTTTTTCATTTCCAGCTTCACTGAGGTATAAATGACACATGAAATCAAAATATATTTAGAGTATACAACGTGATTGCTGGCTATATGCATACATTATGAAATGATTAACAATCAGGTTATTTAACACATCCAGTACCTCACATCGTTTGTGTATATGTATCTACGTGTGTGTGTGTGTGTGTGTGTGTGTGTGAGAGAGAGAGAGAGAGGGAGAGAGATAGACAGAGAGAGAGACAGAGAGAATACTGAAGATCCATAAGCCAGATCTTTTTTCAAACTCTTTGGCTGGATTGGTTATTGTTGTCTGCCATTTCATCCCAACCACCAGAATTTGTCCCTGTTTTTAAGAATTTAAATGCTGTATCTGAATTAACACCTATTCTTGTCTTAGTGACTTATTAAACTTTTATTTCTTCTTTGTTAGGATATAATTTTACTGAAATTGTAACCAAGTCTAAGCTCGTTCTGCTCACCTGCTCACGTTCTTCTCTGTGAAGTCCAAAAGCAAGAAGTTAGGGCAAGGAAAGCAACTTCAGAAAACTAGAGAACCAGGAAAATGGTCGACTATTGTCCCTAGGAACCATCTCCCTCTCCCTCATCTTCTTTTATGTTAGCAGGAGCAGTAGGGGGGGTGGAGTCAAGAGGTGACTAACAGTGGGGAAAGTTGTAGAACTTCTTTTTCCTAGGTCAGATGATCTTTGAGTACAGGAATCTGGCCATGTCGTTCTCATACATCTTAACATGGCAGGGTCATTTCTGTACATACTTTCTTATCTCCTTGAGGTAGGTAGGTTTTGGGTAAAAACAATTTTTATGCAAATCTCAGCTGTAAGCAAAATTCTTTCCATGATTAACATGCCTACCTGTGGGGCTAAGCAGAAGTTTCTAAGCTGTAGGTCACAACAAGGGAAACAGAGTCAGACTTGCTAAGTTTCTCCATTACAAAATGGTGCAAGCTGTATATAATCCCCTTCAATGCTTCAAAAGCCATAAAAACATATTCGGAGCAGAATGTGTGATTTTTACTTTGTTTACAAGAGAATTAATTTAGAAACCCCTTGCTTGAGGATAATCTTACAGAAAAGCCAATTTAATCAATCAAGTATATTCAAATGAGTAGATATCTGATAACTTTTTCATTCTTTACAATTTGGTTCTTTTTAAAACAAAAGACCTCCCCAAAGTTCAGCTCTTATTTGATTAGCAATACTAAGGTGAGGGGGGAAAAAAAAGATGGGATAGTTGGCCCAAACTGGGCTGGGGGTGGGGAATCAAAACATCTTTACAACATATTCCAGCCTTGGAAGAGGTTAGGAACTTACAGTCACCTGCTATGAATTTGAGTAGTTAAATTTATATCACAAAACTTAATGACCATTCCTGTGCAAACTGTAGGTACCCAGAGTATTGCTCCCTAACATAGGACATAGTCAGTATGTTAAAGAGAGGAGCTAACATTTATGGAGTGCCGATGTCACGTAAAGCATATCACTTAATTTATTTTTCAAAACAATCCTGCAATGTAGGTATCACATTTTCATTTTATAGGCATTGCACTTAGCACAGAAATTCTAACATACTCAGTGTTTCAGTCAACAACCCATCGCACAGAGCCCAGATGGCCCCGTGAGCTACCACAGGTAGCTTCTCCATCTGTGGACTCCCTCCATCTCTGTTTACAGATTATGAAGCACACACCATGCAAGTAATCTTTTGGTGCAGGAAAAGTAAATGCTACAACCCGATTATGATGCAATCTATTATCATAAAGATTCTATGTAGACACAACCATAAAGAGATATGTTTCTCAATATACCTTTAATACATCTTTAAATCCTACGTTTAACACAACATTCATAAAAAGATGCCATCACATTTGACCATGTAATGAAATGCTTGCATCTTTCATTATCAACCTATCAGATTTTTTTTAAAAGGCTATTTTCTTTCTTTTTTTAAAAATTTATTTCTGAGAGAAAGAGACAGAGCAAGAGAGAGAGACAGCATGAACAGAGGAGGGTCAGACAGAGAGGGAGATACAGAATCTGAAGCAGGCTCCAGGCTCTGAGCTAGCTGTCAGCACAGAGCCCGACGTGAGGCTCAAACCCACGAACTGTGAGATCATGACCTGAGCTGAAGTCAGACGCTTAACCGACTGAGCCACCCCCCCCAAAAAAGGCTATTTTTTAAGAGCAGTTTTAGGTTGACAAAAATTTAGAGGAAGGTTCAGACATTTCCTATACAGCCCTGCCCCTCCTTCCCCCTCCCCTCCCCCCCCCCCCACCCCCCCCCCCCCCCCCCCCCCCCCCCCCCCCCCCCCCCCGCATAGCTCACCCCACATCGCTCACCATGGTGGTGCTTTTATTACCAAGATAAACTTATGCTGACGTATCTTAATCTCCCAGAGTCCACTGTTTACTTTAGGGTTCACACTTGGTGTTGGACACTCTGTGGCTTGGACAAATGTATGAAGTCATATACATTATACAGAGTATTTTTCACTTCCCTAAAAAGGCTCTGTGCTCTGCCTGTTTGTCTCTCTCTCTCTCTCTCTCTCATCCCTGGCAACCACTGATCTTTTGACTGTCTCCATAGTGTTGCGTTTTTCAGAATGCCATATAGTTAGAAGCTTCAACATCTTTTTAAAAGCAAGTGTATTCCATCCTTCACACTGATCTTTCTCTCTTTTCTCTGCAATATTTTCACTCAAATAAATGCTCCGAGTTCTTTGCCCACTGAGGTTTTATTCCCTAAGCTAGCTAGCTATGTGTCTTATGCAAGTGAGTCACAGCAGCCTTAAAGTTGTGGGTGAAGATGCAAGATCTCGCACTGCCTGTGTGTGTCCTTCTCAGGCTTTCACCCTCCCCTCCGTGTTGAGTTAAGCATCAGACTTCACTTGACAGGTTTTCTGACAGTTTCTTTGGCATGGAGAACGGAGTCTATTTGGAGATTCTTAAAGTGTTTCTCAAAAATGGTAAAGCTGAAGCCTACCTACAATTCCAATAGGTCTGTGAATGTATACACTTGTTATTTGTATATGTTTTAAACAGTGTCTTCAAAAATCAGAACATTATATTTGCATTCTGTGAGTTCCATTATAAGTGTTAACAGGAACGTACGGTTTTAACAAAATCTGCACACACTTGCTGTTATTTGTATCTTAGTTTTGCACCAGAAATGTAGTAAACTACTCATGATACTACTTCCTGAAATTTTGAGGCCACTTAACTTCGAAGTACCTATATGTTTCTGGGCTGTGAAAAACAGATGAAAAAACAGAGTGCAGGAATGCCTGGGTGGCTCAGTTGGTTAAGCAGATGACTTTGGCTCAGGTCATGATCTCGCGGTCGGTGAGTTTGAGCCCCGCGTCGGGCTGTCTGTGCTGACAGCTCAGAGCCTAAAGCCTGCTTCAGATTCTGTGTTTCCTCTCTCTGCTCCTCCCCTGCTCAAACTCTGTCCCTTCCTCTCTCAAAAATAAATAAACGTTTAAAAAAATTATAAAACCCCAAGAAAGTGCAGGTGAGGACACTACTGATTCACTTTCTGCTTTGCGTTACAACTATTTTCAGTGATGATTCAATATGTTACTTGAAGGTGATGTTTTTGGGGTCTGTAAGTTGATGTGCAGTAAGTCCTTGGATGGAAATGATACGAGAAAAAAAACCACAATTGCTTATTTGCAGATATTATTGTGATTGTTAAACCACTACCAATTCTGATTTTATGTGGAAGGTTGAGAGAGGAATCCAATGGAAAATGAATGGAAGGTAAAATGAGTGGAAGAGTGGAATTGAGGTCATCAGCATAAATGTGTTACAACATTTAATATAGCAAATCCATGTTGTGTATTTATGGATGTATTACTGCATGTATTTATGTTGGTGCTGTGGCTTTGATCGGAATCTATCTTTAGAGGAGTGTAGATATTTTCTTCCAGAAGCTCTTAGATAATGCGTTCCAGTCCTTTTATAAAGTGCTTCTTCCAGAGTAACCTCCAAGGAGATAGATATCTTTGGAGGACTCTGATGTATAGCACCTCCTGTGGCCAGTTGCTAAATATGTCTTTTAACATTTTTATCGTGTACTGAACCAAACCTAGAAATTTAGGACATCTGAACAAACATTCAAGGCTCTCCTTTCCCCAACTGTCAGTGTATGGGAGGCATTGAATTACTGTAATTATTCACTCTCATCATACATGTTGCATGAGCAGTGTAATCTGCTCATTGAGCTACTGACCCTACATACATTTTCTAAACTAACAACACACAAGACATAGCAGCATTGTTGTAAAATAAGACCTTCCTGAAATAGATACAATTATCATTGTGCTCTGTTTTTAAACCCTGAAAAACATTATTTTGAGATTTTTCTATAAGTCCATTTCTTAGGAGAGTCCTGTAAGAATGGTCAAGTCCTCTTCCAAAATGGCTCATAAAAATTGAGATGTCTTTACTCATTGCATATAAGGCATTATAGGGGAATAAAGGGGTAGGCAATCCTATTATCATATAACAAATAGATGGGAAAGCACATTTCTCTTTTTTTAAATGTTTATGTATTAATTTTTTAGTGTGAGAGAGAATACATGGGCAGCAGCAAAGAGAGAGGGAGACACAGAATCTGAAGTGGGCTCCAGGCTCTGGGTTATCAGTGCAGAGCTTGATGCGGGGCTCAAACTCATGAACTCTGAGATCATGACCCAAGCCAAAGTCAGACACATAACTGACTGAGCCATCCAGGAGCCCTGCAAAAGCACATTTTCAAGGTCACACAGACCAGTGTAAAAATAATATCTTTTGTTTCTCCACTTGTAACTCTTGCCTTTTTGTCATTTTCTTTATGGTAGGAAAATGACACTACTATGGTTAATATGTTTATTTACTCATGTTTATATTCCAAGAATAATTCCAAATCCCAACATTAAAAAACAAATTCTAATTTCTGATTGAAGATAAAAAAGTGACCTCTTCATTTTCACAGAAAATACTTGCAGCTAGCATGTAATTATATCTCAATTCCTCTCACGTTTGAATAATTGGTACAGAACAATAAAAGAAAACGTTGCCCTTGAGAGCAATTGACATTTTGCACTCAGCTAATATCGCCAAAGCATCTTAATTATATGCAAAATCCTCTCAATCAGTAGCTTGCACTTGAAAAGAAATGCATAGTCAACTACTTTGTGTTTAGGCACCATGGTAACAATAGGTTTATCTCTGTGTGGTGTGTGAGTTTTCACACATGATTGCACATTTATTTATCTTCACAATTGCACTCTAATTGTTTATTGACGGGCTTAAAACTTCTACCGACAGGGATCCTGAGAAATGTTGAGTGGATGATGTTAGGTGACTTGGGGAGGGTTGCTGAAATCTGGCGTTGCTCACTCAGCCTGATGAAAGTGTCACGGAAAAGGAAAATGGATGTGGAAGGGCATCGGAAAATGTGAAGTTCTATACAATTTTCTCTTTCTATCCATTTCTTTCCCCTTCATTTATGAGTGATATTTATGGATTCCATTGCTATCATCTCTAAAGCTATGGAGGGCCATTTATCTTCTTCCCTTATGGAAACTTTTCCAACTGTTTTGCTTCCTTCTCATTCCACAATGATCACCAGAGGTGATCTCATAAGGAGCAGGATACCATTTCCTGTATCAGGGTGTGCACATGTGTGTACATGCTTGTGGAATGCAGGGGAGCCAGAGGAGGGTGCTTCGGCTCCCCCTTCCCTGGATGTGAGTGATGCGAAGCTACAAAGCCAGTCTCCTCTTTGGTGGAGGAGCAGCCAGTGAGCCAAGGAGGAGTAGCAGAGAACAAAGCTAGCAGCCAACATCTACTCCCTTTCCTGCGGTACATGCAGCAGATTTGTGCACGGCCCACATTTCTTCTTCTTTAAGAAAAAAACAAACTTTGAGGGAGCACATGAGCTCAGGAGAGGGGGAGAGAGAAAGAAAGAGAGAGAGAAAGAACCTCAAGCAAGCTCCACGTTCAGTGCAGAGCCTGACTGGGGGCTCTATCCCATGACCCTGGGATTATGACTTGAGCTGGAACAAGAGTCTGATGTTCAACTGACTGAACACCCCAAGCCCCCCAAGAAGGCTGTTTTCATGGTGATTGTGGAAGCCTTCCTGTGTAGACAAAACTCTCTGAACTGCACAGCAGCCCAATCCACCAATTCCTCTTCGGTGGAATGGAATTAGACACAAATGCTACACCTTCTTCTTAACCTATCAATAACATTTACTCCTATGTATTTTTATTTTGCTTTGCATTTGTCCATTGAGAATTACTTTTACCAGAGGTATTATAGAATGTAGCCTTATATTTTCCAAATAACTTCATAAATACTGGATGCACAAAGCAGTTCCCTCTTTCATAGTAGGAGAAATTCTCCTGACCTTGCTGTCAAAAAGGCTATTTCCATTATTTGAGCTGCCAGATAATAAGTGTGGTGGTGGAAGATAACTTTGCGGAGGAAATGGAGTTGAATATGCCTCTAATATTTTTTTTTAAAACCCTACAATAGCCAATATACTATACATTACTTCCATTTTTTTCATAATTGAATTAGTGTAGTGTTACCTTCAGAGAAATGTTTATGTGTGTCTCAGCCCTAGAATAATAATAGATAAAACTTTTAGAGTGCTTGCTTGCTATTACATGCCAGGTCCTTAGCTAAGCATATATATATCTATATATCCATATATCTATATATCTGTGTGTGTGTGTATTTATGTCAATATAGTCATTTATATATATATAATTATATATTATATATATATATTTATGTGTGTATATATAGTCATTTAACTCTGTCAAACAGCTTCCTGAGGTGAAATTGTAATTATCAACCCCTTTACAGAACAGGAAACTAAAGCACAGACAGTTTTCGTGACTTGCCCAAGATCACACCATTAGCAACTTCAGAGTCAGTATTGGAAACCAACAAAGGACTGGGTGTCCCTGATCTACCCCGCTGCCTATACTGCTTTCCCTGTCTTGGAGCCTTCTATTCTGACAACATGCGAGCTAGAGATTTCAAAATCTGAACATTTTAAGGGAAATAAAACATCATGTGATATTCGATTCAGTATTGAGCAGGTTCAATTTCAATGAGAAAAAGATCTCTGACCATCATTTTCATTTCTTAAGTCTTCCATCCCCCACCCCAGAATGCCATATAATACTGTATTTTCATTTTCATTGTTCCACTATTAATGCAATAGACCTGCACCATGGAATGTTTGAGACTAAAATCAGCACAAATGTGACCACTGTAACATGTAGAGGTCACCGCATGAGTCAGTTCTCTGCAACTTTTCCATATCATGAAACACAAGAAAATTATATTTGTACAATTAAATAGAAACCTTTCAGGATATTTTTAATATTTTCACAGTGTACTAGTGCATCTTTCCCAGCACAGGTTGGGATAGTCTGTCGTATGTGAATATGGTCCCATCCATGCTGCCATGCATATTTTTTTCATCCTTATTTTTAGTCTACATAGTCCTATATCAATTATACGCTCTGCTTAAATTAACATTTACCTTCCCGAAAAACATTTTGATGATTTCCACTTTTTAAAACATGTAAAAGTTTTAATGAACAACTGCAGCCATAAAAATTTATCTTTAAAAATCAAATTTGGGGCACCTGGGTGGCTCAGTCTGTTGGGCATCTGACTTTGGCTCAGGTCATAATCTCATGGCTCGTGAGCTTGAGCCCCATGTCAGACTCTGTGCTGACAGGTCAGAGGCTGGAACCTGCTTCAGATTCTGTGTTTCCCTGTCTCTCTGTCCCTCACCCATTCATGCTCTGTCTCTCTGTCCTTCAAAAGAAAACATTAAAAAAATCCAACTTAATTTTAGTTAAATTAAAATCTTAGAGCACATTTTCTTTAACTACATTTCCAGAGATGATAAGTCATTCAGAGTTATGAGTTAGCATGCCTTTATTTGTTTCTTGTTTTTTTTTTTTTTTTTTACAAATAGTTTATTGTCAAATTAGTTTCCACATAATACCCAGTGCTCATCCCCACAAGTGCCCTCCTCCATGCCCATCCCTCCTCCCCCCAACATCCATCAGTCCTCAGTTTTTGTCAGCATTCAAGAGTCTCTCATGGTTTGCCTCTCTCCCTTTCCCCCACCATTTCCCCCCTTCTTCTCCCGGTTGGTCCTCTGTTAAGTTCCTCCTAATCTTCCTATACGTGCACACATATGATATTTGTCCTTCTCTGCCTGACTTATTTCGCTCAGCATAACACCCTCAAGGTCCATCCATGTTGCTACACATGGCCAGATTTCATTGTTTCTCATTGCCATGTAGTATTCCATGGTATAGATAAACCACATCTTCTTGATCCATTCATCTGTCGATGGACACTTAGGCTCTTTCCATGTTTTAGCTATTGTGGAGAGTGCTGCTATGAACATTGGGGTACATGTGCTCCTATGCATCAGCATTTCTGTATCCCTTGGGTAAATTCCTAGCAGTGCTATTGCTGGGTCATAGGGGAGTTCTATTGTTAGTTTCCTGAGGAACCTCCACACCATTTTCCAGAGGGCCTGTACCAGTTTACATTCCCATCAACAGTGTGGGAGGGTGCCCGTTTCTCCACATCCTCGCCAGCATCTAGAGTTCTCTGATTTGCTCATTTTAGCCACTCTGACTAGCATGCCTTTATTTGTATGTAATAGAAATCCAAGTAAACTGGCATTAAGGATTGAGATGATGTGTATTCCTGGCTATCCAAATATCCTCCTTGATTAAAGTTCTGAATCTAGTGCTAAGTCTCATTTTTGTTGTTGTTGTTTCTTCCTTTTATCTCTGCAATGTTTCCCCAGTCTGGATTTCCTTATGGCAGAAAACAGCTTACCGTAGGTCTAGATAGCTCAGCATATACAACTCCATCCAGAGAACAGGTGGGCTTTGTTGCCATAGCTCTTTGGAGAAGAGAGAAAAAAAATTCTCTCCTTGAAACCCCTAGCCAATGTTTCCTACAGTCACACTGGTGTGTGGCCCTTCTTAGGCCAATGTTTATGATCAAGAACTGGTATTGAGATGATCATCTTTCTATAAAAGTTAGTGTTTGGTCATCACTGCACAAAAATTAAGAGATGTTTGATTTGTTAGTATAACGACAGTGCTGACACAGACCGTTCTAAATACACAATAGCTAAGATGTGGGTGCACTTGACCAGTAGTTAATTCTTCTCTAAGATGTGGCTCAGGGACCCAGATTTCACTCATTGCGTGCCTCTGCCACCTTGAACACGTGGTTTCCAAGTTCACCATGGTCACCTGCCACAAGCCGGCTGACACAGAGAGGCTTGGATGAGAATCCTTCTAAGGACTAAACTGTCAATGCATGTCACTTCCAGTTACATCCGGTTGGCTCGGACTCAGTAATTCAGCCCCATCTTAGTGGAAAGGAGGCTGGGCTGAATATCTTAGCTGTGTTCCCAACAAGAAGAAGAAACAGGTTTGGTGAAGTGTATGGCCGTCTGTGCCCGACTAGGGCCAGGGGATTATGCCCCACACCTGTAGCTATGGATGGCACCATCTTTGCTGAATGCCCATGGTGTGCATGGGGTGGAAATGGGTACCAGAATGCATTCTGGTGTCATTTTCAGGAGAAGCAAAAGTGTCCGTATTTCATGGCCTTTGCTTACACATGACAAATTGATTGCTATGGATTCCATTTCCATAATCTTTAAAGTTATGTAGGCCATTTATTTTTTTCCCATATGGTCCATCTCTATTTTCCCATATAGTCCTAACTATACTCAGAATGGCAATGAATAAATGAATAAATGTACTATTTTTACTTCATCTCAACCAATCTTGCAGATTGTAATTAAAATATTTTCGGTAATTTAACAAGTTAAGAAATTATAGCTCATTATTGTTTGAGGAATTCATTTCGTTGACTATTAGCTAAATATATAGTGTTGTTCAAGCCTGCTTCTGATACTAATTCTGTTTTTCTCATGTACAGTGCATTAATATTCCCTTCCACATATTTATTAGAGTTTAGCTAAGACCCATAATTTAAACTATGTTTGGAATAAAACTTAACAGTTTTCAACTGAAAATTGTAATTGTTCTGTAGATTACCCCAGCAATGCTATTTGCTAAATATATTAATCATGTAAATTAATGATTTACTAAGGCATATTGCATTTATACCCACCTTCAATACTCTCTAGATCTCAAAAAATCAAACAGACAAACAAAACACCAAAAAGCATTTCTCTCTTTGTCCAATGACAAATTCTCTTGGTTCTAACCGTTTAATTTTTACTGGGGCATGAATTATTAGTTATCCTCATTTATTATTTGGCCTCAGCCTGCTCCTCTTCCTTATTTTCTTTGCCTCAGTCCAGAAAAGCTAAGACACGTGTGCAACTTGTGTTCCCCAAATTTAACAGAAACAAATACTGAAAACCAAAGGCAGAGTCTCTTGCTACTTCTCTGTGGCATTCTATTTACTGCCCTGTTTTCTTCCTTTCCTTCCATGAAAAGTCTGCATGGGCAATCTACTTGACTTAACCTCTGACTCATACTCTACTTCAGTTTCACTTCCTTTTTGTTTTTTTAGTAGTTATTTTTTCAGAATTTTATTTTGAGACTGAGAGAGAGGGAGAGAGAGAATCCCAAGCAGGCTTTCAGCAGAGCGCCCGACACGGGGCTTGATCCCACAAACTGAGATCATGACCTGAACTGAAATCAAGGGTAGGTGGTTTAATAGACTGAACCACACAGGTATCCCTTCAGCTTCACTTCTTACCAAACCACACAGAGAAAGCGATCTCAGTATATTGGTCCCTCACTCTTGACTGCCATTCTCAGTGGAAGTAGTTTGGTCCCACGTTCCCATGGTTATCGTGGCCTATTTTCTGAACCTCTTTTTCTCAAAGGCTAGTGTGAAAGCACTTTCCTTTTCTCTGCCTCATTCTTAAGGCTCTTGTTTCCCCTCTAACTACTCTTTAAGTGGACAAGGTTCCATTCTTTCAGTGATTCCCATTTCTTCTGATTCTACATAGTCCCTGGGAAAACATTCTACTTGTATGACTTTGACTACATCCTTCTCTTTTCCTTTGACTCACTCCTTTACCAGTCTCATTCAGTCTTGTGACTTAAAACATGATCTCTACAACTTACACATTCCAAATGTATGTTCCCAGCCTGGCCTGGTCCCACACACTTGTAAACACCACACTCTTGTAAATTTAATGGTCCCATGATATCTCCGTGTGGGATGTCTGAGTCTTTGTGATGGTTAATGAAGTCTCTTTAAACTAAGCTAAACTAAGTTTTGGGTTTAAAATAAACCCAAAGCTGGGTTCTTCATCTCTCTTTCATCTCTAAGTATGCTCCTCTATCAGTCCTTCTCATATTAGTATAAAACAGTTCCATCCTGGGGCGCCTGGGTGGCTTAGTCGGTTAAGCGTCCAACTTTCACTTAGGTCATGATCTCACGGTTCGTGGGTTCGAGCCCCGCGTCGGGCTCTGTGCTGACTGCCAGCTCGGAGCCTGGAGCCTGTTTCAGTCTGTGACTCCCTCTCTCTCTGACCCTCCCCTGCTCACACTGTGTCTCTCTCTCTCTTCTAGAAATAAATAAAACATTTAAAAACAAACAAACAAACAAACAAACAAAAAACAGTTCCATCCTTACAGTTGGCCCAGAAAAAAATCCATGGCCCTATCCTGTATTCCTGTCACTGTATTACATTACTTATCCATTCCATTAACAATTTCTGTTACTATTACCCTCAAAATATGTCCAGAGATTAACCTCTTATCAGCTCTCTGCTATCATCCTGGGAGCTAGACCACCAATACTTTTTGTTTGGATAAATGGAATATCCTCCTAACTTTATTTAGTACTTGTCCCATCCACCCCTTCAGTGCATTCTCAATATTGTGAGAGAACCTATTAAAATGAAAGTCAAATCTTATCACTGCTTTGATCAGTTCCTTCCTGTAGATCGAAAGTCAAAATTGTACCAACCACTGTGTCTCCCACTGCTCATTCTCTTACCCTTCTACCTTTGTTTCTCACCAACCACAGTGGTCCTTGTAGACCAGGAATGGTCCCATCTTGAGGTGAAGAACGGTCCCATGTCAGGAGCTTGCATTCAGTGCTCTGTCTACCTGTGATGTTCTTCCTCCCATATCCTCATGGCTCATTTCTGCCTTACCTCCTTCATGTATATATTCACATGTCTCTTTCTCAGGGAAATCTTCCCTGAGAACTTTATTTGAAATTTCATCTCCTCTTGGCATATGCGAATCTATACATCTATCATACCTATATCTATCTACATATGTATTTTATTATTTCTCTAACTACACTGCAAGCTCCACAAGGCGTGGATTTTTAAAATTATTTTATTATTGTATCTCTAGAGCTTAATAAAGGACCTGACCCATAGTAACAGCACTCAGTAAATATTTGGTGGGTGAATGAAACAGTTGATCCTATTCACTAATCTTTCACTGACGTCCATTCATATCCATGTGTAAATACATGTATATATGTATATTTGTGTGTACTAATCTTTATATATGTATACATTTATATGTATACACATATACACATGTATTTACATACACACACACACATATATGCAGATGCACATATAGAACTTATCTTTTGTATCTCATAATACCTCAAAGTCAACACATACTGAATTGATCTCATTGCCATTTACCTGAAGTAATGCTTCTTTTATTCTTCCCTTTAATTATGACATAACTTGCTGTTATAAGGTGAATATGTCCTAAGAATCTAACGTATAGTATGGTAACTATAGTTAATAATCCTGTGTTGTGTCCTTGAAATTTTTTAAGAGAGTAGATCCTAAATGTTCTCATCACACACACAAAATAACTATGTCAGTTGATGAACAGGCTAATTAACTTAATTGTGATAATCATTTCCCAATGTATACATATATTAAATCATCATATAGTATGCCCTAATACATACAATTTCTATTTGTCCATTATACCTGCATAAAGCTGGGAAAAAAGAAAAACAAGGCAAGAAAAGCAGCTTTAGAATCATCTTTTACTCCTTCCCCTTCCATACGATTGCAGTAAGCAAGCATTGCCAATTCTACCCCAGGATATCTCTGGATTATTAGCTTTTCCCCCATTTCTGTCCTGATTGCTATACCTGGGACCGTCATCATCTCTAATAAATAGTAACTTCGCTTTAAATTTGCTTGCATAGATCTCTGTGATGCCAGAAAGCAGCATATGTAACAATCTTAAGAAGGGGATGCAGTCTAAATACACCTTTGCAGAAACTTGTGCGTTGGAATTCAAAGACGTTGTAGAAAAACACTGTCAGGCAATAGACTAATACATTGGGCTGTACAAAAAATGAAAGGAAACTCAGATCTCTCAACTGTTACCCCTTTGGGTTTGGTTCTGCTTTCAGGGAAATTGTAACAAGTGACCTTTAAATAAGTGTGGCTGAAGGAAGACATTCTGTAATTTTTGTGAAATGCATAGAAATAAGTAGACAAAAGACTGAGCCAGGTATTTGAGATGAAAAAGGTCAGAACCTGTGCTGTTTTGCGGAGTTAATAAACGATATTCGTAAATTTATGGATATGTTGAGCAAATTTAAAATGACAGGGTGATTTAATCAACACATAGCCAGACTAAAGTTTAATAATTTTCATACCATCTATTTGTGTTTGATATATATATCAAACATATATATATATGTATGTATGAAATAATAAAGGATAACATTTTTTAAAAATTTGTTAATGTTTATTTTTGAGAGAGAGGGTGAAAGTGTGAGCAGGGGAGGGGCAGTGAGAGAGAGAGAGAGAGAGAGAGAGAGAGAGACAGAAGATCCAAAGTGGATTCCATGCTGATAGCAGCCAGCCTGATGTGGGGCTTGAATTCACGAAGTGCAAGATCATGACCTGAGCCAAAGTCAGACTCCCTACCAACAGGGCACCCAGGCAACCAGGGATAACATTTTAAAGAGTTACTATAGAATAATTCATTTTTTCTCTTTCTTCGACTTGCTTTTTCAACATTTGTTAATTCAATAGAAAATATTCAGGAAGTTCAATAAGTAATAAATATACAATATTGAGCAAAATATAATTGTTTCTGCCCTCTGAGAGCTTAGAGTTTAGTGGAAGAGGCAGACAGGTGATTGCATACTCTAACACGCACTCTAACACAAAGGCAACAATGACTAAAAGCTAAGTAGCTTTGAAGGAGAAAAAACAAATGGGGGGTGAATCATGTGTGGGCTTTAGAAAGAGATTCTCTGAGGAAAGTACACAGATTTGAGCAGAGATTGGAGTAAGAGTATAAGTTAGTCAGCCAGATGAACAGGGAAGGGTAAGGGCATCCCATGCATAAGGAACATATGTGTGAGGTCCTGAATATATGGGAAGGAAGCCAAATGAGCTTGGGAGACAGTTGCTCTGGATGAGGTAAGAAGGAGGCAGGGACCACATATTTCAGGGCCTTAGGGGCTTTGGTGAGAAGTTTGGGAATTATTACAAGTACAGCAAAATTCTGTAAAAGAATTTTTAAGTAGGGTTATTTAAGTCGCAGATTGGTTTGGTAATCCCTCTAGTGGCTACTTGACACATAATGTGGATGAGGGCCGGCCAGCACCCACCACATTCTAGAGCAGTGGGTGACATGGGGATCTTCTGAAAATCCAAAGTCTGACTCTGCAGATCTAAAAGTAGGCTCCAAGAATCTGCATTTCTGCATTTCTCATAAGCGCCAGTGGATGCCAATGGTGCTGTCCTGTACAATACAGTTTGCATAGTGATGTGCTGATGGCCACAACAGGGAAAGTTTTCCCTGAAGCCTTCACTTTCCTATCAAGATAAAAATAGCCACTAAAAATGTTTTTTAAAATTTTTATTTATTCTTGACAGAAAGAGAGAGAGGGAGAGGGAGAGAGAGAGATGGGCAGGGGAGGGGCAGAGAGAAAGAATGAGACACAGAATCTAAAGCAGGTTCCAGGCTCTGAACTATCAGCACAGAGCCCAATGTAGGACTCGGATCCAAAAGCCGTGAGATCATGACCTGAACCAAAGTTGGACACTTAACTGACTGAGCCACCCAGGTGCCCCCAAACAGCCACTTTTTAAAGAATATCTTTCCAGTCAGCTCCCTGAATGAGTTGATCCTCTCCATGTTTATTATTATTATTATTGTTATTATGATCTTTTTAATTTTAAACTTTTATTTTAGAGAGTGCGAGCAGGGAAGAGGGGCAGAGGGAAAGAGAGAGAATCGTTATGTCATCTCTAAGATGGAAGAAAAGCAAATTTCCTTTCTTATAGGCATTTTTTTTCTTTTTTGCTGAGATGGCAAAGAATGCAGTGCTTTGTCTGGTTTTGTCTCATTTCATTAAAATTTTGGAATTAAAACATGGCACTTATTTTACACCTCCCCCTTTTTTTTTTGTATAAAAAAGACATACTCAATTCCCTGCCAATAAGGGGATTGTGGCGTAGGTATTTTTAACAGCTAAATTCACTTTCCTTAGCTGGATAGGTGGAGTAATTATATAAATTGATATCCCATTTATGAAACCAATTGCTATTGTGAGAAAGTAATTGTGTTTCCTCAAAAGCATGACTTTAGTCCCGTTATTGTATGTATATTACACAAATATGAACTGTTGCGAAATGCCATTTAAAAGAACTGTTGTCTAGGGGCCCCTAGGTGACTCAGTGGGTTGAGCGTTTGACTCTTGATTTCACTCAGGTTCTGATCCCACTGTCCTGAGATGGAGCCCGACACCAACTGGGCATGGAGGCTGCTTGAGATTCTCCCTCTCTAACTCTCCCTCTCTGTCTGTCACTCCCTCTGCCCCTCCCCTGCTCACTCTCTTTCTCAAAAAAAGAAGTCCTGTCTTTACTTAAAATATGTTTGGATCATTAGATATGTCACCATATTAATAAATAGCAGTGTGTGTAGTGTCCAGGCCCCTCGATGTGAGGATGCAATGAAAACTACATCCATGTTTATATAGCTCTTAAAGCACCACCGTCGTCATGGTAACTCTATATAATTATTGGCTGTTTTCATTACTTGAACAGTTTGAGTCTATGGTTATAATTAAGAAGATATATCTAAATTTTACCTTAAAATATTCATCATAAGTAAAAATCTGCATGACAGGAAAACATTTAAAACAGTTTTAAAATATTATTTTAATGATTGTTATTTAATGCTTAATTTGGCTGTTTAACAGTATTCTTTTTCCCCGAATTAGTCCAAATTAGTTGGAAACACTGATCTACTCACTGTCACAGAAAATAGAAACTTATATGCAATAGTTAGTCATATACTTTGATAATAAAAATGCATCTCACATTTCTTCTCTATGTGATTTTGCTCTTCATTATGGATTCTGAAAAATCGTAAGGAAATTAATTGATGCACGTGCGTTTATCTTAATTAATCAGAGTAGAGTCATATTTTTAAAGTTCTGTAAGAGAGACTAGGAAGTTCCCCACCTCTCAGTGTGTCCCTATTTGAAAGAGACTGCATTTTCCCATGCTGTCAAAAATTCCACCATGAGAGAATCATATTTTCCTTTTTAAAAATTTTATTTTAATATTTATTTATTTTTGAGAGAGAGAGACAGAGTGGGAGTGGAGGAAGGGCAGAGGGAGAGGAGGCACAGAATTCAAAGCAGTCTCCAGGCTCTAAGCTGTCAGCACAGAGCCTGATGTGGGACCTGAACTCATGAGCTGTGAGATCCTGACCTGAGCTGAAGTCAGATGCTTAACCCACTGAAGCACCCAGGTGCCCCAATTTCTTTTTTTAAAGCTGAAATATAGTTGGCATACAATGCTATAGGAGTTTCAGGTGTACATCCTAGTGAATTGAGAATTCTATGCATCATGCGCTGTTTACCACGGTAAGTGGAGCTAACATCCGTCACTGTACAGCGTTATTACCGTATCATTGACTGTTCCTCCTATGCTGTATTTTCATCCCTGTGAGTAATATTTATTTTATAACTGGAAGTTTGTACTTCTTCATCCCCTTCGCCTATTTTGCCCACCCCACCCCCCTCCTTTTGGTAACCTCCGTATTCATGAGTTTGTTTCTGTTACTTGACTTTTCCTTTTTTTTCCTTTTCTTTAGCTCATTTTGTCTTTTAATACCTAAAGAAGATTAAGCAAACTGCAGGGAAGAAGGGGTCAGGGGAGGATTTGGTAATGAGAAAGAAAGGCAAGGCAGGCCAAGGCTCCTTGGTGAGGCCATCTGGGCTGATGGAGAGCAGCATAAGGCTAAGGAATGCACTGTGCTGGGAAGGGAGAGTGAGGCCAGCACATCAGAAAACAGAGGAAGAGGGTTAAGTGGTGTCAAAAATAAGCTCTTCTTACCATTCAGTTTTTCCTCAGATAAGCTCTGTTCTTTTGTAGTCATCATTCATTTTCAGATATACCAGTCCTTCTCTCTTCAGCATGGAGGAGCGTGGCCCACGGGGCCGTGACATAAAGGTGTGGAGGCCTGCAGGGAGCACAGGCACGGATCCCCACGGGCGGGGAGCTAGATTGGAAGGTGAGGCAGACAGGTGTGAAGGCCCATGAGCAGTGTGCCCGAGGGTGCAGAGCGCTGGGGTGCATAGGGAATCTGCTTGACTTGAGCAACGGGGTAGACAGATCACATAAATCAATATATGGAGGATGGTGATAAAAGCCAAGCTTACCATTGTTGGAGAATTGTCTTCACAAACAAAGCTAAAAAATAATCATGAAGCGATGGAATGAAACTGAAAGTATCAGTATGAACCAATATTAAATATACCTGTATATATGGTTACAATATATAAATATGGATGAAATATATCTGTATATAGAGATATAGAGATGAAGATTTTGAGATATATATATATATATGTATGTGTGTGTATGTATGTATGTGTGTGCATGCATGCATACATGTATTTCCTAGCTGTGTCCACTGAACAAGCCTAGACACATGGCAGTCTCATAGCAATGTGCACAATAAGCATGTAGTACTTGGATTCTAAATACAAACCCTAGACTGAGCCACGAATGTTTGGAGAAATCGTTGATACCCAGGCTAGGGCAAATTCTCTTGGAACATCTTGTTATGTCAGAAAGTGAGAAAATGCTTACCAAATGATAGGAACATGCCACAATGCCACTTTGGATACACTCACTGGCCAAATTGAGGACAGTTGGAGCTGTAAAATAGGTAATAATAGTGATAGAATATAACCCATTGAATAAAAATTAGAATTTATAAGTCTATCCTGATATGGACTGACAGAATGAGTCAGTAAGTACTTGGGAAAAGTTAAAGCTCTTCCCTACAGGAGAATGCTAATTATAAATGTAAGATAAAATAATGGAATCCAAAGACATCACAGGCCCATGATCGCTGTGGTAATTGATTCAGAAGGGGGTTGTCAATGGGGGTCGAGCTGATGGGTGGTGGTTTGATGGGGAACAGGATATTGCTATAATCATATGAAAAAGAGTATGCTGAAAGAGCATGACCAGGTGTTAAAGGTTAACCTCCCCGCTGGTAAGCTGTATCATGGGTCCCTGATGTGAAGCATTGAGAAAAGTGCATGATTTCTGCGGTTTTCTGCTGGGAGCCACACTGGCCTCTCTGATGGCAGTCACAGCAAGGAAATGGCAATGTTTGCACAGCTCCTGCTGTGAGAAATGAAAACTGGTATCTCCTTCTGCTACTACTGGCTCATATTAGAAATGAGCCTGCTGGTATTGACCAGGCCTCACAATATTCCATATCAGACCCATATTCCGAACACAGATACCACATAAGGAAAAGCATATTCCTGCCTTTACAAAAGAGATTTTAGATGAGAGCTCTGTGGGTGATTGTCAAAAGCCTCTCCCTATGGGCCTTGCATATCAAAGACAATTGAGCCTGGCCCCAAGACAAAGAGCCTAATTTAGAGTTTAGGAACAAACAGGGGTAAAACTTAACACGTACAGCTTCTTCTAACTGATGATGTATGGCAGTCCCTTCCCAAAGGCATACCATCTGCAAACATCCTCCCTTACAGGTGGCTGGGATGAGGATAGAAAAGAGTAGCTAACACATAACCCAAAAGCAAAAGGCTAACACCTTTAGGGCCCCCGTGGTGTTCACACATTTAGCATCAAATAGGTTTCCACAAACTAACCAGTTCAAAAACATTCATCCTCTTGAGAGCCAAACAGAATAATTCCTAGCCTAACTATTTACGACTTAACATATATATGTCATCCTATTTTTTCATTAAGAACATCCTGTTATTTCCTTAGTTGTACAATTCAACTTCACTATGATTGAGGTAATTCACAAAAGGCTTCCCATTGTAAAAATTCCTTTTTCTGATCTCATGTTGTTCTTGAACCTTTAAATAAAGACACCAAAACCGACAGGTCAGAGATGCCTGCCTGGTGATCAGAAAGAATCTCGAGGCTCTCTCACTCTCTCTCGCGCCGACACCGTCCATCCTTCAGGGACCCCTGGACCTGTCGGAGCAGGCCTCCGACATTTTTCCTGCCAAGAAAACATGTCCTGAGTCTAGTCATGAGGAAACTTTAGGTGGACCCAGATTCAGGGTCATCCGACAATATTCAAGATCTATATTCTTCAAATCTCTGAGCCTTGAGAAGAACCCAGAAAGATGGAGGAGATCTTCTAGTTATGAGAAAACTTAAGAGGCATGACAGCTAAATGCAATGTGTGTTCTTAGATGGAGCTATGAACTTGAAACAAAAGAGATTTCACTGAAGTCATTGGTAAAAGTTGAATGGCACCTGATGATGTCCTAACTTGAGAGGTTATATTATTAGGATAATGAAACATCAGGACTATAACTTGCTCAAAAGGTCAAAAAAAAAAAAAATGCTAGTAACAATATGTATACACACACATATGTTATGTATGAAAGCAAGTAAAGTTAACAGCTGGGGAATTCTTTGTATAATCTATTTCAAATATGGCGGTGTTGACTAAGATCTATAGGTGCAATTGTGACTTGAAAATCTAACTCAAGATCAATGGTCATTACATTTCAGCTCAGCGTGTGTTTTTGCTAGCGTTTGCACTGTTCTCTGGACTGCCTTTCCTCATTTCTGACTTGGCTTTTAAATTGGACCTGAAGTCTTCGTGACAACGTGACTATATTTTTTAGACTTGTGATACATCAGCCTCTGGCCTTTCCCAGCCACACAGCCAGGTCAGAGCATGTGACATTATTTCAGTGGGCTTATGGCAGCATATTGCTGGTCACTGCTGGTAATTGCCGCACTGCACCTTTAGAAGAGTCACTGGAGGCAAAAGAATGTGGGAGCTGGAAGAGACCTTGAGGATGATGCAATCCAACATCATCATTTATATTCATATTTATGAATTTAAATTTATACTCATATTTGTGAATTTATTAGAGGGGCACCTGGGTGGCTTAGTTGGTTGAGTGTCTGACTTTGGCTCAGGTCATGATCTCACAACCATGGGTTTGAGCCCTGCGTGGAGTTCTGTGCTCACAGCTCGGAGCCTGGAGCCCACTTTGCAGTCTATGTCTCCCTGTCTCTCTCCCCTCCCCCACTTATGCTCTGTCTCTCTCTGTCTCTCAAAAAATAAAACATTAAAAAATTATATTCATATTTATGTTCATATTCATTATAGAGTTGAGCAAACTGGACCCCAGGGATCTTATGTAATTATCCTCATATCACCTGTATAATTGATGACAGAATCATTAGGAATGCCCTGGTCTCTGACTCTTAGTCCAGTGCTCCTCAACAGCTGCTATGCTGTAACAGGATACCATGGCCTGAATGGCTTAAACACAGACATCTGTTTTCAGAGTTCTGTGGGCTGAACATTTGGGATCACGGTGCCAGCATAGCTGAGCTCTGATGAGGGCTTTCCTCCTGGCTTGCTGACGGCTACCTTCTTAATGTATCCTCACATGGTGGAGACAAAGAGAAAGCTCTGGTCTCTTCATCTTCTTCTTCTATTCACTTATTTATTTTTATTTTTTATCTTTTTTATTTTTTAATTTAAGATTTTTTAACAGGAAAATCTTTTTTTAATTTTTTTAATGTTTATTTTTGAGAGAAAGAGAGGGAGAGAGAGACAGAGAATGAGCAGGGGAGGGACAGAGGGAGATTGGAGACAGAGAATTCAAAACAGGCTCCAGGCTCTGAGCTGTTGGCACATAGCCCCACGTGGGGCTTGAACTCACAAACTGTGAGATCATGACCTGAGCTGAAGTCAGATACTTAACTGACTGAGCCACCCAGGAGCCCCTTCTTTTTTTTTTTTTTTTTTAAGGTTATTTATTTTGAGAGAGAGGCAGAGTGTGAGTGGGGAAAGGGACAGAGATAGAGTGAGACACAGAATTCGAAGCAGGCTTCAGGCTCTGAGCTGTCAGCACAGAGCCTGCACGGGGCCTGAACTCACGAACGGCGAGATTGTGATTTGAGATGAGATTCAGAGTTGGAAGCTTGACCAACTGAGCCCCCTGTGTGCCCCTCTTCATCTTCTTATAAGAACACTAATTTTATCATGGGAGCTCCTCTCTCATGACCTCATCTAAAAGCCCAGCCTCCAAATACAATCACATTGGGAGTTAGGACTTCAACATTTGGATTTGGGGGGAACACAGCATTCAGTCCATAGCACAGCCTTTGCTCTTCCCATTCCCTGTCTCTGGCACACTCCTCCCCAGATAACCTCTTGCTGACTTCTCCCTCCTCCTTTCAGCCATATCTCACCCTCTTGGTATGACGTATACTGACCATCAAATTCAATTCTATAAATTGCACCACCCACTTCTGTATCATCCCTGATTCTCTTACTTGGCTCAACTTTTTCTTTTTTGCATCAGCTTGAAGTTTATCTATTATGTTTTTTATTTAACGTGTGTTTCCCCTACCCTAATACAGGATCCAGAAAAGCAAGGATCTTTGTTTTATTAACTGATGTGTCCCAGGTCCACAGATAAGTGTCTGGTGCATAAGAAATATTTATTGAGAGAATCCATTGGAATTATTCCACCTATCCAATCACTGGAAAAAGAAATAGAATTGCCATGATAGGTTTAGACAAGTGGTTCTCAAAGTGTGGGTCCCGCACCAGCAGCTTTACCATTATCTGGGAATGGGTTAGAAATGCACATTCTTGGGCCCCTCCCAAGACCTACTGGATCAGAACCTCTGGGTTTGAGGCCCAACAATTTGTATTTTAACAAAGTGTTCATGTTAACTCTTGTACAGGCTCAAATCTGAAAGCCACTCGGATTTTCATATCACTAATAAGTTTCAAAACCACTGAAACTTATTAGCGATATGAAAAAAAAAAAACAGTGGCAGGTGGCTAGGTGACAACAATATGTACCATAGGTCTTTCCATGTTTTTATTTTATTTTATTTTTACTTATTTTCAGAGAGAGAGAAAGAGAGAACAAGTGCAAGCGAGGGAGGGACAGAAAGAGGGAGACCGAATCCTAAGCAGGCTCTGAGCTGTCAACACAGATCCCAAGCCAGGGCTCGAACCTAGAAACCGTGAGATCATGACCTGAGCCGAAATCAAGAGTTGGATGCTCAACTGACTAAGCCACCTAGGCACCCAACCATGTTTTTAAATTTGTAGCTAATAAGTATGCTCTTAAGAAATCAGAGAGTTGTGCTCTATAAAAAACGAACAGATTATAAAGAGCATCTTCAGGGCTATGACTGTGGGAAGGAACTTTGGCTTTTGTCATTTGGGTTGAGGCTACAGGGGAGCAGCTTGTGCTAAAACTGGCCTATTTTTCTCTCTCTTCCTTCCCCAGCCTGTCCTGCACTACGGTATCCCTGACTTCTGTCCCTATCTCACTCCAAGAGAAGGCCCCCTGTGACCCTGAATCAGTCACTTCATATCTCTGTGCCCGCTTTCTCATTTGTGAAATGAAAGGGTTGGCTTAGATGATTTTCCAAGTATCTCTGCATCAGTTAGAGATTGTACCTTTCTAGTCCTTGGGGGCAATCTAGAGAGGGCTGAATAAAAAATACCCCCCTTTTTAAAGTTTATTTATTTATTTTTGAGAGAGACAGAGATAGTGTGTTGAGGGAGGGACAGAGAGAGAGAGAGAGAGAGAGAGAGAGAGGGAAATTCCTAAGCAGGCTCTGCACTGTCAGCATGGAGTCCGAAGCAGGGCTGAACTCATGAAATTATGAGATCACGATCTGAGCTGAAATCAAGTGTCAGATGGTTAATCAATGAGCCACCTCAGGTGCCCCAACATACCCCTATTTTAACTTGACTCCAGAATGAATCAGAGACGTGAGAACACAACCTCAACTCTCTTTTGAAATCAAGATATGTTATAATTAATTTGTTTAAACATTTTTTGTACTAATACAGCAACTGTTTCTTGAGATCCCACCTTGTCCATCATTTTGCCATTTGAAGTCACTGACAAGAAAAGAAACGTTCCCTGTTCCCGAGGAAGCACCTAGTCTAGTAGAAATTATAAGAGTAAATCCAGATGTGATAAGGGAGTAAAATGCTCGCAGAAGAGACAAGGCAAACATGAACTGTACTTGTATTACAGGCACTTAAGGGCAGAGAAGAGTATATCACTCCAATATTGTGTAGCAAGGAGTGTCAATACTCCTATAAAATTGCTATTTAAACAAAGTTAGAGAAAATTCAGTGAAGGCAGAAAAGTTTTACACTAGCTTCTGAAATCAGAATGACTTTGAGTGATGTTGTAATTGACTTTCCTGCTGTTCTTTTCGCTCTTTCTGGTGACCCAGTTAATGTATTTAAAAGGTGTCTGCTGTTTTCCTTATTCTCTTAATAGGAATAAAGTAATACTGGTTCATGGACTTTAGTTCAATTGACAGCCTCAAGTCACCATGGTGGTTGTGTCCACTGTGGGAAATTCTAAGGGCAGGAGGCTCAGAACAGGACAGCGTCTGGGTACATCCCTCTGGCTCTGCAGGTACGATGTTAGCAGAGTGATAAGTTTAGGAGAGATCTGCCCAAGACTGTGAGCTGTGTCCCAAGGCTTGGTGAATGACAGGATTATCATACTTTCAAGTATATTTTGATCAAACAGATCTTTTTCTTGCTCTAAATTATCCAGAAATACCAGGAAGCCATAGCTACCAAGTAAAAGAGTAGAGGGTATAATTCTAATGTATGCTAATAAATCACTCATGAATCCTCCTTAGTTTCGGTATTTTCAGTGTCTCAGAAAATTAATACACGTTCATTTAGCTGTATTAAAAATGTACAGCCAAGTGAAATACCTAGTTCATTTCATTTGAGATCAAAGTATTGATATACTTTCATTGTGGTAACATTCACGATAAGAAGAAATCTGAACACCTAAATGGAAAATCTTTGATGAACCAGACAGTGTGCCATAATGGCATAAAAATTACATGGGTTCTTGCAGGGGAATGACCACAAACCATTGCCAGGATGTTGTTGGCATAGCCAGAGGATTGCTTCAAGGGGCAGGGGTTGGGTAAACACAGGCTACCAAAGACAAATGGTTAAAAATACAACTCTCTACCCCCTTAGATTAAGATTCCCATTCCTTTGTAAAAGCTTCCCCCATTTTTCTGACTCTGGTTTACACCAGGCTGGGCTGGTGGCTGGCTATGGGAAGGAGGGTTACCAAGATGGCATTTCTCAGATAACTGGACTTGGGTAACTGCCTGGGAACATAAAGCAGTCTTCACCTCTTCCCATTAAGGTCTACCATCTGATCCCACGTGGAAGGCTTTCATTATTCTTTTTTTCTTTTGACATTCTATATAGTCTGAACTGACTCGGGAGTGAATTGCACCATGATCTAGACATATTTGGTAGTGAAGTATCCTGTGTCAGTCTTCCATCATGGAAAGAAGTGTGTTCTGACAATATTTTGAGATGCATATACAAATGCATGCACATGCACACACACACAC
The DNA here is from genome assembly GCF_003009895.1 of Hyaena hyaena. NCBI lineage: Eukaryota > Metazoa > Chordata > Mammalia > Carnivora > Hyaenidae > Hyaena > Hyaena hyaena. The sequence continues at coordinate 827,492 of NW_024081115.1, forward strand.
ATATGCACGCATACACACACAGCTTCCGGGGAGCCTTCCTTATGAATGTGTATGCACTTGTAGGCCCTTATTGATCATGTGCACATACTTATTCAGGACTCCATTGGTAATGGGCAAGGTGCTGATGGCGTCACCAAGGGACAGAAAGTCAGTTCATATCACTTAATAATTCCTTCCAAAGAATCAGTCCGCAGTGACCGTGAAGCAGTTTATTAACACAGCAAATTTGAGAGTACATTTTAAATTCCAATTGTAATGATATTTTGTCTAGAGGACATTGATTTTGTTTCACCGTGCTGCTTCTGTAAATGGAAGGGAAACAAAATTATGACTTAAATTACTAACATAATGAAAAATCATTTCATTCCTTCTTCTTCCTTGGACTGACACCTAGGGAAGGGCCCTGTGGAGGGGGGAGGTCAAACCCTCATCAACCATCTGGTAAGTGCTTGAGATTATGAAGTCACAGGGGGTAATATTGAATATGACTTACCATGCAGGAGCCACTTTAGCCAAGATAAATAACGGAGTTTTACACACGGAGCAGAGCTGTGAGTTTTATTGAAAGGGCTTTTGAAAGGGTTATAGTTACAGGTAGTTCAAAAGTGTTGACAAGGGAGGTCGGCACAGCTGAACATTTGAGTCCTGTCAGAGCTAACCGATTCAGAGCGTGACACATCAGGTTGAAGGCAGCTGAAATGGATTCCGTAGGTGTGCTGTCTTTTTTCTCCAGATCGGTTGGCTGGGCTTTGCACAGGGTGAAAATAAGTATTCTGTGTGCTGTCTGTCACAGTCTGATGCCCTCACATTGGGATGTGATCTGGGTTTTACATTTCAAACTTTCCCACCGACTCCTTTTGTTTTCCATCAGGAGTGTGCCGGGATATAGGTGTAAGACCTGGAGCTCCAACCTGAGTTTCTGAGTCCAAATTCGCCCCTCTAGGGAAGACCTTTTGGATTTATCAATCAGAATTCTGGCAGGAGGTCCAGGACCCATGAGATCAGATTCCGAAGACAGTGTAATGAAGGGATGATTTGCAAGGGTAAATGTGTTCAGGGTTTAGGAAGTCGATAGGGGATCCTGAGGCATCCAGGGAATAGTAACTTCGGAAACTGGGAGCCATTTCTACTCGTAGACGCTTGGGAGGTGAAAGCTGGAACCACAGAGAAGTGGCTGTCCTAGAAAGTCCTTTAGTCCCACGGATGCAGCTTCCTGCTGAACCAGATGTCCGAATAGGAGAAGAGCTGGGGAAGCAACACCCAGAACTCTGTCTGGCACCACGTAGTCTCCTTCTGGAGACAGAGCTTAATAGAAAGGAAGAAGGCAAGGTAGCCTGGGGGATGAGTTCATAGGGGTGTTTCCAGGAACACAGTGCAGAGAATGCAAAAGGGTGAGGTGCGAAATGAGGGTAACAATTGCGGTGGATAAGGCTGAATAGAAGAGAGAGTGTCATGAATAATCCAGCCGCCTTTTGGACATTGTTCAGAAGAGATAAGCTTATCCGGTCAGGACACAATACAAGTGAACCAAGGCCCTTCTCTTTGGCTTTATGGGAATGTATTATTTTCATTCTGCAGTTTATAAAGTCAACAGAAGGGTCAGTTGAGAGGAACTTGACCTGCACGGTCGAAGAAACTACACAAACGAGGTGTAGCTGTTTTTCTGCCTTTCCATCCACCTATTTCCTTTCAGTCACAAACAAAAAAGTCTAATCTAGGAAGTTAGGGAGAGTATCCAGTCATTGTGGGGCACAGAAGTGCTTTTAAAGAAATTCCGCTGTTGGCAGGCATAGGGAAATGTGGACTTGACTGTGCACAGAAACCCAGGGCTCCTCCTTAATGTTTCAAGTACCGGGTTGATGGCAGAATAACTTAGATTCTTCCAGACAGTGGACCTAACATTGCTTGAATAGCTTTCTGCCCTCATCAGGATTGGCTTAGCACCAGGACACGATTATGTCTGGAGGCCAAAGTCTCCACTTATAGTAGCCAGAAGTGGTGGCGGCACATATCATCAACTGAGCAGCTTCAACAGCTCTTTTTCTGCAGCCTAAGTGTCTGCTGGCTTTACAGTAAATAAGTCCTTGTGACGTTCTCAATTCAAAACATTCAGATTTCTTAAACATATTGAGTAAAATTTCTTACTCTGACCTCTGAATATAAAATAAAAAATCATGTTGCAAGCACACTTCAATGACAGCGGCATCTAATTGTTGATCTAGCCATTACATTTCTAGTATTTTCACAATTTAGTTCTGAAGAGTCAAGACACCATTGTTTTAATTTTTAAATTGTACTCTTTGTTAGAATATTTTTAAGTCAGAAGGTGCGCATTAAAAAATAAAAACCTCCACGATACCATCGTTTAATTAAAACATTCCGGTTCCTTATTTAACGAAGTATGACAAATGTAACAAAAATTAATTCTGCCAACAATGAGACACTGCTGAATGGGAGTTCTGGCTTCCTGTTCTCTAAATTAGATCTGACTGAAAAAAGGTAACTCGTTTTGTAAAGAAAAGGATGTAATTGACCTAACTGAAAAAAATATTATAGAGCGTTTAACACTGTACATTTCTTAGTTTGTTGAAATTAGTTAACAAATACATTATAAAAGTTATATGGAATTTTATGGCTTTCAATAACATCTTTTTCCAAAGTACACATCCAATAGATTGTTTTGTCAACATTTGTTTAGAATCATTACATTTGTTTACACTATTTTATCTATCATTCATATATTATATAGTTTATGAAACTTATGTTTACCTAGTTACTTTAGGATCCTCATAGATACCTCCATATTATTGCCAGTATTCACAAAGTGTAAAAACTTTAAAAATTTAAGAGATGTATTTGCTACTTATCCTCTTTGAGAACAGGAGGTTAAAATAAATGACATATTTTCCTGCTTCTTAGAAGGTTTTAAGTTGCACAATGAAGCAAATGCTTTGACTGTAGAACAAATGTACCAATTAAAAAAAATTAATTTTTATTTGTAAAATAGTGCAGCCACTCTGGAAAGCAGTTTGACAGTTTCTCAAAAAATTAAACATAGCACTGCCTTATTGACCCAGTGATAACCTCTGAGTTACATACAAAAAAAAAAAAAAATTGAAAGCAGGGACTTTAATAAATAGCTGAATATCCATGTCCATTTGTAGCAATATTCACAATAGCCAGAAGGTGAAAACAACCCCTGATACCCCTGATGTCCATCAACAAATGAATAGATAAATGAAATGCAGTATACACACACTATATAATACCATCCATGAAAAAGAATGAAATTTTAACATATGCTACAACATGGATGAACGTTGAAAACATTGTCATAAGTGAAAGAAGCCAGACACAGAAAGACAAATACTATATGATTTCACTTACTGGAGGTATGTAAAATAGGAAAATTCAAAGAGACAGAAAGCAGAATAAGGTTACCAGAGGCTGGGAGGGGGAGAGAAAGAGGAGTAACTGCTTAATGAGAACAGAGTTAACGTATGTTGGGGATGATGAAGTTTTGGATAGAGATAGCAGTGAAGGGAACACTGCATTGAGAATGTAATTACTGCCACTGAATTATGCACTTTTAAATGGTTACAATGATAAATATTGTGTGTGTGTGTGTGTATGTGTGTACACAAATAAATTTTAAAAATTTCATTCAGCTAACTCTAACAGATATTTGTTAATGAAAACTATGCATGACACTGTCATTCTCTTTTCCTTCTACACATTTACAGTCTCATATGACAGATGATGAAAAGTTACAAGAGACTTAAAGGAGGATTGGCATTGGCTTGTGGGGAACTGGGTAATGGAGAAAGGACCTGGTGGATGATTAGATGGGGTCTGAAGGATATCTTAAATGCTAATGACAGATGTGGCCTCGTGAACAGAAGAAATATGAGAAGGAGGCAGGAAATAGTCCATTTTAAAGAAGCATGGGGTGCTTGGAAAGAAGTGAGAAAGAAGGCTGTAAGCAGAGAGGCATTTTGAGAAATGGAGATTATGGAGCTCTACTGCTGATAGTCTAGAGCTTTTTGACCTTGGACCAATTTCACTTGCTATCTTCCACTCAACTCTGTGGGAGATCAGGCATGGTACTGGTACTATTAAGAACAAAAATGAAATATACATTTCCTAGCTTAGTGCCATGACTACCCAGATGCATCTATAATATTCTGTGATTTACTCCTCTTGAGCTAATTATGTCACCGTCACTTAGGTTTATTACACATCAGTAACTCTGGCGGGCAGCAGCAGAGTCCCACCAACCCCCGACCAAAGATATCCATTCCATGATCTGGCACAATACGAATATGGATATGAATATGTTAAATTATGGACAAGAGTGAATTAATTTAGCATATAGAATTGAAATCAGTTGACCTTAAAATAAGATGATACGGAATATTTTGGATGAGCTTAATGTAATCACAAGGGTCCTTTACATGTGGAAGAGTCAGGACCATAGAGATAGCATCGTGAGAATGATTTGACCACCCATTGCTGGCTCTCAAGGTAGAAGGAGGCCCTGAATCAATGTTTGTGGTCAGTTTCCAGAGCAAGGAAATGGATTTTCTCCAGAAGCTTCCAGAAGGAATGCAGCCCTGAAATGACCTTAAGTTTAGCCCAATGATACTCATTTTGGACTTCTAATATCCCAAACTGTAAGAAAATGAGCTTGTTTTGTTTTGTTTTAAACCACTACGTTGTGGTAATTTGCTACAGTAGCAATAGGAAACTAATACAGTATTCATTTATTCATGCAGAATAAAAGAATAGAGACCTTCACTCTCTCTCTTCCTTTACTCTTTAAGGCTCTCTCTCTCTCTCTCTCTTTTTGTAGTGATTCAGAACCCAAGGATTAATTACACTAGAATTTTTTGGGCTCTGTATTGTCAATGTGTTTGACTGGGCAATTAATTGTGGTGGGGGGCTGTCCTGGGCCTTGTGGGTTGCTTAACAGCATCCCTGGCCTCTACCCACTAGATGCCAGTAATTTTCCTCCTCAAACTGTGACAACTAAACGTGTCCCCAAATATTGCCAGAGGTTCCCTGATGGAGCAAATTAGTGCCCAGTTGATAACTTGATCCTTCCTTAGAGATGTGAGTTATCACTAGCATCCTTGATTTTCTTAAATTAAGATTTTATTTTTAGAGCAGTTTTGCATTCACAGCAAAATTAAGGGAAAGGTAGAGAGACTTTCTGAACATCTCCCGTCCCACACATGCATAGCCTCCCCTACTATCACCACCTCCCACCAAAGTGGTACATTTCTTTAAATGATTCTTGCTATTTTTACTTTCAGCTCAAGATGTTGCCTGAAACCTTCAGACTGGAGAGAGATTAAGACTATAGAGATTTCTCCCCAAAGGAAATATCTTCAATATAATCCTCAAACAAATTAGGCAGGCCTTGCTAAGAAAAGAGGATGAGGGAAGAACCCTGGGCTCTGTGTGTAAATCAAATCCCTCCCCATCTCCATGTGCTACAAAGATCCCAAAGAGGCAGAACAAAGATGGATTTCTGTGACAAAAGAGGAGATTCTCCTCAGTCATAACAGGATTTGGGAATTAAGGATGTGAATTCAAGGAATGGATTTTGTGCAGGGATGTGGCATGAAGTACACCAGACAAGACTGTTTCAGGGAACTGAACGTTTACTTTAAGGGGAGTAATGTAATCAAGATGGTGCCGTAGGTATTCCCAACTTCAGCCTTCCTCTAGAAGACCAACTAGCAACTATCCTTAGATGAGACACCATGGTGAATGTCCCAGAACCAGGTGTGTACAAACCTTCCCCCAGGCCAGCACAGTACCACATTGAGAGTCAACCCTTCCCCGCTCAGCCTATAGTTTTTCCAAAGTGGAAAAAGAAAACCCACAGTGAACATAGAGCTTCCCTAGAATTGTGGGGTGCTTTCTGGGAGGCTCACTCAGGTCTCACCTCACGGGGCTCACGGGGGGACCCAGGGAGCTGACCCCTGGGTATCCGATAGCAATGCAGAATACTTCATTGGGAAAATACAATCTCTTCAATAAATGGTGCAGAGAAAACTGGATAGCCACATGCAAAAGAAAGAATCTGAACCCCTATATTATAGCAGTTAGAAAAATTAACTTGAATAGGATTAAAGGTTTAGATATGAAATCTGAAACCATAAAATTCCTAGAAGAAAACAAAGGAAAAAAGTTCCCTGACATGAGTCTTGGCAATGATTTTCTCGATGTGACACCAAAAGCATAACCAACAAAAGCAAAAATGAGCAACAGGGACTACACCGGCTACATCTTCTGCACAGAAAGAGAAATAATCAGCAAAACGAAAAGACAACCTAAAGAATAGGAAAATATATCAATAAATCATATATCTGATAAGGAGACAATATCTAAAATATAAGCAACTGATTTCAGTTATATGTGGAATTTAAGAAACAAAACAAATGATCAAAGGAGAAAGAGAGAGAGAGAGGAAGAGAGAGACCAAAACAGGCTCTTAACTACAGAGAACAAACTGATGGTCACCAGAGGGGAGGGGGTTGGGGGGATGCGTGAAGGGTAGGTACTAAGGAGGATAGGTACTAAGGAGGGCACTTGTCGTGATGAGCACTGGGTATTGTATTCAAGTGTGGGATCAATAAATTATATACCTGAAACTAATATTACACTGTATGTTAACTGGATTTTAAATTTTAAACACTTAAAAAAAACCCACAAAATATACAACTCATACACCTTGGAAGCAAGCAACATGCATCACTAATCATCAGGGAAATTCAAATCAAAACCATAATGAGATATCACCACACACCTCTTAGGATGGCGATTACCACAAAGACAAGAGATAAATGCTGGTGAGGATGTAGAGAAAAGGGAACATTTAGGTATTGTTGGTGGGAATGTGAGTTGATACAGCTACTACAGAAAATATGGAGGTTCTTCAAAAATGTTAAAGCAGAGCTATGATAGAATCCCGCAATCCCACTCCTGGTTATGTATTTGAAGGAACTGAAATCACTATTTTGAAGAGATATCCACACTCCCATTTTTGTTACAACATTATTTACAATAGCCAAGATTTGGGAATGACCCAAGTTTCTGCCAACAGGTGAATGGATTACATGTATATGTTTACACACACACACACACACGTGTGTGTGTATATATAAGTATATGTATTACATGCATATGTATATGTATACACACACAATGTAATACTGTTTAGCCATACACAAAGGAAATCCTGCCATTTATGACAACACATGAATAGATTCTGAGGGCATTATGCTTAAGTGAAGTAAGTAAGAAACAATAAGTATTGAATGATCTCACTACATCTACGTATACACAGAATCTAAACAAACATAGAAACAGAGAGTAGTTTGTTCGTTAGTTTCCAGGAGCAGGAGGTGATGGAAATGGAGGTGGTTAAAGTGTACAAATCCCCACCTGTAAGATGAATACACCTGGGATTTAGTGCACCTGATGGTGACTGTACTTAACAATACTATATTGTGTATTTGAAAGTTGCTAAGAGAGTAAATCTTAAAAGTTCTCATCACACACACTGAAACGGCCAACTATGTGAGGTGAGGACCATGTTAACTTACCTTATTTTGGTAATCACTTTGCAATATATACTTATGTCAAACCATTAGGTTGTATACCCTAAAATAACACAATGTTATCGGTCAACTGTATCTCAGTAATAAAGCTGGAAAAAAAGGGAACATTGTGTTAAGAGGGTACATCTCATGGTAAATGTTCTTATTACATGAGAACCACAGGAGAAAACTTTGGGAGGTGATGAACGTATTTATCTCCCGATATGGTGACGATTTCACTCATGGATGTGTATGTCCAAACTCATCAAATTGTGTACCTTAAATATGGTTTTTGTATATCAATTATACCTTGGAAAGTTGTTAAAACTATGTTTATTTTTATCTGCCCCCTTGTGCTGTGTCTGCACTGCTCTGGTTTTCTGACTAAAACTAGGTTGTGGCAGTGGTGGAGACCAGAACTCTCTCACGGTATAAATGCATGTCATGAGGACGCCTGGGTGGTTCAGTCCTTTAAGCTTCTAACTCTTGATTTTGTCTCAGGTCGTGATCTATGGTTTGTGAGATCGAGTCCTCCATCTGGCTCTGTGCTGATAGCACGAACCCTGCTTGGGATTCTTTTTCCCTCTCTCTCTGCTCCTCCCCACTTGTTCTAAAGAAAGAAACAAACAAACATTAAAAATGCACGTCATAACCATGACTGTATCACAGAATGGAAAATCGGTGCATTCACAGGGCTTTAAGGACGGCTTTCCTGCTTTAGGTACTGTTCACACCCTCCCCCGGACGGCCTAGTGGAGCCTCCTGTTGGCAGTAGAACCGGAACAGTGACAGAGTTTCAGCAACATGGCCGACTACATGGGAATGCGTGCACCTGTGAGTGAGTGGGTTCCTGCGTGCCCAGCTGAAGGCAGCCTTCTCCTCGCAACTCAATGCCAACCGGAAAAGATTTAGGATTTCCCATGATTTATGCTGTTCCCTCCACAGGTGTAGAGAATAGAGAATCCACGGTTAAGGGCTGATTCGTGTGTGTGTGTGTGTGTGTGTGTGTGTGTGTGTGTGTGTTGTAGCCACAGTAACTAGAGGATATGGCACCTTTTAACAGCTGACTGGTTGGACCCATATGTGCTAGGAAATTCCACTCCAGCGGACCCAGCCTTGGAATGACATAATTTGGATGTTAGGATACCAAGATTCTGACTGGCAGAGAGTGGTGGCAGGCTTATTACCATTATGTGATCTGCCTCCACATCTCTTCCCTGTACCCCAGTCATGTTCAGGTGACAGTCTGTGGAAATGCACCGGATCCAGTTTGTTTTGCCTGTTGGGTTTCCTGCATCTTGTTCCTTAAAGTGAACTCCAATACACGGAGATGCCCTGCTTTCTAACACCAAGACATAACCTAGAAACCTCTTAACTTGGGAAACAGAATCCACAATGGTCTTTGTGACTATTTAATGCTTTTTGTTGGCTAAAGCAATTTGTTAAAACTGCTTAAATTCAGAGATTATCAACTATGGTGAAGTGGAGAAAGCATGGGAGGTGGATGTTACCAGGCTGAGTGCCCTGCTCATTGGATAAGCTTGGGCATAGGGTTACAGTCTTGAAACACTGCATACAATGATTCAGGCTACAAGAAGAATGTCAAGGCTACAAGAAATGGCTAAATGAGTAAGAGTTTCCAGTTTCAGATATCTAGCAAGGTCTATAGCAAGGGCTTTCCCTGTCCTTAACATAAAGGTCACAGGGACACCTGGGTGGTTCAGTCAGTTAAGCATCTGACTCTTGATTTCAGCTCAGGTCATGATACCACAGTTCCTGAGTTCAAGCCCTACACTGGACTCTGTGCTGACAGTGTGGAGTCTGTTTGGGATTTTCTCTCTCTCTCTTCCTCTCCCTCTCTTTCTGCCCCTTCCCTGCTTGCTCTCTCTCTTTCTCTGTCAAAAACTAAAATAAATAAACTAATAAATGGCTCACAGAAACTGTAGAATTTTTTTTAACCAAATACAGACTATAGGAGACTGTCCAGCCTCTCACATACCCAGTCACTGAACTTCTTTGAGAATCCATTTTCCCTCAAGTAGTTTAATCCTTTCAGAGATGAAACTGTTGAGTGAAGCCCATTTGCCTTTCTCCAAATTCAACATATTAACTCTCTCCTGAAGGCCCTCCTCTTCAAAAGTAATTCTGGGATTTTAAAGGTACGCTTACAAGCTACAGAGGAGCCAAAAGGTAGGCCCTCTCTCATGATCGCCACATTGCTGAATTTAATCCATGAAATTTGAATGTTAATCATTTTATTTCATTCACTCTGCTTTCATGTGCCAAAGAGTCACATTTAGCCCCGAAACAACCAGAGATTAAATAGGACTCTGTGAATGGTCAGGGTGGTTTAATTTTGAGAAAGACCCTAACTGCATTTGAAGCTCAGCTTAGAATTTCCATCTCTGCAGATGAACTGCGAGTCAGCACTGCGGACACCAAGTAGAAAGCGGTTTCCTGTAATTCCTCTGCTCTCTAAATATCTCAGCATTTTGCAAATAACCAATTGGATTCTGGGTTTAAGATTTATCTGGGATAGACCCTCAGCAAAACTACTGGGCAGAAAATGGTATTTAACTACTCTCCCTCCCCCCTTACTTTAAGCACTGAAGTTTCATTTGCCTTGTTGCCTCCCTCCTTTCAAGGCTTTGGACTTTGCCCATTGGGATGGAGGAGATCTGACACTCGTTGGACAACACTGTATTATTCCTGTGGAAGCAATAAAAATGCCTTCTACAGGATAGCATTTTCTAGAAGCAATGGCTTTCACTTGTACTGTCTCATTTGTTTCTCTCAATAATCCCTTGGGCACACACTGGATGTGCCAGGTCTCATGTCTTTGTGAAACTGCAGAGGCCACTCTTAGAGGGCTCCCAACCTACAGGTGATTTTCTTCCTCTTCTGATATTTCTTGGCTTTGGGCTCTGGGTAATCTGGAGGTCCTCTCTGGGCTTTGATTCTCAATGACCTGGATGTCTGGGAGCAGGGTGGGCTTGGTGGTGATGCACCAGATCATCTGAGTCTCTCCCCGGCCCTCGTGTCTGATTATAAAAGGTAAAAGGGATACTAGAATCCAGCTCTTCTGATTCCACTACCTGTTGTAGGCAGAATAATGTTCCCTCAAAGGTATCCACACCCTGATCCCCAGAACCTGTGGATGTGTTACCTACAAAGTAATGTGTGCCTGCAAAGGGGGTTTGCAGATTTGGTTAAGTGATGGATCTTGAGATGGGAGAGATTACCCTGGATCCCCAGGGACATCGATATAATCACCAGAGTCCTTATAAGAAAGAGGCAGGAGGGTCAGAGTCAGACGGAGAAGATATATGTATGAAAGTAGGGATCAGAAAGAAGAGGAGATGTTGGTTTTAAAGGGAGGGGAGTAGGGACACCTGGGTGGCTCGGTTGGGCATTTGACTTCTGATTTTGGCTCAGGTCATGATCTTACAGTCTGTGAGATCCAGCCCCACATTTGGCTCTCTATGCTGACAGTGTTGATTCTCTCTCTCCTCTCTTTCTGTCTCTCCCTTTACTCATGCACACTTGCATTCTCTCTCTCTCCCATCAACATTAAATAAATAAATAAATAAATAAATATTAAAAAAAAAAAAAGTGGAGGGAAAGACCAGAAGGCTAGGAATGCAAGTGTCCCCTAGAAGCTAGAAAAGGCAAGACCCCAGATTCTCTTCTACAGCCTCCTGCAGAAATGCAGCCTGGCCAAACCTTGATCTTAGCCAAGTGAAATTGATTTTGGATTTCTGGCTTTCATTAATGTAAGGGAATAGATCCATATTGTTTTAAGGCACAAAATCTGTTGTAATTTGTCATAGAAGCAGTAGAAAACTGATACACTACCCCAGCCTTCAAAGTAACTCAGATGTTTCAGGATAGTGCTCTTACTGACATTCCTTCATGATTTTATATATCTATATCTATATATATTCTCTATAATAGCTGCTACAAGCATTAACATCTTTAAGTAGCTTCCTCTATTCATTTTCTACCTTGCCTTCAGCAATTACATGAGGAAGCTAAGAAGGACCCTCCCTAGTAGTCTCAGTTAATGAGTTTTACTTGATTCATTCAATTCATAAAACACCGAGGATATAGATGAAGATATTCACAGATGTGGAAGATAGAACAGAAAATGCCATATTGAAATCTTAGCTCTTTTAAGAGCAGCACATTGGCTAGGAGATAACACCAGAACTAGAGGAAACTAATTTGACCCTGGGATGTGTGTGTGTGTGTGTGTGTGTGTGTGTGTGTGTGTGTGAATTGTTTACACAGGTGGTGATTCAGGTCTTAATGCCAAGTTTCACTTGAGTGAACTTTGCTCACCCCAAATCACTGAAATTGGCACATTACTGAAATGTGCTTGACAGAAGACATGTAGGTGATCTCACAGCACCTTTATAGTTAAATCCCAAGAAACAAAATCATTTTAGAGCAAATAATTTTACATTAAAATTGACATAACAGAGTTAATTGCCTCAAAGCAGTGAAAGGGTGACAGAGTAAGAGACTGAAGTGTATTTTGACTGAAGAAAAAGCCCACGTAGATTAAATATAGATTCTTTATTGAAAAATGGAACTACATCAGCAGTTTCTCTCCTTGAAATTTTAGAGGAACTTGCTAGGAGAATGAGATAGGAAGATAAGAATGGTATCAGCATCTTTTGTGCTTTTTAATGATTTTTTTCAAGGTTAAGGTTTCATTTATTTTGTGGAAATACCAACGGAAGCACAATGTCTCTTCTACAGTCATGCTTCCCTGAGTTCCTTTTCCAGCTGCAAAGGAGTGATGCGATGAAGGAATCCGGGCTGAGTATTTTTTTAATACTTTTTTATTTTATTTCTAGGAGAGAGAGAGAGAGACAGCGTGAGCAGGGGAGGGTCAGAGAGAGAGGGAGATACAGACTCTGAAATAGGCTCCAGGCTCTGAGCTGGCAGTCAGCACAGAGCCCGACGCGGGGCTCGAACCCACGAACCGCGAGATCATGACCTGAGCGAAAGTCGGACGCTTAACTGACTAAGCCACCCAGGCGCCCCAGGGCTGAGTATTTTACCCAGAGGTCCTCAGCAGAGAGCGAGTGAGTAGTAGAGCTTTCAGAAACCAGTGGTTCTTGAGTCAGGTGTAGAGGGCTGAATCTCACACCCCACACAGCTTTCTACTAGCTCATCATTAGGCAAGTCTCTTAACCTCATGAAGTTTTCCTTTCCTCCTATTTAAAAGGAGGACATTGAAATCAATGCCTACTGGGGTACCCAGTACCCCCCACACTCTGTCTCTCAAAATGAATAATAAACATTAAAAATTTTTAAATTAACACCTGCCTTACAGGTTTATAGTGAGGATTATATGATGATATATGTAACCTACTTAGAGCACCATTAGTCACATGGTCAGCCTTCTATAAACTGGTGTTATTCCCCAGGAAAGATTCCATCAGGAAAAGTGCTTTTGAACACTTCTTCACAATAGAATTGTAGGTGCTGTATAAGTCAAAGAAGGTTCCTACATTGTCCCTGTCCACCAACAAGCTATTGGGTGGGCTTGGAAAGCTACACCCAGGGCAAGTTAAATAGTCATGGGGAGCAGAGTGGTATCGGGATGCCGAAAATGGGGAACCAACGGAACATATGGGATACCTAGTTTCAAGAGAAAAAGTCTTCAGTAGTTATTTCAAACTCCCTGTACCACTTTCTCTCCCTTTGATTCCCTTGTAGCCCCAGAGTGTTATTTATAGCAACAAAGGCCACCGTCCCATGCTCTGCCTTTTCTTGTCCTATTGTTATGCCCACCTGAAATTATTGTCTTTAGTCTTAAAATATTTTATAATATCCTTTTTCCATCAGTGTAATTAGTAGATAAAGTCTGGATTCTTTACCTTAATTCTAAGATAAACTTGTGTTTATGTGTTCATTTGTTCTAATGTTTCATGAATTAGGACGTCTTACAAGCAACACTGGACACTAAATTTGTGACCTCAAGTCTCAAATAGGGTTTTGCCATTACCCAGCAGATCCACTGAACTCCTCCAGCATATTCACCCTCTCATTTACAGAGATTTATTATGACAGATTCATTATTCCTTTCCTCCTCACACATCCAGTACCATCTCCTTTCCCTCCTTCTTTGATGGACTCACTTCATTTTTAAATAATGCAAAGTTAGATATTAACCCCACCTGCCCATCATGAAGCTTGCCAATCCGTATGTGTCCAGAGAGGTGCTTTCTTTCATACTTTGAATATTTGCTAAGGTAGGGTGAGATCTAAGTGAAAGAGTTTCAGCATCTCAGTGGCTTTCCATGTGACGTGTTTTTTCTCTTACACGGAGTTCAGTCCGGTGGAGCTCTGGTGTGATTTTCTGGGTGACTCTCCTTCAATGAATGGTTTAGAGATTCAGATTGCTTTCCTATTGTGAGACCTTCTTTAATACAAGGCTTCTGTGGTCACCATAGAGGCAAAGAATGATGGCAGAGAAGGCCTAACACCTCTAGCTCAGAAATGACACTTCATTGATTTCTGTGTTCCTTTTGTTGCAGACAGTCACGTGGCCCTCTCTAGATGCAAGACGCATGGACAGTGTAGTTGGACCATCAGAGAGAGGAATTAGCTTAGTGCATGGTTGGCTACATTGCAGGTGATGTATTCTTGCTCTGATAAAATGCAAACTCCTTCACTTGTCCTCTGTGTCCTATTCTTGCTCAACTTACTAGGAGCTTTACTTTTAAAATTATTACTTCTCCCTCTTGAGCAACTTTTCTTCTTCCACTAATTCATTACCATTAGTATATAAATATGCTCTAATAATCTCCTATTACAAAACCCAAAAACATTAACAAAGTGCAATCCCTTGATTCTTTCTTCCTCTTCAACTACCAAGTTTCTGATTGCTTTCACACTTTTCCAGCAAGAGTCCCATTTGAGTGTGCCTTCTTTTTCCTGACAGGATGCTATGTGATGCAATCCCTGATATGCCTTCCATCAAAGGGAAATCTTGGGTGTGGAAACTCAGATTAGAAACTAAGGTCTTCTATTTACACTTGTCACAATGGTGGTAGAGAATAGAAACAGTTGGATAAATTTCAGAAATAAAAATTCTGAAATCTGAAATTCAATGTGGTTGTGTTAGCTTGTGACAAAAAATAACTACTTCATGCTGTGCAAAGACAATTCTATGATCATTACCTCTTCTTTTACATCAGCAAATTTTACCTGCTCTGCAAAATCATTGCCATCAATGTTTACACAAACAACAACAACAAACAAAAGCAATACCATAGAACTTTTCCTAGACCTTTCATCTCTATTTAACTATCATTCTGTTCTCCAATGCCATTTAAAACTTGCTGTAGGAGTTTATACTCTTCCTTTGCTTCCTCATTGTTAATTTCTCTGTTCTCTCCTATTTAATAGAACTTCCATCTCTACTTCTCCACAGACATTGCCAAAGATCTTATTTTTTTTAATTTTAAAAAAAATGTTTAATGTTTTTTAAATTTATTTCTGAGAGAGAGAGAGAGAGAGAGAAAGCAGGGGAGGGTCAAAGAGAGAGGGAGACAGAGAATCTGAAGCAGGCTCCAGACTCTGAGCTAGCAGTCAGCACAGAGCCTGACACAGGGCCCGAACCCACCAACCGTGAGATCATGACCTGAGCTGAAGTCGGACACTTAACCGACTGAGCCACCCAGGCACCCCCATTGCCAATGATCTTAAATGTTAGCAAATTCACAGGTGACTTCTGTTTTATTTCATAAGCAATTTTTCTCTAAATCTTGGAGTGTCTGAGAGCTTTGTCATGATTGGGGCTTCTCTTCTCTAACCACATTCCCTTCCTTATCGAAGCCCAAGGCTTTAGGTGCTTTTTAATATACAGATATCTTCTCAACCTGTAACTGCAGCCAAAACCACTTCCTAGAACTTTAGAATCATACACCAACTGCTTACACTTGATATATTTATTTACTATCCATTATGCATGTCTAACTTACATTGGCCAAAGAAGAATTGTTGATGTATTCCCAGAGATCCACCTCTTTCTGGGGTCTTCATGCCAATAATTGGTACCCACTGCCCACTAAAAAGGCCAATCAAGATGGATTCACCCCAATTCAACTTATTTCCTCACTTCTGCATTCAATCTATCAACCAGCCATGCTAAGTCCTGTTACATGCAGCTCAAAAACATATTCAAAACCCACTGCTTCTCTCCATACCCACAACTATCATCCAGGGAAGAACAGGGTGGTTAAGAAACTAGGTTATTGCAGAATTGCCCTAACTGGTCTTTCCTCTTCCACTTTCCCAGAAAACACCAGTAATTGTGTATAAATGTCAATCAGGCCTTATTACTCCCCAATTACTCCTATCATATGTCAAATGGTTACCTGATTTCCTTAATCTGTTAAGAGATGCCTACCTGTGATGGAACTTCTTTTTCTCTAGAGTTTCAACTCTACCCCCTTCATCTGTTGTCCACCACACTTCAGAAACAGAAACACTGGCTTTATTTTTATTCCTTATAAATGACCTCATTCCATCCACAGGCCTTTGGCTGTAGCTGTTCCTGATGCTGAAGCTTTAATTTTTTTGCCTGGCTGGTTCCATCTTGTTATTTAGGCTCCAGGTTAAATGTCAGCTAGCATAGAGTACTTCAGGAATTACTAATTACTAATATTAATTATCAATATCAATTAATTTCTAATCATGCTACTAATGATGCTCCTTAGCAATAACTAATAACTACATTTTTAGTATAATGTAACCACCCAATTATTCACTAACATATCATCTTATTTTCATTTGATGCAAGCCTTTATCACAGTTAATTAGCTTGCTTACTTCTTGTATATCTCCACCCCCTAAAAACTATCTGTTAGTAAAGATCTTGTCTACTTTGTTACCTATTGATTTCCTCAGTCTTAGGACAATTCCTGGAATATTGCAGGTATGCCATAAATTTTTGTTGAAATGCTAAAATGAAACTATGTTTAATACAGGATTAACATTGTATCTTCCAAGAAGTTATTACTTTGTGGATGTTTTGTTTTTGTTGGATTTTGGGGAAACGGTGGGATATAGATTGGTGATTTTAGGAAGTAGTTCGCATCAGTAATTAATATTAAGATGGTATTGTGGGTTGAATTTTGCCTTACCCCCCCGCCCCATTCATAGCCCCTCAGAAAGTTACTTTATTTGGAAATAGGGTCATTACAGATATAGTTAGTTAAGATGAGTTCAAATGGATAGAGTGGGTCCCTGATTCGATATGACTGGTGTCTTTAAAAAGGGAAGTTTAGACAGAGACATCACGTCATGAGAAAGCCATGTGCAGATGAAGGCAGAGGTCCGGTGATCCGGAAACCAAGCAACACCAACCAAAGGAGCCAAACCAAAGGAGCATAGATCAGATTCTTCCCTAGAAGATTCATAGAGCAACATCAGACATGAGACAATACTTGTGTGTTGTTATGTCACCCACTTTGCGGTACTTTGTTAGGGCAGCCTTAGCAGACTAACACAGGTGGTCATTTAGAGTTCTTTCGTCAGGGGCCTCAGGCAATGCAGGGTGGAACCCAACTGGCTGAGCATTGACATGGATTGTCAGAAGGAGCACCAGAAGCCGAGCACTTACACGTGGCTAATGTACCCGAGGACCTGAATTTCTAATTCATTTTGATTCATTTAAATGTAGTGATTACAGTGATGGGTAGGGCTCTTCTGGCCATGCCGCAGCCTGTCACTTTGATCACTGTGCCCAGGGCTTGATTGGTTTTCCCTGCTCTCCAGGAGCTGAGGATGTCTGCATCCGCTCTCAAGGAGCCTCGCTGGCTTTCACAGGTCACCGTGCACTGCTGATCAGTCACCCTCGGGCTTTCCTGATCTTTCCCCAGTGGCTTGATGACCTTCCGTAGCACTCACCTGGTTCTCCTGTCCTCGCAACAATTGCTGCAAATGCATCTGCTGGTGGTGTCCCCTCCGCTCGTCTCCCACCTCAGTTCTCACCATGGGAACAGGCAACCCCGTACAAGGACACCTTGAGCAGAGCTCCCATGCATACCTCTGCTCGTCGCCAGCTTGCACTCCTCGGGGCCAGCAGGCTGGGAGGAGGTGCTCCGCCAGCCTGCCTTGGAGTTGGGCTCCTGGGACCACTCCTGCCCTGACTCTGTCAGGGCGGCTTCTCTAGGAGACAGAGCCCAAAGGGAGTTTTGCAGGCTGGAGGCTCAGTGGGGAGCACTCTCAAGAACACTGCCTGTATGGAGGTGAGGCAGGGGAGCAAAAGAAGTGTGTGTGTCAGCTCTAAGTGAGGCCGCAGGGGATCCCATGGAGCTGGGATGGTCACTCTGAGTTGCCAACTGAGGCGCCAGAGGCCTTGGAGCCCCACATTGACCGGTCACTGTAGGAAAGGCAGCGCCCTTTGAGTGCAGTTCTGAGACAGGGCCTTAGCCATGAGCTCTCTATGCACAGCCTGCACTCAGGCAGCTGGGGAACGTTGCCTCAGCCCTGACCAGGGGATTCGGATGCCTCACCATGATGCCCCCTGCATGTTTATTATAACCAAACTACTTTAAAATGGCGAAGATAGGGTACACAAGGGAAGATTCTGGAACTGTAGCAATCTGACTCCAGCCTATGATGCCGGTGTTCGTGGAGAGCTGATAAAGCCTCTCCGTTGGGAACTCTGTGCTCATATCAGGAAGTAATGGTTCAGAAGGCCCACGCAGGGTCAGCGTGCCTCCATTCACCTCGGGCTTGGCATCTGGGAGGGGGGTGACCTGGTGCGATTTGTGCCTCTTTCTAACTCTTGGGATTGTTGTGGGCATTGGACAAGTTAGTACACAGTAAGGGCTGAAGAAAGTGCCTTTTGTGTCATCAGTAATAATCAGTGTAGAAAACTAGTGCTTTCATTATTGATATTTGGTAGATAGATAGGCTGGGTTTTCTAGTCCCGTGAATTCTATGTAGTTTTGTTGTGGTTGTTTGTCGTTTTTCTCAACAATATCCAGTGTAAGAAATAGCACACTCTTTGCTTTATTCTTAAATAAATTCATTTATTGTAGTGTGAAACAATGTAAACCTACAAACCTATCCTTGCTATCAGGCCACATTGTTTGTTTATTTATTTAGAGAGAGTCTGGGGGAGGGGCAGAGAGAGAGAGAGAGAGAGAGAGAGAATCCCAAGCAGGCTCCAAACTCAGTGTGGTGTCTGATGTGGGGCTTGATCTCAGGACCATGAGATCATGACCTGAGCCAAAACCAAGTGTCAGACACTCAACTGACGAAGTCTGCCAAGTGCCCATTATATTTGCTTTTAGAAGAAAATACAGACTCAAGTGAGCCTCTGGCATACCCTTCCCTGTTTCCATTTCGTTTCACCCTCTCACATCTAGAGAAAACTAATCTTCTGAAATCAATGTCATTATTCCTTGTAGGACACTGTCTATCATATTTCACAATTTATGTAAATGGCATAAAATAACCATGCATCCTTTTGCAGATTACTTCTTGAATTCAAAATTACTTTTTTGAGATAAACATTCAAATAAAATAATACTATGATGCATTTATCTGCTCTATATTTGGTGAGCAATTTGGTTACTTACAATGTTACAATGAATAGTCTTATCAGTATCCCCTTGAATGTATATACATATATATTGAACATATCAATTCCTCTAGTCTAGAGTATGAAATTAGAAATTGAATCACTTCTTCAGTGCAATGCAAGTTGACAAGATTTAGAGAATGAATTTATTGCTAAACCTGATGCACAGTTTCACAATTGTATCAGCAGTGTGGGAAACAATGTTTCCAATCTTTATCTATACCTGATATTATCAGACCTCATTATTTTTTTCTATTCTAATGGCTTAAATGCATCAATTATTTTAATTTGTTCTTCTCTGATTTTTAGTGAGATTGAATACTTTTCCATTTGAATATTAGGCATGTGTTATATTGGCTATTCATATGTTTTGTGATTTCTCTATTTTTTTCACCTTTATTAATATATAGGAGTTATTTTTAGGTGTAGAATACAGAACCTTTGTCATTTACATGGACAGCAAATATACTTTCATTGTCTGAAGTTGCTTATTCAGTTAGCTTACTGTGCTTTTTTTTTTACACCATTTTAAAATAGTCACATTTCGGGGTGCCTGGGTGGCTCAGTCGGTTAAGTGTCTGACTTCAGCTCAGGTTCGTGGGTTCGAGCCCCGCATCAGGCTCTGTGCTGACAGCTCAGAGCCTGGAGCCTGTCTTCGGATTCTGTGTCTCCCTCTCTCTCTGACCCTCCCCTGCTCATGTTGTCTCTCCCTCAGAAATAAATTTTTTAAAAAATTAAAAAGTAAATAAAACAAAACAGTCACATTTGTCACTGCACCATTATTATCATTATCATGGTGTTATTGTTTGTACGTCTGATATTCTGCTGAACAAATTCTTTCCTACTTTAGAGTCACACAGATATCCACTTATAGTTTTTCCTAAGCTTATAAAGTGAAGTGAGGTTTTTGCTATGTTCGGGGCTTAATTGTTTCATTTACTTTTATGCACACTTAAATAAAAATTATTAGATCCACAATTCACTTGCAACTGATTTTGTTGTTACAGAGTGTAGTAGGGCTCAGATTTCCCTGTGGATAAATAGTTACCCAAACATCATCTGCTTCATTGCCCTTTCTCCATACATCTGCAATTCTATCACTACCATATATTTCATTTCCATATCAGCATGTATCTGGACTCTGTGCTGTTCCAATAATGTATTCTTCTAAACCTGCAGCAAAATTACTGTAGTTGGGGGATAAGCCTCAAATTCTCAATAGCCATGTCCCACAACCTTATTTTTTCTTTCCTGAAAATTATATTTACTTTTCTTGAGCATTTACTGAGGGGTGAGAGTATAGGGTGGAAAAAAGTTCTTCCCATTTCTTTAAACTAGGAAACATTAGGATGCACTCATATGTTGTAGATTTCATGGAAATTATTAAACCTTCCATTCAGTATACATGTAGTGGTGCCAAAAAAATGACCAGAAATAGAATGTTTGTAGAGAGTATAACACTTCTCTCAAGATTTCGTCTATACTTACCCCTCCGATTATCACATTTCTCTCTTTAAAAATATCTTCTCTTACCCCATTACCATCAAATACAATGGGTTTGTGAAATATTTCAGGTGAGTAGATGTTTTTTTGTTTTATTTTGTTTTGTTTTCAGTGCAGCATAGGGAAGAATAGGATGGAATCTTATTTGTATGGAAATAGAATTTTAAAATATTATGTCTAAATTAATCATTCAAGATATATAAATAATAATGAAAAGGTACAACACATCTATGAAAACTAAATGTGTGTTTATCAAATAAATTCATATAATATAATAAATAACCTGAAATTAACACAGCCTTCAAACCTTGCTAAATTTTTTTAAATTATAGTAGACATACAACATTAACATTAGTTTCAGGTATGCAGCACAGTGATTCAATATCTCTATATGTTCTATCTGTCATCATACAACACTATTACACTACCACCCTATGCTGTGTTTTCTATACCCATTACTTATTCATTCCATAACTAGAAGCCTGTATCTCCCACCCCCTTTCACCCATTTTTCCCATCTCCCTAATCTGCCAGCCCTCAACTGGATCTCTGTATATGTGGGTCTGATTTTGGTTTTTTTCATTGTTTATTCATTTGTTTTGTTTTTTGGTAGTTTTTTATCCCACATATAAAGTGAAACCATATGATATTTGTCTTTCTCTGACTTATTTCATTTAGTGGATACCCTCCAGGTCCATCTATGTTATTTCAAGTGGCGAGGTCTCCTTTTTTATGGCTGAGTAATATTCCATTGCATACATATACCACATCTTCTTTGTCCATTCATCTATCGATGGACACGTGGGCTGCTTTCATATTTGGCTAGTGTAAATAATGCTGCAACAAACATAGGGGTATGTATATATTTTCCAGTTACTGCCTTCCTTTTCTCTGGGTATATTTACCCAATAGTCGACTTATTGCATCATATAATATTTCTGTTTTTAATTTTTTGAGGAACCTTCATTCTGTTTCCCACAGTGGCTGCACCAATGTCTATTCCCATGAACAGTACATGAGGGCTCCTTTTTCTCCACATCCTCACTAACACTTGGTATTTCTTGTCTTTTTGATCCTGGCCATTCTGACACGTATAAGGTGATATGTAACTGTGGTTTTGACTTGCATTTTTCTGATTATGAGTAATGTGTTTGTTGGCCATCTTCTTTGGAAAAGAATGTCTATTCAGGTCCATTTTAATCAGATTATTTATTGTTGCTGTTGCTGTTTTGATGTTGAGTTGTAGAAGTTCTTTATATATTTTGGGTATTAACCCCTTATCAGATACATTATTTGAAAATATCTTCTCCCATTAGGTAGACTGCCTTTTTGTTTTTTTGCTAAAAATATTTTATATGAGTAATCAAATTAGGGTGATTGATGGATGGAGTATAATTTACTTACAGTTCAAATAAATTAAGGATTCAAAGTACTTTTAATTATTGGTTGTTTTGTAAGAAAGTGGCATAGCATCGGGGAAAACCAGTGTTAGACAAGACCATTACAAATGACCTTCTATTTTAGTCCAAAATGTGGCTTTAACATATCTAAAGTAGTCTTCAAAATTGGTAGCTTTTATCATTCACATTTATTATTTTTATGTAGTCTCCCAGCTATGTGATTTTAGGAAGAGACTTTAGCATTAATTTCCATTTTGCAGGTGGAAAAAAATGGAGATACCAAATTACATATGTTTTGGAAATGACTACAAAGATGTGGTTTGGTAGAAGTTTTTAAGTTTTTCCTCATGCTCTCACTTATTTTAGAAGTTATGTTTTTGTCATTTTGCCTCCGGTATTAATCATATTTTCCTTACTTATAAAAATGAATGAATATCTACTGTACCTTAACAGTAAAATTATACCTTTTAATAGCTAAGAAAATTAGATATTTTCACAGTAATCCTTCAATATTCCTACCAGAATGAATGTCCCACTTATTTGTTTTCATTTAAACAAATCAAATAAAGTGAAACAAATAAATGGCTCATTTATTTCTCACTAAGCTGACTTTGGTATGTGCATATTCCCCTGGACCTTTTACTTATTTCCTCTATTTCCCCATTGGTCAATATGTTGCCCTTTTGCACTTCTAATAAGTGACACATTGAGGAAGGAAATGCAGTAACTATTTGATTCTTTTGCCAAGACTAATAAAAGTCACTCTAGTAGTATATTGATGCATTTATCTAAAATGAGCTTTTTTAAAAAAAAGTACCAGTGAATTTCATTTGTCATAGTGTCACTGTCCTGCATTACCACAAGCAACCGAGTTGATGCTCATTTAATCATCTCTTTCAAATATGCAGGTCATTCCAGAGCTAAACTCCTGTAAGTAAGAGAAATGGATATTGCTGTAATTGAATAGTGAAATTGGCAGAGGGCATAGTATACAAGATAAATTAGGAAGCAATGACAGTAAGCACTAGTTTTTTTCCCTGACACCAGAAACACAGCATGAAGAAAGCCAATTAAATCGAACATCTCATCAACCTATTAACAAGTATACAATTACACCTCAGGGTTTATTTTTCCATCATTTGATTTAACATCAGTGTTAGGGAAGTGATACATATATATATACACACACACACACACACACACACACACATCCCTCCATATTTTGACTTGATAGCTTGTATCTAAATAGCTTGTTACTACTTATCCTGGGGATTTAAAACAAATCAAGTCAAATCATAAAGAGATGTCTGATACACTAGATAAGAGTGTACACCATACAGCCCTTTAGATAATAGCAGGATATAGCCTTTTGACCATTACAGAGTCAAAACCAATTTGGAATCTGAGTGATTTTACACAGAATAAAGTTCCTTCCAGTTTTGGGGCTCCACAGCCCCCACTCTTCCATGTTGTCTTGTCTTCACATGCTTCCTTCATTTGTCTTCCTGGGCTGACCCCCAAAGTCAATTGAGTGTATTACTGCCTGTTCTAGATAGTTCAGATCTTCACTAAATAGCTCAAAGCCTCAACTGCTATATCTTTGGGGGCATTTGCTGTAATCATAGCTTACCACTTGGTCTACCTATCCCCAGAGCAAAACATTACATACTAGAATGTGCCTTAAAGCATGGAAGGTCCAGGGAGGAAAAAAAGTAAACATAGGGAAAGTTTCTTTTCTTTCTTTCAGTTCTTCCAAACCAAACTAGACAAAACAAATTCAATTTTCCCCTGAGGAAAAAGTAAGTAGTACCATTAAATACTTACTCCCCCCCCCAACACACACATCCCCACCAAGAATCTAAAAGACGTTTCCTATTGTCCTAGCCATTTCTTGATTGTAGGTATCATCCTTTACCCTGAGGCTATGAGACAATTAAGACTCTGATCCATTCAGTCACCATTCCATCATGCAACACGTTCTATTTGACGTGGACAGGTTTATGGGCATAGCATCAGAAGGCCAGAAAAGGACCCTGACTTCAAGAAATGAACAGTCTATTTAGAAGACCACAAATAAGTGAAATGATCACACACACACACACACACACACAAACACACACACACACACATACACATACACACACACTAGCTGTGCCAAATTTTCTCAAGCAGTGCCTGGTGTAATAAGAGACTAAATAAGGACATTTGATTCCAGGAAGGTGGCAAAAACTTCCTTACAAGGTAATATTTGAGCTGAGATTTTAAGGATGAATAGGCCTTAAGTAGATAAACTTAGATGTTTAGATGAACAGGCATTGATGGGCTAAGCAAAGAATTTGGATTGGCCTGTACATTTCAGTTAGAATATTTGCAGAAAATAACAGTTCTTCAAATTCTTCAATTTCAGTAACTTTCATCTTTATTCCCTTAGTGCCTCTCACTCATAGTACCTCCACGGACCTTGGCCACCTTTGTGATTTCTCCATGAAAGTCTCCCTCCTCTTACCTTTCTCTCTTTTTTCTCCTACTCTCTCTGCTCTGTACGCCTGTCTCTTCCCCCATCTCTCCCTGTTCCTTCAGTCTATCAGCTACCATGTCTGTGCATAATCTCGATTAGACATCTCTTCTTATAGATAGGCATTTTGAAAATCGTTCTTCACCACGTCTATGCCATGCCCTGTAATGGCTACTTGCTTCTTTTTCACTTCCCTCAAAGGTCCAGTTGCATTTTCCAAGATGGCCTCTCTTCCTATTCCTGGAAGAAGAGAAAGAAGGAATTTGATTTCAATTTTTAAAAGTTTTTTGAGGGTGCCTGGGTGGCTCAGTCAGTTAAGCGTCTGACATCAGTTCAGATCATAATTTCAGGGCTTGTAGGTTCAAGGCCCATATCAGGCTCTGTGCTGTCAGCTCAGAGCCTGGAGCCTGCTTCCGATTCTGTGTCTCCCTCTCTCTCTCTCTCTCTCTGCCCCTCCCCTACTCGAACTCTGTCTCTGTCTCTCTCTCTTAAAAATAAATAAACATTAAAAAAATTTAAAAGTTTTTGCCCTGCCACCTCAAAATTCCCCAGTGTCATTACTACTAAATACTCTACCTTCCTAATTACAAAAGGGAAAAAACAACACCACCTTTTCCTTTCTAAAGCTGTCACCTGCCTACACTCTTCATTACTCTAGACCTAAATCCATCAAACATTCTCCTTTTTCCTGTTCTCTTACACCTTAAACTTGGCCTTGCTACTGGCTTTTTACCACATCACTCAAGTTTCCTCTTCTTTTTTCTTCCCCTCTGCACACACATGTGCAAAAATTTCCTTGTCTTTTTCAAATTTCCCTTTTAATTATAAGCCATCACTTTCTGTTTCTGTCCCTTTAAACTGCCCACTTTCTGAAAATATAATAGGATTTATCTCTTTACTTCTTCCACTTTTTAGTACATCAAATAATATTTCCACATTTTAACATTTTACTGTTTTGAGCTGCACTTTCTTATTATTTTAGCAAATAAGGTTGTTTACATCTTTCCCACATTTCCAGAGAAGCTTTGGCTTCTCTCCCGGCTCAAGTGAGGATTGTCATGATAAAATATATGACAACAGATTTAGTTCAAGTTCAAGAGAAAGGAGACACATGTGTGGGTGACAACACACATATTGTTCATACACCAAGACCACACGGGAGGAGCCAATTCTTTCAACTATGGACATTGTTTTCATAAAAGAAAAAGGCAATTCTCTCTCCTTTTTAAAAAATTTTATTTTGGAGAGAGAGTGTGTGTTAGTGGGTGAGAAGAGAAGAGGGGGAGAGAGAGGGAGAATCTTAAACAGACTCCAAGCTCAGTGCACATCCTGCGATGCGGGAATTATGACCTGAGCTGAAATCAAGAATTTGATGCTCAATTGACTGAGCCATCCAAGCGCCCCATCAATTTTCTTTTGTGTAAGTTTGGGAAAATGTACAACTTGAACAAATATGTTTAGTCTGAGTACAAAGGTATTTTCTTTTTTTAATTTATTTCTAGGAGAGAGAGAGAGACAGCGTGAACAGGGGAGGCTTAGAGAGAGAGGGAGACACAGACTCTGAAATAGGCTCCAGGCTCTGAGCTGGCAGTCAGCACAGAGCCCAAGGCGGGGCTCGAACCCACAAACCTCGAGATCATGACCTAAGGGAAAGTCGGACGCTTAACCGACTACGCCACCCAGGCGCCCCACAAAGGTATTTTCAACAGGCAATCTT
Source organism: Hyaena hyaena (assembly GCF_003009895.1). Taxonomy (NCBI): domain Eukaryota; kingdom Metazoa; phylum Chordata; class Mammalia; order Carnivora; family Hyaenidae; genus Hyaena; species Hyaena hyaena. The sequence continues at coordinate 853,851 of NW_024081115.1, forward strand.
GTCTCCTATATAATTTTTTATTATTCTTTAGACAAAGCAGCATCTCTAAGAGGTATTTTGACATCTGATCTGCCAGTGGAACTGACATACAGCTGTTTGGAGCACAGTTTAGTAGTTTGCTAAATGAGGCAAAGGCCAATGCAAGTATCTATGGCAGGATCTAAACCTGGGGGTGGGGGGATTGGGACAGAGTAAAGAAGGCAGGGAAGAGCAGAAGCATCACCAAGGTGATTGGAATGAGTCTCAGGTCTCCTGACATTCCCTGACTTTCTTAGTCTCACCCTCCATACTCTTTAGCTTGTCCCACTAAGGAAGACCTATTACTTGCAGTAAAGGATTTTCAGGATCTCATTAGGAAAATTCATTATTAGGGCACCTGGGTGGTTGAGTAGGTTAAACGTCTGACTTCAGCTTGGGTCATGATCTTATGGTTCATGAGTTCAAGCCCCGCATAAGGCTTTCTGCTGTCAGAGCAGATCCCATTTCTGATCCTCTGTCCCCATCTCTTTCTATCCCCCAACTTGTGCTCTTTCAAAAACAAACATTTTTTTAAATGTTTTATTTATTTCTAGGAGAGAGAGAGAGACAACGTGAGCAGGGGAGGGTCAGAGAGAGAGGGAGTCACAGACTGAAACAGGCTCCAGGCTCTGGGCTGGCAGTCAGCCCGACGTGGGGCTCAAACCCACAAACCGCGAGATCATGACCTAAGCGAAAGCCAGAGCTTAACCGACTAAGCCACCCAGGTGCCCCTCAAAAACAAACACTTTAAAAAAGAACATTCATTATTGCCTCAAAAAGTTTATGATATCAAGATAGACTCCTAGAGATATGTTTGATTTCTAACTCTGTTCATTAAAGGTTACTCTAAGAGTTGGAAAAATTTACTTGGTGAAAAAAATACAGTTCACTTCTCTCATACAGGTAATAGTCTTGTCATTTTATTTAAGCTTTACAGAGTTCATTGAATACATTTCAATTGCCTGTTTTAATTTCCTGGCAGGATATCATAACACTAATCTTTGTTTTTTCATGGGAAACTCTTTTCATGGTTCCCACTGTGAACCAGTTTTATGTAGAGGAGATGTCAGTGAAACCTTTTCCCATGGTTGTTCCCACTCTCTGCTCCTTCCTTTATAGTCTCACACTTGGAGAACCCACCCATTTTCATAGATTCACATTCCATGGTTACACACATAGATGATCCCAGCCTTGAAATTGCAGGAAATATCCACTCTTAGGTCTCAAAGTATGCATTGGACCTTTACACTTTTATGTAGTTCTTTCTTCGTAAATCAGTATACATCAGATTAGTCTCCATATTCTCTCTCTTACTGGGTACTACAAAATTATGAATTGTATTCCATGATGAAGACACTGACACACAGATATTTATTTAAAAACAATTTCTGGGGTGCCTGGGTCGCTCAGCTTAAGTGTCCAACTCTTGGTTTTGGCTCTGGTCATGGTCTTTTGGTTCATGAATTCAAGCCCCAAATCAGGCTCTATGCTGACAGTGCAGAGCTTGCTTGGGAATCTCTCTCTCTCCCTTTCTCTCAGCTCCCCCCATTCTCTTTCTCAAAAACAAACAAACAAACAAACTTTAAAATAAAATAAAAACATTTCCTCAGATAATAAATTATACCATTTGCTTCATCTGGACAGCTGGGAGATCTCAGGCAAGTTACTGCTGAGGTTTGGTGGTATAGTCCCCCCAGAGTGTCCCAGAATCTGAAGCCAAATTTGGTCTATATCCTGCTGAAAGCAGTCTGTGTGAAGTGAGTTTGTCAGGCCTAAGGAGTAGCCTTAAGTTACTGAACCAACTTTTGTAATCAAACACTCTTGATATTGGATAGAGACGCTACTTAGAAACTTAGTGCTTATTTCTTCCAAAGTTACTTCTCTATTATTACAAAAAAAGCCTCCTGCACATTTGCACCAGATTGAAAGTTAATAGAAAGTTCTTCCTCCAGATCTCTTTAGGTGAACCTGCCTTATATGTTCCAAATTAGATTCTCTCCTCAATTTCCTTGTCTCTTCTAAGGATATTACCATTTTTCCAATTACTTTCACTCAAAACCTTGGAGTTCTCTGACAAATCTCCCCTTTTCTCAGGATGTCAAAAAATTAAAAACTTCTTGCTGTTCTCCCTGACATCTTCTAAATCTGATCATACAGTGCTTCATTTTTATGCCGCTCAGCAAACCATTTGACTGGATTTCAGAATATTGTCCCCACACTAAAACTCATCTGTAATTATGACACCAAAAAATATCTCTCAAACGACATGTCACTCCTCTGCTGAAAAGTCTAAATTGTGCCTCTATAACATTTCAAATCAAGACTCTCCCTGCAAAGGTTTTCACACTCTCTATTTGCCCTGTTTTCCATCTTATTTCCCAATTTTTTTTAAATGTTTATTTATTTTTGAGAGAGACAGACACAGGGTGAGCTGGGGAGGGACAGAGAGAGAGAGGGAGACACAGAATCTGAAGCAGGCTGCAGGCTCTGAGCTGTCAGCACAGCCTGATGCGGGGCTCAAACTCACAAGCTGTAAGATCATGACCTGAGCAGAAGTCACTGCATAACCATCTGAGCCACCCAGGTGCCCTCCCTCCCCCAGTCTTTTCTAATGTGAAGCCTCTACTCCGATAAGGTCAGTGTCCTGATTCTCCTTGAATCCAGTGTTGTTGTTGTTGCTGCTGTTGTTGTTTCTTTTCTTTAAAATATTTTCATTTCTCAGTTACCTGATTCAATCCCATGTCAAATTTGTAGCATAGACATTCAGCCTAGTTATCAACAGGCTCTCAACATCTCTCAACTTCTACATTAACCCCAGCCCTACTCTAAGTAGGCACTAATTATATCCTAAAAGACTATTAATTTTTACACAGTGAAAAAGCTGCCTCAGCACATAAAGTCTACCCTGGAGTCAGCTGGATCTGGGGTATCTGATACTTTACTGCCTGGTGACCTACTTCTCCAGCCTTATACTTTGTTTCTGAGGGTTTTGTCCCCTTTTACTAAATCTGACCACATATGTCACAGACTAGGAGTCTGGAGTTCTCTCTTGTCCAGCAAGAGAGTGGACACAGAATTGAATACAAGAGAGGCTAATGTCTGGGAGGAGACAAGAGTCCCTAATAGGGGTTTCATCTCCGTATTTATTGAGCTCATAAGATATTACCCACATGGTAAACGTGAAGAAACCATGATCTTACACATATGAATATGGAGAAAGCAATCAGACAGTAATTGTCAGCTTGAGTGTGTAAGAAGCAAAGGGTCTGGGGAGCAAGTGGAGTTTGTTATCAAAGTACAATAGTATATTGGTGTCAGATGGAAAGCAAGTGATATAACAGGTTACTCTTGATCCCATTACAGTATCTTGCTAGGTAACCTTGGATGCCGTTTACCCATGATGGCAGCTTTCTGCCCTAAGCTGTTTTCTAACCCATTTATGTAAGTAGAAGCTATTTCCCCACACACATATGAAACAGAAATTCCTTTTGCCTCTCCCTTTTGGTCCCTGTTTCTGATTCTAATCTAGAAACACAGTCCTACCTTATAACTGTGCCTAATGTGGACTCTCTTGGGCATCACAACTCAACTGAAACGTGAATGTTTTCCTGTGACTAGAATGGGCTGAAGTCTGTAGAACAGACACAGATTCATTGAAATAGATTTAAAAAAACAAGTCATAATAAGTTGGTTAATTCCTGAAGCAACATATCAAAATGAGATGAAACCAGATTAAGTATGGTTTCCTCATTAAATCTGATTATTGAGAGTCTCAGACTAAAATTATGAGCTTGAATTTTGGTAGAATTTCTTTAACATGAACATTGTACATTGGTAAACTTTTTGAAGGCAGGAACCAGTCCCTTTTTTCTTTTCTGTGTCTTCACAAGCCATGGCAGAAAACAAAATACCCTTCAATTACTTTATATTTTTATTTTAATTATCTGAGACAGGGGTTGGCAATAAGCAGCCGACAGATAAAATCTGGATCTCTGCCTGGTTTTGTAAATAAAGTTTTATTGGAACGCAGCCATGCCCACAATTTACATACTATTGTTGGCATACTATCTGTGGCTGCTTTTTCCCAAGGATTGCAGAGATGAGTAGTTGTGACAAAGACCATGCAGCTGCAAAGCCTGAAATGTTTACTATCTGGATTTTAAAGAAAAGTTTGTCTTGCCCATATATAAGAAGACACTATGGCAATAATATATATACTGTATATACTGATAGGCTTCTGGCATTGAAATGATATGTATCACAAGACAACAATTTTGAATTAGCAAATACAAAATGAATAACAGTGCAAATAATCACTCAAGAACCAAATCAAATTTCTACTCTCTGCAAAGTTTTTCCTACTCTTTCATTCAGCCAAGTTCATTGTCCCCTATTCTGTGCTAGAAAATATCATTACAGCCAAGAAACATTAATGGTTGTTTCAATGTTTGTCTTTCTAATTATGATCTTTACTGGGAGAAGGAGAATATTTTTTCATCTCTACTCATTCTAATACTTACAGATAGAAGGAAGTAAATGCTAAATGTTCAAAAACTGTTTGTCCAGGAAAATAATGAATGGATGATTACTGTAAGAGACTACAGTCTTGTGAAGGATTGTTTTCAACATTTCTCTTCATCTTACTCTTTCAGAATTTGGGCAAATATTGTCACTACATGGGCTAACTTGGCATGGTGAGAAATGATTAGGCAATTTTATTTGTAAACATTACTTGAAGACATGACAAAAGGTTGAAATTACGAATAGTTTCATTATAAAATGGATACTAAAAGGTTAGTAGATAAACTCAATTAATTGAATATATTATATCGATGGGATAATCACCCACCAGTGGGAATTATCAACGACAGTGTTGTCTATGTCAAGTAGGTGTCCAGTAACATCAAATGTAGGCATAGATAGGACAGAATATTGATTTATCTAGGGGTGCCTGGGTGGCTGAGTCGGTTAAGTATCTGACTTTGGCTAAGGTCACGATCTCACAGTCTGTGGGTTTGAGCCCTGTGCTGACAGCTCAGAGCCTAAAGCCTGCTTCGGATTCTGTCTCCTTTCTCTGCTTCTCCCTCACCCACAATTTGTCTTTCTCTGTCTCAAAAATAAATAGACATTAAATTTTTTTTCTTAATATTCTTTTATCTTGATATAAGAAACCTGATATTCCTACAACTTGGGCCATTTTGGCAAGTTTCAGTAACTTTATGTTCTCTATTTATATGTCAATATCTGATCACTGATCATATATCAGAGACTGGATTATATACATTTACCTTCAAAAAATTTGTCCAATAACTCTTTGAAGTAAACATGTTTAGTTTTCTATTGTAGGTTAGGAAACTTATAAATATATAATTTGCCACAGGCGGAGTAGCTGAGAGGTGAGAGACCAGATCTTGTTATGAGCAATTGCTTTTCCCTGTCACTGACCACCAAGGTTAATTCAGTTAAATCGTTTAATCTTCCCGTAAAGGCGAGTGCCCCTTTACTAGTCAATGGATATCACTACTCAAACTGCAAATCCGTGTTTTCATTTTCTGTCACTGTCATAACATATTAATGCAAATTCAGTTATACACACACACACACACACACACACACACACACAAACACACACGACAAGTTTATTAACTCACAGATCTGTAGGTCAGACTGCTGGGTCCCATTGTAGCTCAGACTATTTCTTTGCTTAGAATATCACAAGGTCAAAGTCAATTTTCCACGATTCATGCATTCTTTCAGGAGGCTCTGGTAAGGATCTGCATTCCAAGCTCATCCATTCAGATTGTTGGCCAAATGCCGTTTCCTGTGGCTGTAGAACTGAGGTCCCCGTTTCCTTGCAGACTGTCCTCTGGGAGGCTGTCTTATTTAGTTATGGACACCTGTGCTCCTAGTAACATTGACCCCCCCTCCCCCACCCCCACCCAACTTCAGATCAGCCTCAGCTCCACGGAATCCTTCTAATGCTTGAATCATCTCTCTGACTTCACCTTTTGCTACACTTCTTTTACCACCAGGCAGAGGACATTTTTCTCTTTTTAGGGATTCATTTAGGGATTAGATTGGACCGACCTGGATAATCCAGAAAAACCTCCGTATATTAAGGTTCATGGCTTTAGTTACACACTTTGCCATGAATGTAACATAGTCACAGGTTCCAGTGATTAGGGAATGTCTTCGGGATCGACACTTTTGGGGGCCATTCTGCCTACCACACCTGGCAGGACACCTTTCTTGGATAGAGAGTTCTTTGAAGAAAGGTATGCAGGTCCATATTGACTTAACTGTCTTGTAGTAACAACCTAGATGCTCAATGGCTTCTGAACACATGATCATGATTTATTGAAGTTTGGTTTCTGCTCTGCCTGAATCGTCTTCTCTCTAGGACCCAAAGTGACAAAGCTTCCTTTATCTGGAACACTGCCGGTGATCATGGCAGAGTAAAACAGACGTAATGAGCCATCTAACGCTTCTGGCCAGAGATGATACACATCACTTCTCACATGTTATGGACTAAGCAAGTCATATGGTTTGTGTATCCACCCAACCTTCACCTCCAGTCCAGAGAAAGTCAGTACAAAGTGGAAAATGGGGTATTTGGTACAAAATAATAAAATCTATCATAACATATACAAGCTTCATATCATTGCTTGATATTCTGTTTGACTAGTCTCAAACAACTCTTCCTGATACCTTATTGTTAGGAATGGATACATAGAATTACAAGGATGTTTTTTTCCCAATATTGAGAGGACATGTAGACTATTCAGACTAGCCAGTTAGTGCCTAGGGGGGTAAAAGAGTTAACAAAAGGAATCCCTTTAGTAAGAACACTAAGAAAGCCCAAAAAATTATGAACATATTGTAAGGAAAGCAAAAAACTCCCCCAAAAAACAAAAACACAAACCCCAGTGATCTTGCTTATATTTCCCATAGAAACAAAACCAGAAAATGGCAAGAAATAAGTGAGGAAATGCTGATAACCTTCCAAATTGAAGACATTTTAAATATGAAGGATTAAAGTTGAATTGTGTTCTGTGTTATCCAAATAATCTCCCTATATTGACTTTGGAAATCAGCACAACATTGCTCTAATCTTCAAATAAATACCAGTTTTTCTTTACACAGGAAAAAAAATTGCACCAAGAGTATCTAACATTTATTTAGCATCTCCCTTGAGCCTTACCCAGTAGAATGAAAGTTCTTGTTTTCTCTTTTTGTTTTGCATTAAGCACAGCTGGTATCGTTCAAACCTTAAAGGACTAAGACTATGGATTATGGTCGGCACAGGTAGGGTGCCTGGGGGTTCCAGCAACTAGAAGTTTGCTGGGGTTCAGTTTGCCATGAGGGGAAGATTTTGAAGAGAGAAGCTGCTGTGTATATTTCGGTTACCGTGCATTTATGCATTAACCCTTCCTATAAACAATTAATGCCCTGATAGTGTATGGAAGACTAAACACATACAAGGCTTTTATGGAGGTTCCTGAGACCTATAAGAAACTGTTTTGGACTTTAAGACACATTTTGTCTCTGGGGCGCCTGGGTGGCTCAGTCAGTTAAGCTTCCAACTTCAGCTCAGGTCATGATCTCACCATTTGTGAGTTCGAGCCCCACGTTGGGCCCTGTGCTGACAGGTCAAAGCCTGGAGCCTGCTTCAGGTTCTGTGTCTCCTTCTCTCTCTGCTCCTTCCCAGCTCATGCTCTGTCTCTCTCTCAAAAATAAATAAAAATTAAAGTTTTTTAAAAAAGAAACATTTAATCTCTGTTGTTTTGGGCTCCTTTGGAGTTTATGTCAATGTCGGCAATTTAGTTGGCTTTTACATTATGCAGACCATTGTTAAATGTTTATGAACTATAACTTTCTGGTGCACACTTTTAGTTGAATGGTGCCCCCTCTTTGAAATTCTGATTTCTCTGGTCACTCTGAGTGATGAAGCCCTACCTATTCTCTGCTCCTTTAGGCCTCCTGTTTAGGAACTTGTTACAACATCTCTGTATGACTTGTGGAATGATATGTATTATCCTTCCTGCCCTTTAGTGAGAGCTCACTGAGGGCAGGGGAAGAGTCCTCACCACACCTGGTGCTGGCAAAGGATCTTGCACTGAGAAACAACAATACACCAACACAGCAGAAGCAACAGGTCACATTGAACTGAATTTATGTGGAATGAAGTTGTATATTAATGCAGTGTTTTAGAGGTGAGAGCAGCATCTGCATGGCTCAGTCGGTTAAGCATCTGACTTTGGCTCAGGTTGTGATCTCGCAGTTTGTGAGTTCAAATCCTGCATCGGGCTCTGTACTGACAGGTCAGATCCTGGAGCCTGCTTCAGATTCTCTGTGTCTTTCTCTTTCTGCCCCTCCCTGTTCATGCTCTGTCTCTCTGTCTCTCTCTCTCAAAAATTAAAAAAAATTTATTTTAGAAATTTAGAGATGTAGGCCATGTCTAGAAGCACTATCATCTCAAAACAAAAGGAATAATAAATATAGGTCATTGTCAGACCTTTGGAATTAAGCTACAGAGAATAGTGTTTGATGTCAATGAGAATAAGGTGCAAAATTATGGCCTACTTCTTTTGAATCTGGGATATAGGGTAAATTCAGATGTTGGCATGCCAGGCTACAGAAGAAATTATCCCCTTTTTTAGATTTATGCTAAAACCTACCATTTTATCAACCCCAAGACTAACCCACAGAGTAGATAGACACAGGCAAAGACACATTTCCTAGACAGGGAGCCTTAGCCAGGGATTCCCAGAATGTACATACAGAAGGAGAGGGTTTATGTGCTATTACTTTTTTGGAAAGCCCAACCCAGGAAGCAGAAGTGGAAGATAAGTGGACTGAGACAGAGAGGAGAGGAGAGCCTACACAAAGAAGAGTTATACAACTGGCCACTTGGTAAGATGGCACCCTACAGCTCAGCACCGTCTCTCAGAGGGCGAAGGGTGATTTTTCCACTAGCCCCCTTTATCTACCTTTATCTACCAATCCCCTTTTCCAATTGCTTACAGCACAACACTATCCTCTGAACTTCCAGGTTGTGCCTGTGTGGGTGAGCATGAGCACCAAGCAGGATGCTGAAGCAGCACTGAGAGGGAAGCCCATGGTGCTGGGCTACACGTGGGCCAGGAAAGCAAGACGTGTGGTCCTGTCAGACTGCATTTGTGTGGACACAGAGCCCACTGAGTCGGGACAAGAGACCAGAGAGGTCAGGAGCCTAAGAGGTATCTAAAATCTGCGTTAGGACTTCACTGGAAGAATGCACTTAGGGTTCACTGCCCATCCTTTATGAGCCCATGTAGTCTATGAACATGAATCCCTTCCCTCAGTCCTCCAAATTTTAAAAGGAGAGAATTCAACTAGACCTTCAGAGCATATGTCTAAGTGAAAAAGTTGTACGTTTAGCATTTAAAATGAATAAAGTTTAATGCAGTTTTAAGTAGGTGTTTTATAAGCTTTTTAATTAGTAGAAATATGCTAACACTTTTCACTTGGGATAAGGTCCAACAGTAATTTCCTTAAAGACCAAATGGTGAGAAAATAATCCATGTAAGGAAGAAATGAAAAATAGCCTCTGACTCTTTTAATTTGGGATCTATAAGAAAACCTTGATTGTTCAGGATAATTGTAACCACAGTGATATAAATGTCATTTGAAATCATTTGATAGTGCAACTGAGAGCGGTGACAAGCAAGTTTGCTCACAGTGTGCTCTATGTCTTCTAAATCTGTTCTTTTGATAATTGTTGAATGTGTTTTCATAGGTACAGTTCTGGTCTCAGCCTGTTTTAAATGCAGTAAGAAATATGTCATTAGATTTTGCAGTATAGAGGGGCTCAGATAACTGAGCAAGCAGTTATAAAACAGTATACAGAGGGGCGCCTGGGTGGCTCAGTCGGTTAAGCTTCCAACTAGGCTCAGGTCATGATCTCACAGTGTGAGTTTGAGCCCTGCATCGGGCTCTGTGCAGACAGCTCAGAGCCTGGAACCGGCTTCAGATTCTGTGTCTCCCTCTCTCTGCCCCTACCTTGCTCATGCTCTGTTTCTGTCTGTCTCTCTCTCAAAAATAAAGAAACATTAAAAAAGTTAAAACAGTATACAAAGTCATCCGGTAGGAGTGAGTTAAGGGAATGGGGGTCAGTAGATGGGGCACCAATTCCTGGTGCTTAGGTCCCAAAAGAGGACTCTAGAGGAGGTGATAGCCAAGCAGGGAGCTTTAAAGGAAAGCTGGGGGCTGATAGCATTGGCATTGGGAAGGGGAAGTTGGAAGGTCTCCTTGGAGAGAAGGAGCACCTACAGAGGCCATTTTAGGAAAATGTGACCTACAGAGAACAGCAAATAATAATTAGGGCTGGAAATATAAATGTGAGTTTTATCAGGAAGAGCAACCCATAAGGAGCTTTCATGCATAAATTCATGAGTCACCAGAAGATCTCAAGGAAGAGAGTGGAACATTCAGATTTGTGTCTTTGGAAGATCACTTTGACAGTTGCCTGGAGTGAGATAGGAAGAGAAGTTATGAGGTGGATGCTATAACCCAGTAAAGAAAGAGTCTTAAACTGAGGTGTTAGCAGCAGGGATGGAGAAATGTGATTTGCTTTATGAGAATCCATGTAACTTGGGGACATAGTGAATGAACTGAATGAGGAGAAATAGGTCAAAATTTCTGGTCAGAGCAACTCAATGGGTGGCATTGTTGTTCACCAATGGAATGCAGAAAGAGGCATAGGGTTAGGGGAAGGGATCTTGGGGCAAGGAAGTAGAGAATAGGATATCTTAAGAAATTTCACTTGTTTAATAATACTTAACAATTATTTCTTGTCAATTGTCTGAGGCAGACTTTTTCACTGTATTTGAAATAAAGTAATAATTTTATGTGACTGTACTATAAAATCAAGGTTGACATGAAATGTTCATGGAGTTAGTCATTTAATCCAACCAAATTTTTTATTACTAAAAACATTTTTAAATGTTTATTTATTTTTGAGAGAGAGAGAGAGAGAGAGAGAGAGAGAGTGTGTGAGTGGGGGAGGACAGAGAGAGGGGGAGACAGAATCTGAAGCAGGCTCTAGGCTCTGAGCTGTCAGCACAGAGTGCAGTGTGAGGCTCAAACCCATGAACCATGAGATCATGACCTTGGCTGAAGTCAGATGCTTAACTGACTGAGCCACCCAGGAACCCCTAATCCACCCAAATTTCAAACTTTAAGCCCAATATTTGTCACAGATGCAAGAAGTTTTGAATTGTCCATTTTTCTTCTATAGCTATTTCTAAATACATGTTGAAATATATTTTCACAGAATTATTTGAATTTATTTATTGTTTTGTGCAACAACAACACAGTGATTTTATGTCCTACAACACAGCGTTTGAATTGATGTAGCTCAACACCATATTTAATTTAATATTCCTTGGTTCATCTTGCCTATGGTCACTATTCTCGTGATTTTCTGTTTCCCTCTCTGTCTCTGTTTCCATTTATCTATATCTGTGTCTACTTCCATATATATATACATACATATATATGTATGTATATATATATAAAATCTCTATCTCTCTGGGTTTTTTGTTTTGTTTTGTTTTGTTTTGGCACTTCCTTCCTTTCCAGCACACACAGCCCTCCAGGATCATCTTGTGTTTTTCCTGCTGCAGTTCTGGAATCAACTGCCTTTCCAATGAGTCCTGGATCCCTTACTGCACATGGTATTTAGAAACAAAACCCTGAGCACAAGATGTGTTCACTGTTGCAACACCACCTCTTCAAACATCTCACAATGAAGAGACCTGGGATACCCAATGCCTGTATAATATCTCATGCATATGCATGCAGCTACATTTCTGTGTCTATCTATTGGCATCTATATGTTAAATCTGAGCCAATATTAATACCTCAGACTCAAGTCCAGCATGATAGAGTTCATTCTAGCTTTCCTGCTTTTCTTATTTTTAACTTCTTTCTTCAAAATTGAGAAACCTAGCTTTCATCATTTACCACATATTACTAATTTATTCAATCCTGATTCATAATTAAAATAATGTTAAGATTCATAATCCAAACCCCTGTGAGAAACAAATTTACTGTAGAGTATCATGTTTGTGTAGAGTGTTTTTTTCTTTTTCCTTTAGCCTTATAGTATCTAGTCAAAACTGTATTTTTCCAGTTAGGTAAGTCATTTATTTCTTCCATATATCTTTAGTGATTATGTGATTCATTTGTAATGCAATGTTTTCACAATCTGGTAGATCTTTAAAAATTAACACATAGCAAGATTCACTTTTTGTGGTATACAGTTCAATCAGTTTAGACTAGTGCATAGAACTGTATATCCACTACTGTACTTCATACATAACAATGCCAATACCTCTAAATTCTCCTGTGATATCCCTTCACAGAAGCTTCTTCCCTCCACTCCTGACATCAACAATCACCAATTGCCTAAGGATACATTTTTTTTAATTTTGCCGGAGTGTCAGAAAAAAAATAGAATCATAGAATATGTAACTTTTATGATCTTGCTACTTTCATGTAGCAAAATGCATTTAAGATTCATTCATGTTGTCTGATTAATACTTTTTTATTGCTACTATGTATGTATTGCCAAGTATGAGCATACATTTTTATTTCTCTTGGTATAAAGCTAGATTCAGTATTGCTCTTCTAAATATCCTTTAAATTTTTCTATATAAACAATCATGTTGTCTGTGAATGGAGATAATTTTATGTTTTTATTTATATGACTTTATTTTTCTTGTCTTATTGCATTAGCAAGAACTTCTATTATCATGTAAAATAGGTGTGGTGAGAGAAGACATCCTTTTCTTTTTCCCAAACTTAATAGAAAATTTTCAGTCTCTCCATTAATTATAATATTAACACTGAAGTATTTTCTAGAATCATTTTGTTAGGTTAAGATGTCTCCGTTTTTGTTTTTTTTTTAATTTTTTTTTTAAATTTATTTCTAGGAGAGAGAGAGAGAGAGAGAGAGAGAGAGACAGCGTGAGCAGGGGAGGGTCAGAGAGAGAGGGAGATACAGACTCTGAAATAGGCTCCAGGCTCTGAGCTGGCAGTCAGCACAGAGCCCGACGCGGGGCTCGAACCCACGAACCGCGAGATCATGACCTAAGCGAAAGTCGGACGCTTAACCGACTAAGCCACCCAGGCGCCCCTAAGATGTCTCCTATTCCTAGTTTACTACAAGTTTTTTGTTTGTTTCATCAAGAAAGGATGTTAAATTCTGTCAAAAGATTTTTCTTTAATGAGAAGGTCATGTGTTTTGTACTTCATCAGTGTTTTAATGTGGTGAGTAACATTGACTGACTTTTGAAAGTTGAAGCATGATATCGTAAACTTTTTTTTTTAATTTTTATTTAAATTCCAGTTAACATACAAAGTAATATTAGTTTCTGGTGAACAATTTAGTAATTCAACACTTACATCAACATCTGGTGCTCATCACAAGTGCATTTCTAACTCCACAGCACCTATTTCACCCATACCACCAACAACTTCCTCTCTGGTAACCATCAGTTTATTCTTTATACTTAAGAGTCTGTTTCTTGGCTTTCTTCTTAATATTTCCACTATGATCATTTCTTTTCTTTCTTAAATTCCACATATAAGTGAGATTATGTGGTCTTTGTCTTTCTCTGACTGACTATTTTGCTTACTCTCTAGCTCCACCCATGTTGTTGTAAATGGCAATATTTAATTTTTTTATGTTTATTATTTTTATGGTTGAGTAATATTACACACACATACACCACATCACATCCATTCATCTGTTGATGGGCCTTTGGGCTCTTTCCATAGTTTGGCTATTGTAGGTAATGTTGCTAAAATCATTGGGGTGCATGTATGCCTTTGAACCAATATTTTTGTATTTTGAGGGTAAATACCTAGTGGTGCAATTGCTGGATCATAGGATAGTTCTATTTTTTATGAAGAAACCCCATACTGTTTTCCATAGTGGCTGCAACATTTTGCATTCTCACCAACAGTGTAAGAGGGTTCCTCTTTCTCTGGATCCTTGCCAACACCTATTGTTTCTTGTGTTGTTGATTTTAGCCATTCTGATAGGTGTGAGGTGCTATCTTATTGTCATTTTACTTGTATTTCCCTGATGATGAGTGATCTTGAGCATCTTTTCATGTGTCTGTTGACCATGTATTTGTTGGATGTTTTTTTTGAAAAATATCTATTTATGTCTTTTGTCCATTTTTAAACTGGATTATTTGGCGTTTGGGTGTTGAATTTTATAAGTTATTTATAACTTTGGATACTAACCTTTTAACAGATACATCATTTGCAAATATCTTCTTTCATCCCATAGGTTGCCTATATTTTAATAATGACCACATTCTAGAAATGTTCTTTCCTAGTTTTCTATTTTTATTTTATGGCTACTGCTCACCAATTTCCTTTATCTGTTCTATAGGTGTATGTGTTCCTTAGAATTGTATTCCTTGCTCTGTGTGCTTATTTTACTTTTTAGTTTGTTTGTTTACTCTCTAAGTCTGTTTTTCAGAAATCACATACATGCAGGGGACTCTCAAACCTGAGTCTCCATCCTATAACTCTCTCTCGTGAGTTCTATATCCAACACGTTCATTGGAAATCATTTAGTAATAGACATAAATCACCAAGCTGATTATGTTACCCTGCTTCCCTTTATCAAAGTTCCCTATTACTTGAGATTCTCTCTCTCCCTCTCTATACCTCTCTCTCTCTCTCTCTCTCTCAAAATAAATAAATAAACTTTAAATAAATAAATTCCTTCTCATTTTTTAATGTTTATCTATTTTTGAGAGAGAGACAGAGAGAGATAAAGAGACAGAGAGAGAGAGAGAGAGAGAGAGAGAGCATGAGAGGCAGAGATGCAGAGAGATAAGGAGACAAAGAATCTGAAGCATGCTCCGGGCTCTGAGCTGTCAGCACAGAGCCTGACATGGGGCTCAAACTCAAGGAGTGTGAGACCATGACCTGAACCGAACTCAGATGCTTCACTGACTGATCCACCCCATCATTTTTAAAGCTCAGTCTATTTCACTTTCTTTCTAAGGCCTCAGATCTATACCTCTCTGCCCTGATCCATGCCAGGATAGAAGTGATTTGTTTCTTTGCATGCTCATTGTACCTGTCCATGGCACAATTTTATGCTGTAATAATGTAATTTTCCTATAATAATTGATTTACATATTTATTGTATACACACACACACACACACACATCTTAACTATGCATTGTGAGGGTAGGTACAAAATTGATCCTTTTGCACCTAAAAAGACCCTGCTACATAGTTGTGAATAAATGTGTATTTGTTGAATGAATAACCCTAACCATTGATCCAGAGTTTTGCCCTTACAAAGGTAATACTGAATCCCAAAAATTTCAGCATTTCATTCATAGTTCAGACCCTCTTAAGGTAAATTTTTGTGGGAATATGGCCAGCAAACTAAGGTCGGATGTTCTCATTGTGCTTTGAAAAAGAGAAGAAACTCGAACAGCAAGCTGTGGTGTTGAGGGCCAAGTTAGAACCCAAGGACATTACATAAATCTGGGTTAGATAAGACCTTCATCAGCACAGAGAGGGTTATCACATATACAGGGCACCGGAAATGTGATAGGGCTCTGCCAAACGGTGGCAAAGTAAAGGCTGCCAATAGCGTGCATGCGTCATTTTGGAGTTATTGTTCCTCAGCTAATGGCTTCCTATATTGTACACCTCTATGAAAAATTTCTGGAGGCTGTGGGTCTGAGATGACTCATATCCTAAAGATTAAGTACCATTTCTAATGAACTGATGAATGATACATCATAAAATCAATGCTGTATCACAGCCCAGCTTCCTTCTCACAAATGTTTTAGAAGGAGGCTTCTTAAACTTTACCCCTTATGCCTAAGGAAGGTTAAACTTCTCCTTTTATATTTAAAAATCTACATTAAGAAAATAAAGTACAAATGCAATACTACTTTGTGAGTCATTTGCTTAATTTTGTTAAAATATGGGCCAAAGACAAAATAAGGGTCAAATATCTCATACTATAAAAAGAGTAGATTATGAATCAGCATTTTATTTAAACTTATACTATGAAAATCAAGGTCATTTTTTTTTCCTGGTAGTATGCATGAGGCTGTGATACTAACTACAGTAGAAAACTCTTAACTGTTCTTCACTGAATCTACTCTCTGGATTAATTGATGCTGTGTGTCCCTTTCTAAAGTGTAAGGACTGGTGCCTATGGCACACCGCCACTTGTGACTAGAAGACTATGCCCTAAAGCAGATGCTGGAAAAATGGCTGTTGAACAGAACTCAGCCCACTGTCTGTGCAAATAAAGTTTTATTGGAACACATCCATCACCATTTATTCGCTTATTGTCTATGGCTACTCTTGCACTAAAACACCAGAGTTGAATTGTTGTGAATTGTTGTGACAGAAGCCTTCTCAGCCTCGAAGATAAAGGTATTTATTATTTGACCATTAACAGAAAGTTTGTCATCCCCAGTACTTGAAGATTTCCATTTTGTGAAATGTATGAAGTATTATGTTGTTCCTGATTCTTATTATCAGTTGCATTTGTTCCTGTAGATATTCATGTAGAAAATTCAGGATTCTAAGATTCCTTTACAATTTTCTCTGATTTAGTCTCTATGCCATGGAAACTGAAGTTTAAAATTTGTCAGCAACATATTAGAGATTCAATTTTGACAGACACACACATACACACACACACACACACACACGAATGATGTGGGACTGTCATCAGTAGAACCATAAGTCAATGAGTGAGCTTGGCCTTTCATTGAAGATTTTTCAGACATTTTCCATTTTTACACCAAAATATAGGTGGTTTAGGCATTAAGAGAAAAAGCCATTTACTGAGCACTAATGAGTTAACAAAATTGTCCACTGATTTACCTGTGCTAAAAATAAGTTAAAGTTGGTTCATCTTAATTGAAGTAGGACTTCAAACTATAGATCAAATGTGTCTAAAGTTTTCTTCCATAGCACAGATATCAGAATAGAATAAAAATAAATTTAAAAATTATGTCACAGGAGCCACCTGTAACAAGGCATCCAAAACTTACATTTTTTTTTTTTTTTGGATTGTTGAAGTTAGAAGAAAATCACTAAACCTTAAGGCCTTCAAAATGTTTTATGGTTTATCTTTTCTAAAGTACTATTTTTACAAAAAATCAGTATGGATCGATTCTAGATCATTTGAAGGTTTTCATGAATTTGTACATTATGTTAAATACTTGAAGAAAAATAACTTACATAAAAGACCATTTCTAGGTAGCATTTCTTTTCCTTTCCAGTTTTGAAGAACTGGTCATTTCTTTACTGATTTAATAAGATCAATAAGCCCTAGAAATATGGAAAGAGATGATATATAAACAAAATTCTGAGCTCCACTTTTGAAAAATTTAGAAGAAAATTCTTACAGAATTGTTAAAAATCATCAAGACTTTTTGTCTCGATGTTTGCTTTTGTTATATTAGTGAAGAATGATATTCCCAGTAAATTTGCTAAATTTTATAGAAAGCTTGGCATAAGGTTGACAACTCTATAGAAAAATCATGTACTACAAAGAGACAATGAGAATTCACGTTATTTATTAATCTTAGTGAAAGTTCCAGTCATGAATAGGAAGATGACATACAATAATGGACATGATTATTTTTGATTAAGGATAAAGTTGAAACAGTGCAGTGAGCAAATGAACAAAAAATCTACATCTGAAGAAGAAGGAGGGGAAGGAGGAGGGAGAAAAGGGTGAGCAGAGACCAAAGTAAGATACAATAATTTCTCAGTTGGGAGTCAGAGCTATTCCAGTTCCCATTTGAACAACAGAAATCAAGGCAATGAGTTCCTTGGTGAGAAAAGATGAGTTTAATTGACAAGCATCTTTATTGAAATTTTAATTTGTAAAAACAATAACCAAAATTGCTATTTTATGGTATGTAAGTAAAATCTTTTCAATTTATTAATTGCTGGTATCATTTCAGAATTTGAAAGTTACACTGATTACAATTCAGAGAATATTAATAGAATGATGGAACGCTAGAGTAACTGGGCACTTTGTAGGTTATCTTAATCAATCTACCATATAGTACTGACAATACAACACCATTTTACTGTTAGCTCCTTACACTGCATCATATTTAATAGAGAGTTTCCAAATAGGAAAGACTAGCTCCAAGTGGGACTAACTCCGTTAAAACACTTACAAGGAGAAAGAGAAATCAGATTCTGAGAATTCAAATATCAGTAACAAATAGAAAAGACAGAAGCCATTTTTCAATAGGAAATAGAGCCAGGACTAAGAAACTAGGCATGTTTGAAACAGAGAAGAGAGACCATTATTCTCTCTTCATTCATTATCTTAAAGAAACTCTGTGGCCATGGCTCACATCTGTTACTCACAGGGCCCATGGATATCTGGAGGTTTGGGGCTAGCTTCAGGAAACCTGGGTTACAGTGCCTAAATGTTCTCTACATTACATTTCTGAAAAATCACAGAGCTTCTGGTCTGACCTTTCCAGTAGCAATTGGAGACTACTTTTTACTACTTTGTTAGAACGCTATTCTTTGTGTTGACCCCAAATTCTCACAATTCTAAACACGTATCTATCTGAAGGATCTATGCAAAATAAGCTTGGTCCTTTCTCTGCAGGAACCCTTTTAAATATTAACATTTAATGTTCTCCAGATTTTTCAGTTTTCAAGTTAAATATCTTAATTATTTTTCAGTAATCCCTAAAATGAAATCTGTACTCATTTGTGTACATATTTCAGTTTCTCTACGTGGTATCTAGAAATGAACATCATAACCATTGTTGTCCATTACCAGAGGAAGTGGGATTATTACTTCCAAATTGGAGACTGTGCTCTCTTCCTGTAAGACTACTGAAGGTTATGGCAGATATTTTTAGGAGCCAGGAAACAGACTTGCTTCAGATTGAGCTAATAGTCAACAATCAGTAACTGACAATAAGCCTAATTCACACACTGCCACTGGTCAGTAAGCTAAGTTTCTCTCCACTTATACATACGTAGCTGACCATTTGAGCTTCTTTTCTTGAGTCAGTATGTAAAAAGCACTTAGCAGGATTTGCTCACCAACAACCTAAGAAAATTCAAAATTGTGATGTAGCTATTAAAAAAGCTAATGTGATGAAAGTAATTGAGGGAATCTTGTCTAGAGATGTTGAGAGGATAATTTGTGTTCAGGTGTTTGGGGATCAGTCATACGAAGAGATATGAGAGGTCAAATTGCCTTTAGCTTCAGAGGATAAACTTGGTAATAGAATATCTGAGTTTAAGTGTGTGTTCTGTTCTCTTACCATCCTTGTACATTTGGGGAGCTTGTATCCTCTCTGAATTTAGTTTTCCTGGTTTGCAGAATGGCAATTAAAAAATATCTCAAAGTGTTGGGTTGCCTGGGTGGCTCAGTCTGTTAAGCATCCGACTTCAGCTCAGGTCATGATCTTGTGCTCCATGAGTTTGAGCCCCACATCGGGCTCTGTGATGACAGCCGAGAGCCTGGAGCCTGCTTCAGATTCTGTGTCTCCCTCTCTCTCTCTCTGCCCCTCCCTGCTCCTGCTCTGTCTCTCTCTGTCTCTCAAAAATAAATAAACATTAAAAATTTTTAAAAAATATCTCAAAGTGTTGATGAAGTTCATGTATTTTAATTTGTTTAAGGTTAATACAAGAGTGTTTCCTTGGGCAAGTCACTTAGATTCTTTAAGTTCATTTTTCTCATCTGCTAAATATGTGTTAATTTTTCTGGTAGCTTTTGTCCCCTGGAACAGTAATCCTAGTCTTCTCAATTCACAGACACCTCCATGGTTTTCCTAGGGTTTCTTTCTCTGCACTGTGACGTGGAAATTCTTCCAGGTGACCTGAGGATGATGGCACAAATGCCGTCCTTTGCTTCCCTTCTAAATAGTTGCTTCATTCCCCCCTCCCTGGGTTACTAGTTTAAATCAGTATGCTACTTATAAATATGCTACTTATAAAATTATTTGCAAAATGAGTACCTCAATGATATCAATTGATTGTCATGGAAGATATGGGAGAAGGCTTCCCAGGGGTGTGACGTACTTAATACTTGATATACTTGAAAGAAGAATGAAAAGTATTTAATAGATGGAGAAGCCTTCGTTAAATCTCCCCCGATCTTTTCAGTCCAAATTTGTTGCCTATTCTTCTGTGTTTTGTTTTCAGATTTATGGCATCAATTATCCCTGATTGCTTTATAGTATGACTGTGTGGGTGACTAACTGTATCACTTCCCAAACAGCAGACTTCTTGAGAGCAGGAACTGCATCTAAGATGATTCATCTTTGCTTCCCTCTCCTTCAGATTCAAGTTTAAAGTCCTAATCTGGTCATGAATCTTCTGCCTTCTTGCCACGTGCAGCAAAATCTGAGGAAATATTTATGAGATGAGACAGAAACTTGGTATTAAATTCAATAGAGGGTAAAGGGTCTGGGAAGGATCGATAGCATCAAATATCATTAAATTACAGGTCAAATCTCATTACAATATGCATGGGGTAGTTTGCCAAATTATCTGTGTCATACAATATTTGTCCTATTAGGAACTTCTTGAAATCAGCTGATCAGCAATGGACTGTCGATAATCTTTTCCCTAATTAGAGATGTTTAATGTTGTAGTATCTGTTTAACCAGGTTTGACCTTTACTGAACCTAATTTATGTGGATGTTTTCTACAGAAACAGACAGATGCTTATCATGGTGTGAGGAGGTTTGAAAATGAGGTGGGAATATTTATCATTGCTGAGGGCTTTGGAGGAGGAGAGATCAAGAAAAATATAGGAACAATTACAACCTTCTCATTTATCTGACCTGAAGAGTTTAGGGAAAATGTAGCAAATACACTAAAAAATGGGAAATTACACACCAGTGTCTCAGTAGATCAGAAAAGTTATGTATTAGGTTAAAAATTGCTTATAAATCAATCGATAAAAAAGTAGAACATAGCACATTTTATCTAACACAAATAATACATATTGATTTTGAACACTAATTCATACAGAGGTATTATTACATTTTTAAGGGAAAGAAGGTGTGACAGGTTGAATAAGAGCCACCCTAGCATATCAAGTCATGATCCCTGGGATATGGAACTATTGCTTTATTTGAAGAAAGAGTCTTTGCAGATGTGATCATGTTAAGGATCCTAAAATGATGAGATTATCCTGGGTTATCTAGGTGGGCTGGAAATGCAAACCCACATGTCATCATAAGATAGAGGCAAAGAGAGGGAACACAGAAGAGGAGGCAGTGTGAACACAAAGGCAGTGACTGGGGTAATGTGACCACTAGTCAAGGAATACAGACAGTCACTAGTAACTGGAAGAGACAGATTCTTTCTTAGAGACTTCAGAGGAAGTATAGTCCTGCTGACACCTTGATTTTGAACTTCTGGCACTCAGAATGGTGAAAGAATAAGCATCTGTACTTTCTAGCTATCCAGCTTGTGGGAGAGTAGCTCCAAACAACCAATACAGAAGCTTTCTGAATTGTACAGATTAAAGACAACATGAAGAGTGCCTGGGTGACTCAGTTGGTTAAGCATCCAACTTCAGCTCAGGTCATGATCTCATGGTTAGTGGGTTCGAGCCCCGTGTGAGGCTCTGTGCTAACAGCTCAGAGCCTGGAGCCTGTTTCAGATTCTGTGTCTCCCTCTCTCTCTCTGACTCTCCCCTGCTCACACTGTCTCTCTCTCTCTCTCTCCCTCTCTCTCAGAAATAAACATTTTTAAAATTTTTTTAAAAATATCAACATGAATTTTTAACTGTGCTATATAATATAGACATGTAATGTCATAAACATTAGGACTTTGAAACCACATGTAACTTATTATATAATGAGAATATGGTTATCAAAATATAAAGATGAAAAATCTGAAGTCTGGGTAGAGAAAGCTTTATAGCCTATTGATCTGAAATGAAACTCTGGACAAAGAGGTCTACTTTGACTCTAAAAGACATATTCTCAAAAAGTTATGGGTGTGTTCAATATCGTCAATTAAGGCATGTTTCAGTTGCCTTGTTAATTCTGGGGTAAAATGTGAAATATATTGGGGCACCTGGGTGGCTCAGTCAGAAAGCGTCTGACTTTTGATCTCAGTTCAGGTCTTGATCTCACGATTGTGAGCTCAAGCCCCCCACATTGGGCTTCTCACTGGGCGAGAAGGCTACTTAAACAAATGTCAAATACATTTATTATTAAAATTTCTCTAAGTGTACTGTATTGTCATTTGAAATTTTATTTCACCATTTTTAGACATAATTAGAAACAGATATTTCCATTGTTTTGATCTAAGTTAGTATTAGTCTTTCAAAATGGTACAGATTTAAATGGCAGTTCAGTTACAAAATAAATGTCAACGAATTTGTTTTCCGTGATCTTACTAGAAATAACTTTCTCCCATAGTCTAAGATGATTCCAAGACACCCAGTTATGCATAATGCAAAGGGTTGAAAAAAATCAGAAATGCTAGAGCTGATACTGCACGGGTTCCTCTTCAGACTGACACTGGGCACCAAGAATAATGGTGTCTGTGTGGTGGTAACTTTGTGCTCTGTATGTTTTAATCTTTCACTGATATAGGTGTATACGTTTTGTCAATTTCAGTGTCAATTTTCAAATTAAAATTCAGTTCTATATTAACTTTTATCTGGTCAAGTATTATTTGACGCGGTTGGCATATTAGTCTGTGCTGGCTCTCCTAACAAATACCACAGGCTGTACGGCATAACAAAAGTCATTTTCTCACGATTCCGGAGGCTACATGTCAGCAGGATTTGCTTCTTCTGAGGCCTTTTTCCTTGGTATGTCGATGGGGGCCCTCTCCCTGTGTCTTCACACGGTCTTCCCTCTGTGGGTCTGTGTCCTCACGTGCTCTCCTTATGAAGGCATCAGTCGTATTGGATTAAGGGCCCCCAGTATGATTTCATTTAACCTTAATTACCTGTTTAGATATCCTCTCTCCAGGGGTGCCTGGGTGGCCCAGTTGGTTAAGCACCTGACTTTGGCTCAGGTCATGATCTCATGGTTTGTGAGTTCGAGTTCTGCTCTGGGCTCTGCACTGCTAGTGCAGAGCCTGCTTGGGATTCAAAAGCATAAAATTAAGTAAATAATAAAATAAATAAATAAAGTAAGTGATAAAAATAAATTAATTAAGTAATAAAAACTTTAGAAAAAGAATTAAATTTAAAAAATACCCTCTCTTCAAATAGAGACATATATGAGGGAGGTTAGGACCTCAGCATATGAATTTTGGAAGATACAATTCAACCATATAGATAGTTACATTTACATAAAGGATATTTATATTTGTGTTCGGTAAGAATACGCACATTCACTATACAAGTGTAATTAGTCATGTAAAAGGGAGACTGGTTACACATGGTTCTACCGTGTGAAAAAAAAACATTAAAATTCAGTATATATTTTTTCTTGCTCTTTATTATACAGGTTATGGAAAAGCCCAGTTCCAAAAAGACAATGCTATTCTTCAGCGATATATTACAAAAGAAATATTGTAGTCTTCCTTCATTGCAAGGTATGAGCTGGTATTTCTATCAAATGGGAGCAGAGAATTCAGATTTACAGTCTACTTATGACCAATGGGGGTTTCTAATGCTTCCCTTAGACTGGATGATATGACCAATGGTAGTTAACTCTGTTGATTTTTTTAAGGTATAAGTCCAAGTTTTTAAAAAAAATAGTTTTTGACATTTCCTAAGCTATACAGTGTAATATATTAATAGATACTCCATATTAATAATTTCTGTTACTAAATAATTTTGGAAATTCTAGTTGAACAGAGCTAGCACTTCCACATTGGAGTGTTTCTTAGAGCCTTTGGTTTTCTGATGTGAATGGAGGAGAATACAATATGGAACATTTATAAAACTAATTTGATCATAGAACATTTTGTTGAAAGAGTATCTCATAACATAGAGTGGGAAGAAAGAAGGATGGAGAGTCTTTCTGTTACTACATATTATCTTTCTCTCTTAAAACTTTATAGGTATTCATTTTTTTCATTTATTTTATTAATTATAAGATGTCATTTATTATTAGAATTTATATACATATATATATTGTCACATATCCACTGACTTAAAGGTTCAGTGCTGGATTTCAGGTTTTCAACCATTTATAGGTTATGAAACCATAGGTGTAAATGACATCTCTGGAACCAGGGGAAGAGTAGACAGCCTCTGACTGCACTTTAGGAGCAGGGAGGGGGAGGAAGTTTGCCTTTAGCAGGATAGGCAGAGGTTATGACATCAACCAGCTATGCAGAGGAGTGACCCAAGGGGCTGGCAGAGAGTCAGAATAATACCACCTTATAAAATTATCATCGGGGCACTTGAGTGGCTCAGTCGGTTAAGCATCTGATTTTGGCTCAGGTCATGATTTCACAGTTTGTGAGTTTGAGCCCCACGTCGGGCTCTGTGGTGACAGCTCAGAGCCTGGTACCTGCTTCAGATTCTGTGTCTCCCTCTCTCTCTCTGCCCCTCCCCTCCTTGTGCTCTCTCTCAGTCTCTCAAAAATGAATAAACATTAAGAAAAAAGAACTTAAAAAAATTCTCATCAACTTGAGGAGATGTGGGTTATTACTTGGGCATTAGCATTATTATATGAGGAAACTGGATTTCAGAAGAATTCTGTAACTGACCCAGAAGACCAGCAGCTACTAAAACAAGCGGACTTCAAATACAAGGTTTGTGCTTTGGTTTTTTACTTTAAAATCCTCACTTCTTTCAGTCCACTGCTAACTAAAGTAAGGTTTTGAACGCACTTCTAGAACCACAGAGTCACAGAGGTGGATTTTGGCTTTCTGAGTACCCTTCCCATATCTTTAGAAAATCTGGGAGCCATGTTGTTTCTTATCTTGCAGTGAACCATGTTTGTCAAGGGACTCGCCTAAGGTCACATAGCTAGTTAGTAAGTAAGTTTTTCCTATGAAAAGCACATTTCCAGTCAGTCTAAAGAGTTCCACACTTCTACAGAGTCAAAGAAATATTATCTAGTTATAAAGTGTTATATTTGCTAGGGAGCATTATAGTTCAAATTAATTATTTATGAATTTTTGTAAGTTTAAAGTTACAAAAGATCTTCAGATTGTGTTAGCCTCAATGAGTCATCACAGATAAATTACATAAAACATACAAAATTTAAAGATACAAGATAGGGGCGCCTGGGTGGCTTAGTCGGTTAAGCGTCCGACTTTCGCTTAGGTCGTGATCTCGCAGTTCGTGGGTTTGAGCCCCGCGTCGGGCTCTGTGCTGACTGCCAGCTCAGAGCCTGGAGCCTGTTTCAGAGTCTGTGACTCCCTCTCTCTCTGACCCTCTCCTGCTCACGCTGTCTCTCTCTCTCTCCTAGAAATAAATAAAAAAAAACATTTAAAAAAAAAAGATACAAGATAGAAAAATTTTTGGTAGATGAAGGAGTTTGTGATATAAGGACTATGAAATATGAATTTTGTCTTCAAGGAAAGACTCACAGCAACTTAACAGAGATGAGACTATGTGCTCAGGTCCACTTGTCTAGCATCATTCTGGCATATTCCTTTTTGTGAACAGAATAGATAGAGAACTTCTGTAAATGTCAGCTCCAGCCATGACTCATTATTGTTATTCAAGGGGATAGATATTACTGCTAGAGAAAAAGGCCAGTGTATTCACGAATCAATCCTAACTTTAATTATACTATTTCATAATTATTACTGTGCCTAAATTTCAGCCATCGTGATTAAGAAAGCCATAGTATTTATTATTTATTATAATGATTTCTACTAATTTTTAAGATTGGAGTAGACCACATAAAGACTGTTAATAGCAGTATTTGTAAAAACACACCAGAACATCTCATTTGAGATCTAATTAAGACAATCCATAAAATAATTAGTATAAACTCACATTTTCGGGGGAAATAGGAAAAAACCTTTCTCAGTTTGACATCTCAAAGCTGAAGCCATTTCAATCCTTTTCATCACACAGCTTCTTTTGCCTAATAGAGAGAACATTAAAAAACATGAGTTTTCACATTTATCTCCTTCTGTCTTCTAAGTCATTATCATGATGCATCATGACTTCAATCTCTAGACCACACAGGATTGTTATAGTAAGAATTAAATAACTAAAACATCATTTTAGGTACATGCGTCATTTTGTAAGCTTGGTCTAAATCGTTTTTGTGATAGGTGGCCACTTGGAATTCAGATTTAAATTGCTACCCAGCCACAGTTCAAAATGGAACAACTTAAATCCATAAATGTCCTTAAACAATATCATTTCGATACTGTCCAGCATAAATCATTGCATACTTAAAAGGGCTCTAGTGAACAAAAATTTAGAAATATTTCCACGTCATATTTGGTACAGCTCTGAATGCAGTTGAGTGTGCCAATCCAAGTACAACTGTATTTCATAAATGAATCCAGAAGATAAACCAAAAACTTAACCTTCTGTATCAACCTGATGGTGATATGGGCAGCAGATTGAAAATAAACCCTCCCTCCCCCCCCCCACAAAAATTGTGCTGTACAGTACAGAGCAGAGCCCTGAAATGAAATCAGGAAGAGTCGAGGTATAATTCTTGAACATTTTTCAATTACTGACATGAGAAAAGGAAAATCACTTTGGTTCCCAAATCCGAGTGGTGAGTGCCCCCACTTGTCAGGTGAATAAGACAGACAACCTCCCTCTGATGTCCAAGTCCAAAGACTCTGATTTTCATATTTTTTTAGTGCTATGAACACAGGATTATTCATTTAGCAAATATGCATAGCATTTGACTTTGTTTCAGGCACTGTTCTAAGTACTTCACTGGGCACATCTGTTAGGACACTGCTTTTTTCCAAACATTTTTTACTATGATACAATTCACACAGCATCCAATTTACCCATTGAAAGTGTACAACTCCATGGCTTTTAGTATATTCATACAATTGTGCACCCACTGCCATGATCAGTTTTGAAACATTTTCAGCCTCAGTAAGGAAGCTGTACACCTTGACCATCACTCCCCATCCCCAATCTTTTCATCACTCCCATCCTTACAAAACCACGAAGCCACTTCTGTCTCTATAGATTTGACTGTTCTGAACATTTCATGTAAATGGGATCGTATTTATATATGGCCCTTTGTGACTGTCTTCTTTCACACAGAATAGTACTTTAAAAAAATTTTTTTAATGTTTATTTTTGAGAGAGTGAGAGGCAGAGCATGAGCAGGGGAGAGGCAGAGAGAGAGGGAGACATAGACTCTGAAGCAGTTCCAGCCTCTGAGCTGTCAGCACAGAGCCTGACGCGGGGTTCAAACACACCAACAGTGAGATCATGACCTGAGCCAAAGTCAGACACTTAACCAACTGAGCCACCGAAGTTCATCCATCTTGTAGAATATTTCAGTATGAACAAAAGCCAACCCTTTTCTATTACTGGATAATACTCCATTATATTGATACACCACCTGTATTTATTCAACTGATTGACTTTTTTTTTTTTTTGGCTATAATGAACAATGCTACTATGAATGTTCATGTACAGAATTTTTTGTTTATTTTTATTTTTTTCGGGTTTATAATTAGGAATACTTTTATTGGGTCAAAGGGCAACTCTATGTTTAGCCTTTGAGGAAAAGCCAGACTGTTTTCCAAAAGGCATCATGGCATGTTTCTACCATCATTATACTAAGCTCTCAGTGTTTCACCTCTATGGCAGCATGTGTTATAGCTGATTTAGAACCATCCTAAATGGCTGTGAAGTGATATCTCACTGTGGTTTTGTTTGTGTTTCTCTGAGTGCTAATACTGTTGAATACCTTTTCATGTGCTTATTAGTCAATTAAAAATCTACTTTAGAGAAATGTCTATTCAAATCCTATGTCCACTTAAAAATTGGGTTGTCTTTGGGGCATCTGGGAGACTCAGTCAGCTAAGTGTCCAACTTCAGCTCAGGTCATGATCTTGTGGACAGTTTCAAGCCCTGCATCAGGCTCTGTGCAGATGGCTCAAAGCCTGAAGTCTGCTTCAGAACCTGGGTCTCCTTCTGTTTCCAACACACTCATGCTGTCAGTCTCTCTCTCTCTCTCTCTCTCTCTCTCTCAACAATAAAAAACATTTAAAAAATTGCTTTGTCTTTTTTTTTAATTGAGTAGTAAGAGTTCATTGTGTATTACAGCTATAAGTCTCCTGTCAAATACACGATCTGCAGAGATTTTCTCCCGTTCTGTAGTGGTTTTGTCACTTTAATGATGATGTCCTTTGAAGCACAAGGCTTTTTTTTCTGGAGTTCACCAGAACACATCCACTCCAGTTGACATATTTTTTGTTGCCTGTGGTTTGCTATCACGTTTAAGAAAATTTTGCTCAATCCTAGGCTCAACTGAATTTGTAATTCTCAAGAATTACAAGGGGATTCTCAGAATTTCATTTCCTATTTTAATAATTTGTGTCTCCCCTTTCCTCTGGTCAGCCTGGCTGTAGATTTGTACATTATTATCAATCTGTTTAAAGAACAAGACTTTGGTTTCCTTGACTTTATTTATTGTTTTCCTGTTCTCAGTTCATTAGTTTTGCTCTTTTACCATTCATCAGTTAATGGACATTTGAGCTCTTTCCATAATTTGGCTATTGTTGATAGTGCTGCTATTAATATTGGGGTACTGGTGCCCCTATGAATCAGCACTCACGTATCCTTTGGATAAATTCCTAGTAGTGCTATTGCTGGGTCATAGGATGATCCTATTTTTAATTTTTTGAGGAACCTCCACACCATTTTCCAGAGGGGCTGAACCACTTTTCATTCCCACCAACAGTGCAAGAGGGTAATAATAATTTATTAATATTAGTTCATTGGGTTGCCTGGATGGCTCAGTCAGTTAAGCATCCAACTACAGCTCAGGTCATGATCTCATAGTTCCTGAGTTTGAGTCCCATGTCAGGCTCCGTGCTGACAATTCAGAACCAGGAAGTTGCTCTGGATTCTGTGTCTCCCTCTCTCTCTCTGTACCTCCCCTGCTCTCTCTCTCTCTGTCTTCTCCTTCTCTCAAAAATAAATATACATTAAAAAAATTAAAAATATTAGTTCATTAATTATGACAAAATGTACCATAGTAATGTAAGATGTTAATGATAGGGGGAACTGGGTACCAGATATGTGGGGTCTTTCTGTATTGTTTTAGAAACTTTCCTGCAAATCTAAAACTTCTAACATACAAGAAAAGTTCATTAAAACAAGAAAAGTTTTTCCAAATTACATATACATAAGGTGTGCATATTTGTATAAATTGCTACCAAAATTTGCTACATAAATACTAAAAGTATATATAAGTGAGCTTTTATGTCATTGCGGAAACTCTAATGTGACCGGAAGGTCTGAGTGTTCTTATTCCAAGTTCTCAGTTACTTTTTGTTTTCTTCTGCTTCATTAGGCTTGATTTTATCTTATTGTTTTAGTTTTCTAACATGGAGGCTAAGGTCTTTATTTTATATTTTAATTATTGTTGATATATGTGCTTAATGGTATGAATTTCCATCTAAACACTGTTTTTGCTGCATCTCACAAATATTAAGTTGTGGTTTCATTTTCATTTAGCTGAAAATATTATAGCATCTTCTTAAGACTTATTTTTTGATCCATGGATTAGAGGTATATTGTTTAATCCCCAATTATTTTGGACGTTTGCAACTCTCTTTTGCTTACTGATATCTAGTTTAATTTCATTGTAGAGTAAGAGTCACTTTTTGTGATTTCCATTTTTTTAAATTGATTAATGTGTTTCATGGCCCAGAATGTCATCTTTTCTATATTGGTGAATATTGCATGCAAGCTTGAAAATAATGTGCTTGTTGCATGGAATATTCTACAAATATCAATTAGATTAAATTCATTGATAGTACTTTTCAAGACCTCTGTATCCTTACTGATTTTCTGTCTGCTTGATCTATGAATTATTGACGGGGGGTACTGAAGTCTCCAATTCTAGCAGTGAGATTATCTATTTCTCCTTTCAGTTCTATGGGTTTTTCTCTCATGTATTTTGACATTCAGTTATTAGGTACATAAACCATTGTTATATCTTTTCATAGAATTGACCACTTTATTGTTATGTAAAGCCCCTCCTTAATGCTAATAATCTTTCTTGTTCTAAAGTATGATTTGTCTGAGATTAATATAGACACTCCATATAGACACTCCAACTTTCTTTTGCTTACTGATAGAATGGTATATCTTTCTCTATCCCTTTATACAGGTCTTCATATTTTGTCTTTTTAGAAAACATATATTTGAGTCTTGTTCTCCTATCTAGGGTGATGACCCAGATGTAGGCTGACATATTTTAGCTGCTATAGTGTTGATAGTGTTGGATTGATATCTACTATGTTTGTAACTATTCTCCATTCATTGAATATTTATGTTTTATTTTCTTCTCCCTTCTCTGGGATTAATTGAGTATTTATACAATTCAATTTTATCTCTTCTCTTAGCATATCAGTTATACTTTAAAATAACCTACTGGTTGTCATGATCGTAGGTGGGCTAACATAAATACTATTTCTAATAACATAGTGCTGCCCTCTGTTTAGTGATGATATATTATAATAGAATATTCCCAGTTCCTCCTTCATATTCCTTATGATATGGATGTCATTCATTTCACTTATCCATATGCTAGAACCACATAATACATTATTACTTTTATCACTTTAAGCAGAAATACACTTTATATATATACAAGGGCATATATATATATATATATATATGTATATATAGTATAAAGGGTAATATATATATATATTAAGGGTAATAATTTTAAAATAAAATATTTAATTTTACATTTTTACTTTTATCACTTTAAGCAGAAATACATCTTATGTATATATTAAGGTATGTATTTATATATATATAAAAGTATATATATAAGGTATATATATATATGTATATAAAGGGTAATAAAGGGTAATATACATATTAAGGGCAATAATTTTAAAATAAACATATTTTATTTTACCCTCCTTTATTTCTTATTGATACACTTACTTTTCTCAGGCAGTTCTAACTCTCTTACATACATCCTTTTTTTTTTTTCTACTTGAAGAAGTTTTAACATTTATTGAAAGATGGTCTCCTGGTGTTGAATTCCCTCAGTTTGGTATGTCTGAGAATGTCTTTATTTCTCTACCAGTTTTTTGAAAACAATTTCCCTGGATATAGAATTCTAAGTTGATGGAGTTTTTCTTCTTCTTTTAACATGTTATGTATTTCATTTCACTCTCTTCTTGTTTGCATCATTTCTGACAAGATGTCTGAATAACTTTTTATTCTCTTCCCTCTATAGCTAAGATTCCTATCTTCCCAGACTATTTTCCAGACTTTTTCTCCTCTGGCATTTCAATCTCACGCATGTTAGACCTTTGGAAATCATTCGGCCATTCTTGAAATTTTTGTTCTCCCCACCTCTCCACCCCCCGATCCTTTTCCCTCTTTGCATTTCTGTTTGAAAATTTTCTCTTGACCTATCTCGAAGTTCTCTGATTCTTTCCTAGGCCCTGTAAGGACTACTGGTAAGCCTGTCAAAGGCATCCTTGTTTTCTGTTCCTATGTTTGTTATTTCTACCATTTCCTTTCGATACTTTCTTAGAAATTCTGTTGCTCTGTATTATCATGCTGTGTATTATCTATTCTTGCATGTTGTAACCTTCATAAATGTTTCATTGGTGTTCCCCTCCACCCCCACTGAACTCTGTTCTATTTCTTTGAAACCCTGTTGTCCCATTGACTATGTTTTTGTTTTTGTTTTTCCTTCTTTGGTTGCAATAGAAAGGCTAAAGTGGGAGGAATAATAGAATAATGCTCTGCAAAAGTCCTTTACTCCCAAAAGTAGGCCTTTGTTAAGAAGGATCCTGTGTGTTTCACAATGAATGCTCTTTCCTTCCCTCCCTCCAGGGCCACAATTAACTTTTCAGACCTTCACCATGAGGCCCTGGTTTTGTTTCTGAAGGTAAAGCCCACACTACCTTGCCCACAACCTGTGCCCACTAGGAGAGCATACACTAGTTCACACCCAACTCCAGCAATTCACCATTTAAGTTGTCCCATCAGTTATTAGCTCCAGTAGCTTCTGCTCCAAGGAAGCTGATCTCAACTGAGCCTCCCTAGATGTTCTGTCTCCCCAGATTTGAGGGTTGTTATTCATATTGCAACTCCATTTCTTTGATGGGCCTATGAAAAAATCATTGTCCAGGTCTTTCTTGTGCATGGAGTAATAATTTCTAAGAACTTTACAGGTTGGAGCTGAGGCCAAAAATATCACTAATTATTTTATTTTATTTTTAATTTTTAAATGTTTATTTATTTCTGAGAGAGAGAGAGAGAGAGAGAGAGAGAGAATGAATGGTGAAAGGGCAGAGAGAGACAGAGACACAGAAACCAAAGCAGACTCCAGACTCTGAGCTGTCAGCACAGAACCTGACATGGGGCTTGAACCCACAAACCATGAGATCATGACCAGAGATGAAGTCAGACACTTAACTGACTGAGCCACCCAGTTGCCCCACTAATGATTATAGTTTTAAAAACATAAGAACTTTAAAGATTAAAGTAATAGATCTGGGAGGAAGAAAGAGGAAAAGAAAATGAGAGAGATTCCTTTAAAGACTACTTTAAAGACTAAGACATTTTAGGATTAGTTATGATTATTTATAGATATTATTAAGTAAGAGATGATTAGCTCATAAAGAGTTATAGAGTTATATGATGAATAGAAGTATAGCAGCAGAGATCTACATAAAATAAGTCAAAGATAACTTGGGTAGATGAGACACAATCATACAAAGAACCAGTCCTCATATTTTAGCTCTTTGTTGATCTGGTGGGTATGTAAGGTGATCCCTAATAACTCCTGCTTCCTTGTGTCCATATCTATTTGGAATCTCCCTCTCAATGAAAGTGGAATCCATACTTTGATTCTAACCAATATTATATGGTACAGGTGATGGGATGTCACGCGTATGATTTTATTACATTATATAAGAATCTGTCTAAGCAGACTGTGAAAGTCTCTCTTAATGAAATTGAAGGAGCAAGGTGCCATGTTCTGAACTGCCTATGTTGAGGGACATGTGGCAGAAAACTGACTGGCCTGTAGAACTTAAGGCAGCAATCTTCAAAAAGCCAGTGCTCTCAGTCATACAGTGCCAGGAAAATGGATTCTGTAAAATATGTCATTCAGTTTGGAAGGCAGCCATGCTCGCCACCATACCACCAATGCCTGCTGAATGCCATTCAGCTTGAAAGAGGATACTTCCCCAGTCAAGCCTCCAAATGAGAACACACTCTGGCCATCACCTTGCTGCAATCTTGTGAAACATGGTGTAGAGGGTCCAGCTAAGCAATGCTTGACTCCTAACCCACAGAACCTGTGAGGTTATATATCATTGTAGACCACTAAGTTTGTGACAATTTCTTACATGGCAGTAAAAAACCCAATTGTTATCAACTGATAACAATGTTTACGGAATGATCTCTCTGGTTCAGTTAGATCTTTATATTGAGAGGTTATTGTTTAATTCAAAGGAGACCAGAAAATTGTAATATATGTTAAAATTTATAGACTCCAAATGGAAATTGTATGTTTATGCTGTCAAAAACCCAGATGCTTTGAGGAATGATTGCTTTGTTTTTCCAAATATAGTGGAAAGAGCATTGCTACAGGTTCTGAATAGATATGATTTATGATAGTTGTCACTATGCCTCCCCAGATGTTTCTAGCTCTCTGAATTGCATGTCCTGACCTATTTGTGAGTTAGCAATGGGATCATGTAGCTCTGGTAATGAGTTGGCATGGTTCCTCTTGTGCTGAAGTACTTAATTACTTTTTCAAGATCTCCTGTTCTTCTCTTATAGGGAATGGTGAACTAGAGGGGTAACTGGGTGGCTCAGTTGGTTGAGTGTTGACTCTTGAGTTTGGCTTAGGTCAAGATCCCAGAGTTGTGGGATTGAGCCCCACATTGGGGCTCACTTTGATCATGGAGCCTGTTTGGACTTCTCTCTCTCTTCCTCTGACCCTCTCCCACACTTGTTATCTCTCTCTTTATATATATAAAAAGAAAAGCAATGATGAACTAGAGATGGTAGGTGCTCCATCAGCCTGGATTCTTGAAAAACTGGTGAGCAGATCCCTGCTATCAGCTTATCATGGACATATAGCATGAAAGAGAACTACACTTTAATCATGGTAAGTCACTGAAATTTTGGGTTTTATTTTTTGCTGCAGCCTAACTTACCTATCCTGACTTATAAATGGTTCACACATCTGCTTCACAATTTACTAGCTATGTGAAATTGAGCTAACTACTCAACTTCTTTATACAGTGGGTGAAATAATAGTCTCTAGCTGTTAGGGTTATTAAGACTAAATGAGATAAGATCTTTTAAGTGGAATGGTGTAGTTCTTGGTATGTAGTAGCTGTTCATTGCTGTCTTCGCCATTCTAATCCTGATACCACTTTGAATATGACTTGGCTTTGCATTTATAATCTATCTGGCCAAGACAAGAAGGGAAAGGATTCACAGAAAACAGACCTCAGACCAGTAGGTCCAAAGTTACCTACAGAGTGGTTCCTAAAGGTAATTTTAGCATATTGTTCTTTGTACTCCAAGTGTCTGATTTTCATCGCATTTTGTAAACAGTCCTGATTTGACTATTGAATTCAAAGAAAGGAATGTGTATTTATTTTTATATTTTTTACTTAGTATGAAAAATATTATATAACTATACTTACATGCTTATACTTGTATTAACAGATATTTATATTTATTTTTTATAAATTTTTAAAAATGTTTTTCTTTATGTTTGAGAGAGGGACACACACACAGTGCAAGTTGGGGAGGGGCAGAGAGAGAGGGAGACACAGAATCTGAAGCAGGCTCCAGGCTCTGAGCTGTCAGCATAGAGCTCAATGCGGGGCTCAAACTCATGAACCACAAGATCATGACCTGAGCCAAAGTCGGACACTTAACCGACTGAGCCACCCAGGCACACCAGAACAGATATTTATATTTAAATCTATCTCTATATTTACTATTTTGAAAAATAAGGACAATATTGTGACAAGGAAGACAGGCTAAATAGTCGAAAAGTGGAAAGGGAGCTCAAGCATTGTGGCTACTTTGACGCAAAATTTTATTCTTTGAATGGTTCTTCATGTTTCTATCTTTTAAAATGCATTATTTTCCTAATGTTACAAAGAGTATTGGCCAAGTGAGATTTGACATTTTACATACTCTTATATAAGAAGTCTCAGCTGTGTTTCCTTGCTAGAAAAGCAAAAACATTTTCAGGCAATTTCTTAGGTCTTTAGTGTTGAAAACAAAAGACAGAAGTGATCATACAAAATAAAAGTGATTATTAAATCTGTGTTCCTGGGTGGTTCAGTTGGTTACATGTCTGGCTTTGGTTCAGGTCATGATCTCATGGTTCATGAGTTTGAGCCCTGCATCAGGTTCTATACAGACAGCTCAGAACCTAAAGCCTGCTTTGGATTCTGGCTCTGCCTCTCTCTCTAGTCCCCTCTCCTGCTTGTGCACTCTCTCTCTCAAAAATGAATAAACTTAAAAATGTTTTAAGTGATTATTAAGTCACCCGTGTGAGAAATATGCATGTTAAATTTTTGTAAACTCCATTTTAAGTTTGAAAAACAGTGGAACTCTTCTTAATTTAACACCAAAAGTATCTCAAAGTATTTTCTGTATTACCAGAAATTATGTGAAACCAGGATCTGCACACAGCTTTTCAGTATTTTTATCTCCATTATTTAATTTTATATGGAAAACAGTCACGAGAGATTGGCAAGACAGTCATTCTTGTCATTTTAAGGATGAAATTGATGACTAGCCCAAGGCCCAGTGAGGGTTAGCCCCTAAACTCCTAAACTCCTTGTTCCTCTCTCTCAAAGCTTATATGCGGGGGGGGGGGGGGGGGGGGGGGGGCGGGGTCCTGGGAGCAACAGTAAACAGAGTGGGGATTGGGGAACAACCATCACTCAGGGCATGGATTCACCTTGGATTCCTTATTCATCCCATCAACCATATCCTGTCAGTTTCCAAATTCTGATGTTTTATTTCCCGATTATTTTACCCTGTGATTATTTTTATCTCACATCTGAGTTACACAGAGAGGTAGTGAAGTGCTGACTCTAAGCTGACGTTGGTGTTAAAGCAGCTTGGAGAATGCTTAGGGCATATGCCTCCTTGTCAGAAAGACCTAGTTGTAATTAATAACTGGATGTAAACATCAAGAGATGATTTCTCTTCCTCAGTCTCATAGCATATTTGAGGCGGTGTCACATACTATATGTAACAGGGACTGTTTCCAGAATTAAGTGACATTCTAAGAGGGAAAGTGGTTAGTGTGGTACAGATACATAGTAAATGCTAAGAACATGTTAGTTATTTGTGTTGCTTTATTATTGGTTATGATTACCTCTTATCTGATGCCCCCTCCTTCCCACTTCCAGGCTTGCTCTGCTTTAGTGCTTGTAGTCTATTCTTGACCTTTGTAAAAATACATGAAAACCAACCAAATGAGAAAAGCAAATGCTATTTATTTACAGCTTGCTAGAGCAAGGAAGTCAGTCACCACAACAGGCAATTTGGCAGAGACTAGAGACAGGCAGAAGAGTGAGAAAGCTTTATAATGGAAAAATGAGGAAACTTCAGGTATGCCCTGATTGTAGGCTTTTGGCGTCAGGAAGCTGGAGACAAGCTAACTGTAAATGGGACATTCTATGGTTGGTGGAACGTATTTGGTTTTGTCTGGTTGGTCCTAAGTTGGAAGTGGGGACTTACAAATTAGAAAAGTTGTCAGCTATTAATCAAGTCCTGACCACTTTGGGCCAATTTTATAGAAGGTATTATTTGAGTTCCTGGGTTGTTACTGGAGAGAGCCATCTTTGTTTTTATAAGCCTGACCTGTAACAGCCTAGGCTGTTTATTGTACATCAATGTTTGCTTTCCTGGGCAGGGGGCTGCTGGGTGTGGGTCAGAATTTTATTTTTTGCATATGGTCTGGCTATTGTCCATTTGTAGGTTTAGTGTCTCCCCTTTCTCTCATAGTGGTGCATCTAAGACACAGACTGTATAGGATGACTTCTCTGCTTAAAACCCTTCAATGGCTCCCCGTGTCTCCAGGGCAGATTCAAAGGCTCTGGGCAGGGCACTCAAGAACTTCCATGGTCCTCCTCCTTCCTATGTTTCCAGCTCCATCTAAGAACACTTTTGTAAGGAAGTGGTGGTGCATCCTCCAGCAAGAACAAAACCATTGCACACACTACGCTGCTGGTCAGCTCTGCTCATGGCCATCCCTGCAGGGAACACCCTCCAGCCCACTGCTCTTGTCTCTCCTTTGACTTTCAGCCCAGCTCAGCCATCTTCCCCCACAGCCTTCACCCAAAGTCATGAGGCTCCTCGTCTGTGCTCCTAGCACACTGTGTGCAAACTTCTTCCTGACCACTTACCACATCATATTGTAATTCCATGTTTGTGTTCATCTCTCTCCCCTTCTGGATGGCCTGCTTCCTGAAGGTAAAAAGGGCCTTATGTGCCCTCTTTCCCAGACCCTCACACAGTTCCTGGCATGTGGTTGATGTACCACAGTGAACAAGAGTTAAGCATTAGGATCAACATTTTCATTTTCTGACTTCTGCCTGAGAGTTTTTTTTTCCAATATATCACATCTTATGAAAATGTGACATTAAAAATGAATGCTGGAAAATAAATTCAAGTGGTGGAGTGGAACCAAATATGATTAAGACATTTCCAATCTGTCCTTTGTGACATTTTAGAAAATGTCTCTATTCTGAGGTTAAGTAGCACTTGAGCAGTCCACAAACTGAAATTGGAAGGCAAAAGCTGTTCTTTGCCTGACAATCAAAAACAGATAAAGGGGTTCTCTCTGAAACATTTGATTGTGTCCTGGAATATAAATACTTGCCATTTTTCTGATTAAGACTTCGGTAATGAGAGCCTGGACATACTGATGGAAGAGCCAACCTTCAGGTGAAGAGACAAAGCAAATCTCAAAGGGAAAACAGTGAGAAGGACCTTCCATTACCTGGTGTATTCTTGAAGGGGCTCCTCTCTCTGGAGGCCAATCCTGCACAGATGTGAGGCCTGCTCTGGATGACTGGGAGCAGATTCATCAGGACCTTTGTCTCTTCTCATAGGCTCCTGCTTTTCTTTCTCCCTTCTCCAGGTCACTATTCTCTGCCAAATGAGGGTTATAATTGTACTAAAACCACAGTCTGCATCTGTTTTCTTGCCACTCCCGTCCAACTACCCACAGTTCTTTATGCATATTTCTGGTCATGGCATTCACCTCCTCAAAATGTCAAAGCTCCTCATGGCCCACACTATAGGCCCCATGTCTACAAGTTACCTTTTCATTTCCACTTCACTATATAGCCTGTTACTTACCCTCCAGATAAATCCGTCTATGTACTTTTTCAGAATGTATCTTGCATGGTCTCCCATGAATGAAATTTCTCAACTTGAAATTTTTTGCCTGTCTATAAAGATTCACTGATCTCTTTATCTGAAAGTTGCCCAGACTTACACAATGAAGGCAGGAAGGAGCTTACTGAAAATACAGATTCCTTGGGGCGCCTGGGTGGCTCAGTTGGCTAAGCATCTGACTCTTGATTGTGGCTCATGTCATGATCTCATGGGTCATGAGCTCAAGCCCTACGTTGAGCTCTGTGTTGACAACATGGAGCCTGTTTGGGATACTCTCTTGCCCTCTCTCTGCGCCTCCCGTGCTGGTACACTCCCTCTCTCTCTCAAAATAATAAATAAATAAATAAATAAATAAATAAACAAACAAACAAACAAACATTAAAAAAAGAATATAGTTTCCTTGCCCTGGAGGCACCTTCAGCATTTCTATAGAAAGTATTACAGAAGACATTCTCTTAAAAGATTTTTAGGAGGCAAAGCACTTAAAGGATCTGTCTTAATGTGGCATCAACATATTATAGGTGCTGTTTGTTCTTGAATTGAATGTTACAGATTCATAAAAATAGCAATGCTTCCTAATGATATTTTTTTCTAGATGCTATATAAGAAAGAACAGTGTTTCAAGATCAAAGACTAATTATTTTTATTTGGATTTGTTGGGCTTTAAAGAGATTGATGATAACATCCAAATATATAGTATTCGAGTTTTGGATGCATCTAGATGCTTCCTTTTCAAGAGACACTCAAAGTGATTACTCTTCAGACTAAATTTTAGGAGTCACTGTTGGAAATTATTCAACATTCTTCATAACTTTCTTTTGGTTGGCAGAACTTTACACTTGGATAATTATATTCCATCAATGGATTTTCAATGACACAAGAGACCATGGCTTATATGCCTTTAATGTCCACAGAACCTTGCAATGGTGCCTTGTAAACCAGAAGGAAACTGCCAAATGGTAAATCTTTAAGCTGTGAAACTGTGAAGAAACACGTTGTTTGATATTGCTACAGAAGAGTCATTTGGGGAATAATAGGGTATTTTAATGCAATGTTATTTCATCTAGAAGATATATTCTTGGAAAAAGCCATAATAGAAACGGAGAAAGAAAGTTTAATATTAGTTGACATGGCAGAATGTCCATTAGAAGAATTTGACTTGGAAGACTCTGTACTTTAATTTCCGAAATTCCAGTATGTGGGGGTAATTGGTATGTTTCTGTAGTTGGTGTGTTGATAGTGCCAGGAACATAGGTTCAAGTCACGCTGAGAGGCGTGTACCATCCTAGCACAAGAAAGCGCCGACAAAAAAATAAAAGAGTGAGAGATAAAAGGAGAAATAAAGAAAGCGGAGATAAAGTCAAGTAGCAAACATCCCTGCATCATGAATTTGCCAACTTGGAGGTAAAACCAGGTTGAATTGTATTTAGAGTTGTATGTTAATTGTGATTCAAAGCTTTTGCTCTCTTAATGGTGTGTGTGTCTCTCTCTCTCTTTTTAACATAGGTACTATTATTTAAATATATATGTGACCTTAATTTAATCACTGATTTTCTAGGGGAAATCCCTTTTGAATTTGTGGAAAGCAAAGGTAGCTGGGACTGCCTGGATGGCTCAGGTAGTTAAGGGTCGGACTCTTGATTTAGGATCAGGTCATGATCTCACAGTTCACGGGATCAAGCCCTCATCAGGCTCTGTGCTGACAGTGCAGAGTCTGCTTGGGATTCTCTCCCTCACTCCCTATCCCTCTCTCTCTGCCCTTCTCCTGCTCTTTCTTGTTCTCTCTCTCTCTCTCTCAAAATAAATAAAGGAACATTTTTTTTAAAAAGAAAGAAGGCAGAAGTAGCTCTACAAATCTCAGTCAGAGAATGAATACAAACTCCAGTCCATGTTCCACAACAATGAACGCCCAATGAGCTGGAAGGATTCCCTTGTTGTTGGGTGTTTTTGATATGAAGCCTCATTACTTTTTCTTTATCATTAGGTAGCAAATGAACTTCATCCAAACTGAATTAATCAGTGATCTAATTAAAAAGTTATATAGTGTTTTTAGCAATTGAGGAGAATTGGGGGAGAGGAGAGAATGACAGATATTGATATGCATAATTGGCAACGTACCAATTAAACCAATCAAATTTGACAAATGGGATAAAGAGCTAACAGATCCAGGGATGTGTTTTATATTCCACATCCACTCTCCCCCACCCCCACTCCCACCGCTACAGCTAAAATGCAAAGTGAAGAGGGATTGTTTCTGCAAATAAGCCCCCCAATTAGTCATGGCCATTTCACACTGTAGTATGCCATCAAACAACCTTATTAGGATGTTATACTTCATGAATTTGGAGCAAAAGAACAGATCGTTTGCTTTACTAAGGCATGGGCTCACCTGTTACTGAATGTGCCTCCAACATGATGCTTCAGTGCATACATAATTATCATGTGCCAACAACATGATCTGTTAGGAATGTTCAGGAATCCAAACTCAGTCAATCTTTATATAA
Organism: Hyaena hyaena; assembly: GCF_003009895.1. NCBI lineage: Eukaryota > Metazoa > Chordata > Mammalia > Carnivora > Hyaenidae > Hyaena > Hyaena hyaena. The sequence continues at coordinate 894,955 of NW_024081115.1, forward strand.
ATGGTGATCTAAATTAGAAAAAATATTAAGACAACAAAATGAGAACATTAGTTTGAAGCAGACAGATATAGACAGTGTGACACTTAAATATTTTCTTTACTCTCCAAATGTAGAGAACACGTATGGCCAATTGCAATTCCAGTGTTTCCACTTGTCCCTCCTTCGCACATGACAGGTATGGCCACCAGCAGCAGCACCCTCTTCTGCCACTAGCGTCATTTTGCAAATCTTCACAGTTTTCTAGTAGCTAATGGCCATAAAGTGGTTCAAACCTATTTTCCATTTTGAATTTACTATCAGCTTTTGTCATGTTAGATAGACCTATCAAAGACTATTCACTTCTATGTTTCTGGCCTATTAGGGCCAGAAATATATGCATTTCCATCGATTTTTGTCTTTAGTAATGCATGAGGTATTGAAGAAACTGATGAAATAACTGTAGAATGATTAATAAATGAGAAGGGACCTCAAGACATTTAGGAATGGAGTGGGAAACAAACCATAAAGGTCTAATGTCACTCATTTCTTTTTTAAAAAAAAATTTAATGTTTATTTATTTTTGAGAGAGAGACAGAGCATGAACAGGGAAGAAGCAGAGAGAGGGAGACACAGAATGTGAAGTAGACCCCAGGCTCTGAGCTTTCACCACCCCTAATGTCACTCATTTCTTAAAGACAATCATTTCAAAATTTTCTCTGAACTCACATAGCAAACTTTGACAGGAGGGTGGAGGTGTGTACAAATGGGTAAAATAAGGTTACACTGCAGAAGTTTCCATCCACTCAGAACTGCAGAAATTGAGTGACATTTGCTAAATTAGGGCCAGAAAGGGGCACCTGGGTGGCTTAGTTGATTAAGCATCACACTCTGGCTCAGGTCACGATCTCTCAGTTTGTGAGTTCTAGCCCCATGTGGGGCTCTGTGCTGACAGCTCAGGGTCTGGAGCCTGCTTAGGATTCTGTGTCTCCCTCTCTCTGTTCCCCTGCCCCTTTCCCTTCCCCCCTCCCCCTCCCTCTCTCTCAAAAATAAACATTTAAAAAATGAAAAATAAATTAAATTAGGACCAATAAATGGTCCTTTCCTTTCCTACCTTCTCATCAGTGCCACCAGCCAGCATGAGACTAAATCATAAAAAAAATTGTGTAATGTCCCTGATTAAAATTCTGCCATCTTAGTGTCTCCTGCTACTCTCCATTCTCACCTTGAAGTTTTAAGTCAGCCTGTATAAATCCTGGCCACCAGGCTGCCAGAATCCAAACAACATCACCATCTCAGGAGTCCTTGCTTTATCTATAGCTTATATTCTGCACCATTTTCCCTGGTCAAGTTTTGTATGGTTCTGGTTGCCCTTTCTCCTGCCCTCGCATCTCCTGCACCTGAGATGCCAGTTCTCTGACACTGACCACAGTTCATCCCTTTGGTCAGAATTTCCTGTTGCCTCTCCATCGAGGCATGCTTTTGAGTTCTGTAGTGAATAATACAACCAGACTCTATCGGCACCAGTCCACTTCCTCTAATTTGCCATTCATCTCACAACAGAATTCACTATTCTGTTCTTCTTGACCCAAAGAGTTTTTCTTTTCTTCCCTTTGTAAAAACAAAACAAAACCGAAAACAAAACAAATCTCAACAAACAAACAAAATAACCAAATCCGTTCTCACATCCCAAACCATCCTCTGGAATGCTCTCATTTGTCAAAGTGACAGTGTTTTGGTTTGTTTGTTTGTTTGTTTTAATTCTTTTTAAAGATAATTTATTTATTTTGAGAGAGAGGAGGAGAGGCACAGAGAGAGGGGGAGAGAGAATCCCAAGCAGGCTTCACACTGACTTGGGACCCAAACTCACAAACCATGAGATCATGACCTGAGCCGAAACCAAGTGTTTCCACTATAGCCTTTGGAAGGGAGATCACTGCACAGCCCACACTTAAGGAGTGGGAGATTACTCTCCACCCCCATGAGAGCCTAACATCTACATACATATTTGGAATTCTGCAAGGGATATTTGCCTTTTCTTCTCCATTTACTTGTTTATTCAATCCTTTTACAAATATCTGTATGGACTCATGGATATTTATTTTATACCTTGGGTTATAATCCAATACCTTTTTATTTATTGTGTCATTCTAATTGTTGCAGCTTTGGTGGATTTCGTTTGATAACACAGAGTAACTCTTCTGAATGGCACTCTGCATTTTCTTTAAAGACCAAAAGAGGAATAAACTGGGTTAGCAGTAGAGGTGTTTGAATTTGGGGTTTGGGCATCAGTTATATGTGATGGCTACATCATCATATGTGATGGCTACTTTGTGTGTCACCCATGCCTTCAGTATTGGTCATTATGAACTGTGCCATCAGAATATCATGCTTCAGATCTCTCTATGCCTAAGATCTTAGGATAGTCTTGCTTCACTGGAGAAAAAAAAGTCTCTGGGCTTTTCTTGTACATTTGTTAATCTGTGAAGTCTCTATTATCTGCCTATTGAAACAGACATCCTGGGGGGCACCTGGGGGGCTCAGTCAGTTAAGCATCTGACGTTGGCTCAGGTCATGATCTCTGGTTTGTGAGTTCAAGTCCCACATTGGGCTCCGTGCTGACAGCTCAGAGCCTGGAGCTGCTTCAGATTCTGTGTCTCCCTCTCTCTGCCCCTCCCCTGCTCTCACTCTGTCTCTCTCTCAAAAATAAATAAACATTAAAAAAAATTTAAGCAGACATCATGTGCACAAGGAAGACTTAGGGTGAGCATAGAACAAGTCAAATGCTCCACTCTTAACCCTTCCCAAACTAGAGGATTGAGACCATCAATATGCGTATTAGATGATTAGATGCTCCAGAGAGACAGACAGACAGCTCTGGATATTGTTCTCAATGCTCATAATAATAAGCACATTCCATTGTGAATCACAAAACAGTTGATTAAATATGCCTGGTACAATGCCTGGTGATGTGGTAGACACTTAGTAAATATTTACTGAAATAATTAATGAATGACATTTAGAATGTTTTCTTTATTTAAAAACGTCTTACTGGATTGATTAAATGCACTAACTATGCTAATCCCAGTTCTCATTTTACATTGTATCATATATCGACTACTCCATTCCCTCCAAGTAGGCAAGGCACCTAATAATTGTTAATTTTGACAAGATTACAGCTATGTAAATACTATACTCCATACAGCATTTCCGAAAAAATATACCAGGTTAGTTGATTGTCCCTTTTCTAGATGCTGAGGCTATGGATGATTATCAACTTTATTCTTTTGTAATATAGTCTCATATTTATATAACAAACCCTAATGGCTGTGGTAGTGGTTAAGTATGCTTCATTAAAAGAAAATAAGAGTGCTTCTACTGCTGATACATTTGGTCAGCTAGCGATATAAATTTTCTTCCATATTTTGGTCCCATTCCAATGAAAGCTAAAAAATTCTAGCCAAGGGAACTTTAGGTAGGTAACAAAAAATGTATTTGAAGCATTAACAAGACTTTATCCCCAATACATCATGTCTATTAAAAACAAAGAATACAGGTTATTATGTCTCAGTCTCTGGGAATCTATGGACATCTGTAGTGAACTTATACTAAAACTATGGATATAGTTGAAAAAAAATCACAGTGCAACTCTGGATTTTTCTCTGATAAACTATAGCTGTCAAGATTAAAGTGAAGTAATCCATTTTCCATGGAGTCACTCTTATTAGTTACATGAGTAGTATTTCTTCCTGGAGGGTTATTTATATAAGTGAGCATTACAGTCCCACCACTGTCATTCCGGGATGTGGTCAGGCACACTTGCACTTTGAGAAGCAAGTCTTTGATTCTCCTATTTCTGACTGAATTACTACAAGTCAGACCATTGTGTGGAAGTGGATTTGGGGATAACCCACATGAAGCAAGATCGCTTAGTATGCTCCAGGTGCACTGAGGTTTTCCTTTGAAGTCGGTTCAAGGGAAGGTTTTTGCTTTCCAACAACATAGGAATTATTCTCCTGGACTGCGCCTTGAGTTTACCAATTTGTGGAGGTTATATCTAGAGCAGAGCTACAAAGAATCACATTCAGTGAGCTTCTAAGACCTTTGCCATGTGGGAGCCCGGTGCTGAGGTGCTATAGGGTGGGGGCAAACGGGTGTAAAAAGAAGAGAGAATCAAGGGCACGAAACACTTAACTGCCCTAAATGTACACTTTATCTTTATTCTTTAATAAAAAGTTAAGTATTAAATTATAAAAATATTTATAATCATCTCACATGCAAGTCTTTCTGTTGTAGGTTAGTTATAGTAATGATGATGATGGCAATGGCCATGATGGTGTTTTCTTTAACCACTACCAATCTCTATAGTTCTTTGAACCACTTTTTAAAATTGAAGTATCATTGCCACACAGTATTCTGTTAGTTTCAGGTGTGAAACATAGTGATGTAATACTTTTATACATTGTAAGATGATTCCCACAATAAGTGTAGTTACCATCTGGCACCATACAAAGATTTTACGATATTACTGACTATGATGTTTATTACATCCTCATGATTTGTTTTATTTTTTTCCTTTTTTTTTTATGATTTGTTTTAAAACTGAGAGTTTGTACATCTTTATCCCCTTCCTCTATTTTCCTCATCTTTCTTCCCTCCAACCCCTTTGGATAACCAACAGTTTCCCCCTGTATCTATGAGTTTGTTTTTCTCTTGTATTTTATTTTGTTTTTTAAATTCCACATATGAGAGAAATCCCTCTCTGTCTGACTTGTACTTCATGCCTCAGACCACATAATCTCAGGGGTTAAAATGGGGCCAAGTGAACAATGGTCTCTTATTACTTTGGCATTTGCCCCATCAGTAGTTGCAGAGTTTCCAACCTTTGTGCCGTGTCTGCATTTAGTTTTGTGAGTTTGTAGAGCGCATTTCAATGATGCTCGTGGGAGGTCTTATTAAGTTCCAAGTGTAATCATCAATTTGCGCTCCCATTTTGGCCCTATTCCTGTTTCCTCTGCTACCACTACCAATACCACTGCAGATGCGTCACTGGAGAGTGTCGAAATAGAACATTCTTGGTCTCTGGAATTGCCAGCAGGACGATGGAGCCGTGTGGTGTGGGGAGAACGCTGCCTCCACCATCAGCTGGTCTGACATCTTGTTACTCGCGCCTATACCCTGAAGTCTCACGAGAGCAATGTGTCTCTTGGTTTGGATTTGCAGCCCCTTCATCACTAGGGTTTAGTACAAAGTCTGTGAAGTTTCATGCAGGGGGACAAATGATTTTTGAGAGAGATATGGAATGAATTGTCTGCTTCCCTCCTATGCAGAGATCAAGCTCCTTTCATGAAAACCCTATTTCCTTCTTCAAGGTTAACCCACGATTGCCTCAAGTACTATCATGAACTTGACACAGGCAGTGGGTCACATTCTAACTTCTACTGAATGACAAAATGAAATTTATATTATATATGTGTATTTTATATATGTAACATATAATATATGTAATATATATATTAGTCCTAACTTTACTAATTATTCACTTCCATGAGCATACGTAATTCTTACCTCTCAGAATTTCTATTTTTAAATTTGTAAAACAGGGCAGAACTCTTCCCTGGATAAATTATAAAAATGACATGATGTAACATGTGCAACATGTAAAGCACTATGCTACCATTATTAAGACAGTAATATGGCAATGTGTTAGTGACACAATGAGCTGAGAATCCTCTAGAGGAACTCAGGGAAAACAAGTTCTTTGGCCCAAACAAGGAAATAGTCTGGAGTCAGATCTCTCCCTACTCCAGAAATTTCCCTCTCCAGTGAAATAGTTACAAACATGGCAGTCTTTTTTGAGAATGAGGAGAGTGACCATCCATAAAGCAACCAGATGCATGATACCAATCTCAAGTCTGTGAAAATTCTGGCCATCCGTTATCCTCATCAAGCTTACAGAATTCTACAAAATTCTATGACTTCTGGCCCGAGCACCAGGTCAGTGGAAATCAAGATGCTTTCTAGTTTCATGGACTGGAAAGGGGGGAACATACCACTGAGTTCAACTGAGGCGAATGAGATTTTTGGATGACCACGAATCATCTAGAAGGCTTCAATGTCTGCATGTAGTCTTGGATTTAAGCTATTTTCAGGACTGCTAGAAAGAGAAATATGTAGGAAACATATTTATCTTTCTTTTTCTCAAAGTCTGAGCTCACATCTTGGACATTAAGAGCCCACAAATATTTTCTATTCATTGAAATTTGCCTCAGAAAACTCATTTACTGTGGGAGCATACCTATGGCACAATTTAACATACTTGTCATGGCTGTTCATTTTCAAAGCAGGTGTCTCCGGGCCTGCTGCCTGCTATGCAAGCTTGCTGTATGTGAACCTCGCAGACAGTGGGGCACATTGGCTTGGAGGGGAGGGCCAGCATTCTGATTGCTGTGTCAGTGGGGTACAGTTGCCCTGTGATTTCTCCATTGAGAATATGCTGGTGACCGTGATTGAATTGTGCCATGATGTATTCCTTACACATTTCCTGCCTTTTATCCAATTGTCCTCATCCAATTCGCTGAGATGTCTGTTTCTGTATTAAGGTTTCATCCCTCCCCACCCCACCCCCCGCCCCACACACGTTTAGTTTAGTATAGCCAGAGACCAATAAACTTGCCCTTTATTCTTAGAACTGCTGGCAATTCAGAACCTCATTTTCTGAGAGCTTTGTCCTGCCACTTTCTGTTAAATGGAAGTAGTGGAAATGCGGATGAATGCTGCTCAGACTCTGGCTCAGACACTGCATCTCAGAGCTCGCAAGCTGCTGGAGAGAACAATCATTAGATAGGTCAGCCAAGCTCTGGATTTCAATGTGGGGAGTCTCACTGAATTTGAATTAGTTTTGTGGTTGTGAGGAAAAGGGTGTGCTGTGCCATTCCCTTCTCGTCACTTAAGTCCTAGAGGAAGATGGCAGGCTGTGGGTGAGAAATCCACACAGGGGCCACCTCATTAAAGCGATTCTTCAATTCCGAGACATGCTACATAAAGGTCTTCCTCTTCTAAAAATTCAACAAAGGGTCCAACTCAAATGCTGATTGGAAAATAAAAACACTTGCAGACAAGTAGATTGTAAGAGGTGTCATGTCGACTTAGAACAAAGGCAATGCCCACCTTCAGCAAATGTCTATTCCTGGACACTTGATGGGTGTCTGGCCCGTGCAGGCTGCAGTTGAATGTGATTGGAAGTCTGAAGTTTGTTGAAGTGGAGACGACACGTGCTACTGATCATCAAGTGACCTGGAAATATTATTTCATCTTTTGAGCTTCTGTTTTCTTGGTGATAAAATGGAATAATAATTCTTACTCTACTTGATTGATAAATGGTATTTTTCCTATTACCTGGGAGTTTCAGAAGAAGTTGCAAGGCAGAGAGCAATAGGTGAGAGATGAATCAATCTTCTTTTGTTCGAAAGGTAAAGCTGAGGAGGAGCCTAGGAGCCTCTCCAGTGTTTACTATGACTTTCAACTTCCTGTCTCCGTAGGTCTATAATGAGAAAAGACTAAAGAATTTAGGAAACATTAATGGGGGTAAAAGAGTGTCAGCCCCATGACAGTAGTGGGGCATTTTCTTTTCTGTCAGGGAATGAGGGCTGTGTTCCCCAAGCCCAGGTCAAATTAGAAGGGAGAGAGAGGTCTCTAGAAGACATGCACAGAGATGTTCTGGCTGGAGGTGTATGGTAGCACACGATCATGGCATGGGGGAAGGTGAGAACATTCAGGAAGGTCCTGAAGTGTGTCCTGAGAAGTGAGGCATATACGAGGGGGTACTGGCGCAGCTGGGAGATGGTGGCCAGGACTGGAAGGTGTGTGTGGTGAGGACAGAGGAGTAGGAGGGAGGTGGTACTTAACCCCTGGGCAGGAATATATACATCTCCTGTGTACCAGCTGGGTTCTGTTAAAAGAAGTAGGTCCCGGGACAAGATTTTAGCCAAAAGAGACAAAGTGGATGTGGAGCTGGAGCTGGTGGCAAGGAAGCCTTGAGAAGTCAGGCCAAGTCCAGTGTGTCAGGAAAGTGCCTCCTGGGGACACTCACCAGCTCTCTGACACATGGCTTTTGAATGAAGGGTGTTGGCTGCTGAACGCATGAGTGTCAAAACCTTTTTGCCATTTCCTTCTGCTTGTCAACCCTGCCAGCCACTGTGTGCCCTCATCAAGGACGCGCCTATGTGTGCTGGTCAGTGACTCCAAGCATTAGCAAGCAGCCCACTGCAGTGTCTGTTGTGCACCTAGTACATGGTGAGCCCTCAAAGTGAAGGGTCTTATGAATATTACAATGACTCAGCGAGAGAAAGGAATATTTGCTTCACATATAACATCACCACAGGGGTTTGAATGTTACTATAATAGGCACACCACTGAAAAATTCATCACAAAACAGATTTCTTTATAGAGAATGAACTTCAGACTTAATCCGAGATTTCTATTGCCTGAAATTTTTTTCCTTAAGTTTTATTAAAGCAAATAACTTATTAAAATCACAGAAACAAAGGGTGCCTAGGTGGCTCAGTTGGTTGAGTGCCTGACTTCGGCTCAGGTCATGATATCATGGTTTCTGAGTTCGAACCCCACATTGGGCCTAGTGCTATCAGTGCAGAGCCCACTTCAAATTCTCTCTCCTCCTCTCTCTCTGCCCCTCCCCACTGTGCTCTCACTGTCTCTCTAAAAAATTAACAAACCATTAAAGAATAAAATAACATCACAGAAACAAGAAAAACAGATGATCAAGTTGCAAATGTGATTTTAAGCCATTCAGGTTTATTTTCAGTTCTGATTGATTGGCATTAAAATCTAAAGGAAAAAAGGAGGGGGGGGGTGATGTGAGGCTAGGTCATATCAAATAGAAAAATCACTTCTCTGCCACCCAAAGTATTTTCCTAATTCTTCTCCTTCGTTTTTCATGCCATCCGTCCCAGTATTTTTGAAGTTGCGTCTTCATGGGATTTTCTTCACGTGTGCAAATATTGGTAGATCTGCCACATATCGTGAACCAGTGAACTGATATCAGTGCCGCGTGCATTACGCCAAAGGAGTGCTTAGTGAGGAAGGTGCAAGATGGCAAGGCAGCAACTCAAAGTGCTGCTAGAAATTAGGGAGCCTGGGGGGCCTCAGTTAGGCATCTGACTCTTGGTTTGGTCTCGGGTCATGATCTCAGTTTTGTGGGTTCAAGCCCCGCATTGGGTTCTGGGCTGGCGCATGGAGCCTGCTTGGGATTGTCTCTCTCCCTCTCTCTCTGCCCCTCCCCTCCCCTGCAAAAAATAAATAAACTTTTAAAAAAGTGTCACAAGATGAGAACTTCTTACAAAACATGCATGGCTACTCAGCACAACGGACAGCGCTTTCAACATCTGGTGAAGCTGACAGTAAAGCTGGCTGTGTGACTTTTTGCTATTTTCTTCCAAATATATTATACTATTTAAAATATAAGAGATCAGCGTCCTTGGACATCCTGAGTTATACTCATTTGTCCATTTCAAACCCAGATCATTGATTCTGAGGCATCAGCTGCAGAATACGCTGAGGCCATATATTCTAAGCCTCTACAGGAAACCCCACTAAGATGCATCTGATACCTTCCATACAGCTAACCCTCACAGAGTCCTTTCCTCAGACATCCAGATTTTTTTTTCCTGGTGGTATAAAAGATAAGGGTAAAAATCATTCCTTTTCTTGATGTGGAGTCAAGGAAATCCTTCATCTCCTTTTCCTTCTTCTTCTTTAGCTGGCAAAGATCTGCTTTACGAAGAACTGAATGGTGTGCAGCATTTTGTCAAGAAGAAGATCTCTTCAACTGGGTGTAGGTCCTGAAGAGGGATTCGCCTGAGAGCCAGCTGCAGCCCACACTCATTGGTGTGGTGGAATGAGTGTGTCATTCCTGAAGGGGGAATACAGGCCGCACAATACAACACCCACTACACCTACCAATAAGCCACATGTGTTCAAATCTAGCTCTCAAGTAGCTTCTGTGGAAACCCAACCTAAGATTCACAGCAACTATTTCCTTGCTCTCCCCTGCAGTGGGTGAGGTGTCAGTGTAGATATAATTCATCTCTACTCTGAGAGAGTTGACTTTGGGATCTCAGATTAATGCAGAGGATTCTCTTTTTGAGCAGACAGGCCACGGGCCCACCATCTCTGAGATCCACAAATAACCTCAAGCCCAAAGGGCTGTGGTCATCTCTTCCCCCAGTTATTACCCTCCTCCATTTCCTCCTAGATGTTGGCCAAGGAGCACCTTACTTTCTAACTAGCAATTTGATATTTCAAAGGAGTTTTTAGGTAATTTCACTGATGATTTGATTTGAACACCCCAACCTGACATTACTGTCAGGAATTTCTGATAAAATAAAAAAACAAAAAACAAAAAACTAGTGGTGCCTAAATGGCTCGGTTGGTTAAGCGTCTAACTCTTGATTCCAGCTCAGGTCATGCTCTCACAGTTTGTCAGTTGGATCCCCACATCAGGCTCTATGCTGGCAGTGTGGAGCCTGCTTTGGATTCACTCCCCTAGCCCCCCACCCCTCCCCTGCTTGCACTCTCTCTCAAAATAAATAAATAAACTTAAAAATTTTTGTTTAAATCTTAAATGAAGGATTTCTAGTGGTCAGTCAAGAGCAAAATGGGCCATTTGGCATGGGAGGTCATCCCCTCCCTGACAGCAGCCCACACTCAGTGAGTTGTCTGTGCAGGGGATACACAGGCCCGCCATCTTTGTCTCAGTGTGGGAAATGTCTGAAGGCCCTTTAACTCTGGAGCTCCCTCCCTGTGGGGTCACTTGGGGCCTCAGGTGCAATCCTATTGGGTTCAACTTTTCTCTGTCCAATCCTGCTTCATCTGTCTTCACATATGGAGAGAGTACTTGCCAGGAAGCCTTCTGTATATAACGTCTCAGAACCTCAGGGTTTGTTTCCTGGGAAACCAAACTGACAGGAAGCGATCCCAGAGAGTGAGACTGTGAGCCCAGGAAGGGAAGAGGGTCAGTATCAGTTGTGTAAAGCAACCAATTACTGCCCAGAATAACTGTGGCTCAATCTCCCTCGGGAGCCTTGGGAGACAGTGCAGAACTCTCCTCAGAGGGACAAGGAAACCAGTATTTTCCACCAACTTCCATTCATCCCTGATAGAAGGTTGTGTTCAGAGTTGTAAACAGCCATATGCTCAGCATCTCCTGCCTGTCTGCAAATTATACAAGCGCTCTCCTATGGTCGAAGAAGGAATCTCTTTCTTGCAGTAAGATGCCACTTCCGTCATGAACGGAAGTGATGAGTTGTGATGCTGCATGGTCAGGATAGCAACGGCATTTACTCTACACGGATTCTGTGTGAGCAGAGTAAAACCAGGGAAATACTTGACCCTGGGTGGTTGTGGCAGATTCAATTCTGACCTGAATTTACATCTTCCTTACTCACTACCTCTCTGTGGTCCAGGGAACCTTGGGCAGGAACTTGCTCTGAGTGGTTCTAGACTATCGGTGCCTCCAGGAGCTTGATGGAAGGAAATTCAAATCTACTACAAAGGAAGAATCTTTCATCCTAGACTTGGCAAATGTCCACCTATATATCTTAAAAGAACAACATGGAGGAAAAATTTTAAGAAAAAAATCAAGAATGCACTAACAAGTCACAGTGAGGGAAAGCCTGCAGAAATAATAAGGAAAAAAAAGAATATTTAGACTAATCAGGACTCAAGATATTGGACTTCAAATAGATTATGCAACAACTAGGTTATTATGTGTGGAGGGAAAAATAAAAGCTTGGGTATATTTGATGGACAGAGAACTTTAAAAGATAACTAAGTATATTTGAAAAAGCAGAACTTCCAGAATTTAAGTAAAACATGTAAAACAACCTGAAATTCAATATCCAATAGAAGGACTAATAGCTGAATAGAATCTTCTGACAGTAAAGAAGAGGATATGGAAGAAGGGTGAGAAAAATTATAAAACAGATAGTATACTGGAACAGAAGAAACTGGAGAATATGAAAATGTGGTAAGAAGACAAGGAATGTGTGCATGTTCCAGAGAAAAGGGAGGGGCTGAGAGATATTTGAAGAAATCATGGCCAACATTTTGCCAATTTGATGCCATCTATAAAGCTACAGGGGCAAAAACCTTGGAGAAGCCTGGGAAGAGAAATATAAAAAAAATTATATCAAATCACATAACCTGTTTTTCAAAACATATGATGAAGAAAAAAAATCTTAAAATATGCAGAGTAAAAAAGGATATTATATACAGAGGAACAAAGATAACACTTGTAAAAGATTTCCTGTAAGAAACTATGATACCCAGAAAAGAACAGAATCTTTGAAGAATTAAAAAGTGGAGGGGGACCCCTGGGTGGTCCATTTTGTTAGTATCCGACTCTTGATTTTGGCTCAGGTCATGATCTAGAGGTTTGTGAGTTCGAGCCCTGCTTGGGGCTCTGTGCTGACAGCATGGAGTCTGCTTGGGATTCTCTCTCTTCTCTCTGCCCCTCCCCCACTCATGTGTGCATGCTCTCTCTCTCTCTCAAGAGAAGAAGAAGAAGAAGAAGAAGAAGAAGAAGAAGATCGTATTACACTTCTATACCCAGAAAGAGCATCTTTCAAAGATGAAAGTAAAATAGAGTTGAATGAAAGAAGAAATGTAAAATGCCTTCCTTAGGCATTAGGAAATTTATGTCACATGTAATTTAAGTCTATACAAACTGATTAACAGTACCAGAAATAGTAACAAGTGGCATGGTCACAGGGCAGAGTGCTAGTCACCTCAACGAGGGAACAAGCTACTGATGTACACAACAATGTAAATGAACCTTAGAAAAGATCTGCTGAACGATACATGATCATGTAATGTGTATTGTTTAATTCCGTTTATGTACAGCTCTAGAACAGGGAAAACTAGTCTATCATGAAAAATAGAAGAGCAGTACTTTTTTGTGTGTGTGAGAATGGAGGCATGGGGATTGATTGCAAAAGAACGTGAGGAAACTTTATAATTTTGAGGTAATATATATTGATAATAGTTTGCATTTCAGAGGTGTATATGTTTTTCAAAAGTCAATGCATACGCCAGATTGGTTTACTTCATTTAAGTGAATTTCACATCTAAAGAAAAACTATCAGCAAGTATTGAACAGTTGTTAATAATGTGTGTGCAGATTACCTGTTGGGAGGCCTCTGACTGTCTGTAGTTTCCTTTGAAATGTATGAAGACAGGATGATTAATAGATTATACAAGCATAAACAGCTGGATGGATAAGCACTTGATAAAATATATAACAATATGTTAAGTAGAATCTAAACTGAAGGCATACAGGCATTCACTGTAAAATCATTTCAGTTCTGTTCTATAATTGAAATTGTTCATAATAAATTTTGAAAAACTAGCAACACAGAGTGAAAATGTTAAAGCCAAAATTATAAATCTTTTAGAGGTTAGTACTGGAAATGCTTTTATGACATTGTGGATTTCTTACATAAGACAGGACATAAAAAGAACAAACCATAAAATAATGGATTGGTAAAATCAACCACATTAAAGTTAACAGCTTCTCTTTTTCAACAACATGCATAGAGAACAAAGATGTGCTATTAAATACAAGGCGGTATTTGCAACACATATAATTGATGGACTGGTTTCCAAGCCACACAAAGAACTCTTACAAATCAATTTTTTTAAAAATGGTCAGATAACACAACAGTAATTGGGTAGGCAAAATAATTGAGTAGGCCTTTCAAAAAGGCAAGCAAAATAGTTAACTTAATGAGTAGTATATACAAAGTAAAACTATAAGAAGATACCATAAGTATCTCAATAGATCATGTAAAATTACAAAGTGTTAAAACAGATCATGCTATTGAAGATGTGGGCCAGTGAGACTATGATGTGGCATTTGTTGGTATTTGGTAAAATCACTTTGGAAAACTATTTGGTATTATCTAATAACACCAAACACAAGCTCATTCTATGGCATAACAGCTCCATACATAACAGCTCCAACAGCATATACATCTCTGTGTGTATATGCTAAAGAAAATAATCACATATATGCACCAAACTGCATATAGTATGCATTTTCTGTCAGCTTTATATACTCTAGCCCTTTCCCTAAAAAAAAAAAAAAAAAAAAAAAATTCAACAACGAATCAAATAAACAAACAACCTGGATGCAAATAAACATAATGTTGAACAAAAGTATCAAGAAACTAAACAAATGGCATGAGTTATTCATAAACAGCTCAAAAATAGGCAAGCTTAATCTATATTGATTAGCTTTGAATGCCTAATTTGTATTGGTAAAACCATATAGAAGAAAAATGTGAAATGATTATGACCAAGAAAGGGGAAGGGTCTCCCTTAAAGCTATGGTGCTGTGATTGGGCAGAGCCCAAAGTGGGGATGGTGGCTAATATTGGGGTCCTGGCAATGTTCTATTTCTTGACCTGTTGGGCATTTGATTGAGTGGTTATTTTATTTTTTTAAAATGTAGATGTTTAATTCAGTCCTCTATATATTGTATTTCACACTATGTTGTTTTTAAAAAATTATCCAATATTATTGATAATGCTTTGATTCTGCATTTTCTCATAATTTTTCTTGGGTTAAAAGCCTAATGTGTCTATAGACTTTCTAGTGGCCTTTAGAGCGACCCCCTCCCAGACCCCCCCCCATACACTTATTCTATAGGATGCTATGAGGCAGAGGGGAGAAACCCAGAGAAGGGCAAATGTGCTGCCACGTCAGTGATGATTTGCCCCCAAGAGTCACGATTTGACTATAAATCCTGACGTATCCCTCCAGCATAAATCAGTGTGCCCATTTTATGCCAGGAATTCCTTGTGATCTGGCTGTTATCATGAGCACCTTTCCACCACCAAGATTCTCTGCCATATTTGATTCGGTCCTCAAGCCTATCAGAATGTGGTCGGTGTTCCTGGGGACACCTAATCAAATAGTAATCATAATAGCAATGGTAACAAAGAACAATAATGAATGATAATGAAAACTATTTTGAAAAGCCAGCTAATGCTTACTGAGAACTTACTATGGGCAGCGAGTATTTCAGTGCTGACGCATATTACTTCTTTTCATCCTTCATAGTGATCCTATGAAGTAGGAGCAATTATTTGTCTCATTTTATACTTTAGAAAACTGAGGCACAGACAAGGAAAGTAACCCCCCAGAATCCCAGAGCATGCAAGTGATGGATCAGAGCTGGAGTTCCAACTCAGCTGTTTGCCCCGACACTTCCCATTCTTGGCTACTATGCTATTTAGTAAGAAATGAGTTTTTAGATATCCTTGCTTTTTTCACCTGTGTTAATTAATTTCTAATACAACAGAGGGAATTAAGTGATACGTAAACTTTAAATGTTCGTCAACATTGCACATAAAGTACAATAGATAGTTGAATAGTTCATAGTATGTGTGGAAGAATTAATACTAAGGGATGAGTTTATTTTATTTTAATTCCAGTTAGTTAACATGCAGTGTTATTTTTAGGTGCACAATAAGGGATGAGTTGTGAATTGAGGTGACCAAGACCAAACTTTAGATCACTTCACTGAAATGATAGATGGTTCCATAATTCTACAAATAATTTAATAAATTAGCCTTCAATTATATAAAGAAGGTTTAAATACCAAGTTGACTAAGTTAACTACCTCTATTCCACGTAAGCCAGAGAGGTTAAGGGCAAAAAAATTTTTTTTTTTGCTGTTACTCATCTCTATATTATTTGTCACTAGCCTAATACAACTATCATTTTTCCAAATATCACTTTAAGAGTTGCCAGAATGTCACTTAATGGTTGCTGGATTTTTTTTGTTGTTGTTGTTATCATTTTTATAACACACTTGGCTCCTGGCTCTGTGCTTCCTGATATTAATGAAGCCAGCATTTCTGCACTGCTTCCAAACCCAAACATGAGCACCCTCACTGTGTACACTTCTCAAGGAGGCTGGGAAACTCACCCAGAATGTGAATAAGCTGATCGTGAGCCAGAGCTCCTCGATGAGGTGGAGAGGCAGAGAGCCAGATTCTGCGGGTCTGAGGAATATCCCGCGTGCACAGGGTTTCTGCACAGTGCTGGAATCAGGAGTTAAGAATCCTTTACCCCCTGCACAGGTTTAGAGTTAAATGAGCCAGCCCCAATTCTGTGGCTCTTGATCCACTGGGGGCCTGAGAACTAATTTACTGTGAAATGCAGAAGAGAACCAAAAGGTCTTCCTTATGTATTTGTGGAAAAGTCATGAAGATGAAATGCCACTCCCGAAATACATGCCAGAGGGAAAAGAAAAACTGAGCAATAAAGCAAGCTTTGTCGACTTTCGGCCAATAAACAATCAAAAGCCGTCACTGGTAAGGGCAAGTTAGTCTGAACGGAAGTGACAGGAAATACCTTTGCCACTAATAATCAAAATAGCAGAAAAGGTGGTATTAATCAAGTACCTATGCAGTTAACTTAGGTTGCTACTTTTACTCCTTATCTGTGGTTTTCCAAAGGAAGAAACTGAAATTAAGCTTTATACTCAGGCTGGCCCATGATGCTCCACGTCACAGCAAATTACACCCACCCCTTTATTATTTAAAAATTTTTAAAGTTTTTATTTATTTTGGGAGACACAGAGACAGCATAAGTGGGGAAGGGGCAGAGAGAGAATCTTAAGCAGGCTCCTCATTGTCAGCGCAGAGCCCACGACGGGGCTCGATCTCGTGAACCCCAAGCTCATGATCTGAGCTGAAACCAAGAATCAGATGCTTAACCCACTGAGCCACCAAGGTGCTCTTACACCCACCCCTCTATTAGTAATTAATTAATTAATTAATTAACTTTTAAATATTTATATATTTTTGAGAGAGAGAAACAGAGCGTGAGTTGGGGAGAAGCAGAGAGAGAGGGAAACACAGAATCCGACGCAGGCTCCAGGCTCTGAGCTGCCAGCACAGAGCCCAACACGGGGCTCAAACTCATGAACCTCGAGGTCATGACCTGTACTGAAATCAAGAGTCAGATGCTTAACCCACTGAACCACCAACGCGCTCTTACACCCTCCCCATTAATTTCACAATCTCTGACCTCATCGGGGCTGTCAGTGCAATCACCCAGTGCTTTCTTCATTCACCACCTCCCTCCTGCCCAGTGGGCAGTCACTGACTTAGCTGTGTGCCTCAGGCAAGTCCTTCAATTCTGTCTTAGTTTTCTTATCTACAAACTGAGAATAACAGTGCTCACCTCACAAAGTGCTTAAGAGCATTGGATAAACTACTAAAAATACAGCCCTTTGAAGAGTGCCCGGAGCACAGCAGGAGCACTTCAGATTCCTACTTCACTGAAAAACAGTCAATGAAAACACTTCCTTATGCTCTGTCATCTGACTACGCCTAATACCTGTATCCTGCGCCATTGACCATGGTAAAGGCCTTTGCTCCTCTCTAGAGCCAATTTTTGCACTTAAAAACTTTTTAAAAAAATGTTTAATGTTTTGTTTTTATTTTTGAGAGACAGAGAAAGAGGGCATGAGTGGGGAAGGAGCCGAGAGAGAGGGAGACAGAGTCTGAAGCAGGTTCCAGACTCTGAGCTGTCAGCACAGAGCCCCACTCGGGGCTGGAAATCACAACCCATGACATCATGACTGGAGCCGAAGTCAGACACTTAATCAACCAAGCCACCCAGGTGCCCCAGTTTTTGTACTTTTGAACTGTAAGGCATCCCCTACTCAAGGTCATGACTTTAGCTACTCATCCTTTTCTCTCTCTGCGTTACTAAAGTTTCTTCCCCTGCTGGATCACTGCTATCAACATAAGGACATATGTAGGGTGCCTGGATAGCGCACTGGGTTAAGTGTCTGCCTCTGGATTTCGGCTCAAGTAATGATCTCAAGATTTCCTGAGTTTGAGTCCCACATCAAGCTCTGGGCAGCTGGCAGCCTGCTTGGCTGTCTCTCTCCCTCTTTCTCTCCCTCCCTGATTCATTCTCTCTCTCTCTCAAAATAAGTAAATAAACTAAAATAATATGCTGCAATATCTTCTGTTAAAAGTAAACAAAAATGCCATTGTCACCTCTGCCCTTGTCCCATTGATGCCGGCGGGCTGGGTCCAAGGACCCAAAGAGGGTCCCGCGGGACCAAGCCAAGAAGGTTCTTAGCTTCACACAAGATGGAAATCAAACATGAGGCAGTAGTAGGTGAAAGCAGAATTTACTGAAGGTGAAGAGAGAGTGCACGCATGGCAGCTATGGGAGACTTGAAGAAAAGGTGGTGAGTGTTGTCTTTGTTTTGGGGTCTGGGCTTTTAATGACAGTTGTAGTCAGGTGCACATGTCCTGTACGGCGTCCAGGAACTGGTCAGTCGAGGACTAGTGCTCTGGTGTCCTTTGTAAGTCACTTATGCCCTGGAGCCAGAGGTCTTGGCCTCAAGGTGTTTAGAGTCAGTGGTCCTGGAGAAGGTTTATGACGACCCGGCCCAGTCACTCCTTAGTTACGATCTGTGGTGCTGGCTGACTCCAGAGAAATCATTGACTTCTTGCCCTTTACACGGAGGCCATATACTGTATGTGTATGTGTGGAAGGCGGGGGTGCAAGAATGGAAGCAGGAAAAGAAGCAAAGGACAAAAAGCAGCTTTTTTTTTTCTTTCACAGAGTCCCTTCAGTTCTCCTGAGTCACCATTTGTGTTGTCCCCACACCCCCTCCACCCCGCACCATCCCTGACACCAAACTCCATGAAAAGGTTGTAGGGTTCTGGTGGTTGGTTTCTCCAGCTCTTCTCTTTTGTTTATTATATTCCAGTTGATCTCTTCCTTTCCCTCTCCACCAAATGGCTCTTTTCATGGTCACCACAGCATCTATGCTGTTAATCCAATGGTCAATGTTCCTCCTTCACTAGACCTGATTTATCAGATTATCATAGATCTAAACAGTAAGCCTCGGCCTCGCCCACCTCTAAAGACTCTTCGCATGGCTTCCAGGACATCATACTCTCCTGATCTTTATCCTGTGTTCTGGCTTTGGGTTTCTCCTTTATTCTGAAGGTTCACACTCCACAGTGTTTCAGCGTTTGGGTTTTTGATGGTTTTCCTTTACCCACCCTCATTCACTTGGTGACCACATCCAGTCTCAGTGCTTTCAAATGCAATCTATAGAGGTGCCTGGGTGGCTCAGTAGGTTAAGTGTCTGGCTTTGGCTCAGGTCATGATCTCATGGCTCATTAAAAGAATTGAAATAAAGAATTTTAATTAGAATTAAAAGGCGGTGGGGGGGGGGGCACCTGGGTGGCTCAGTTGGTTGAACATCCGACTTCAGTTTGGCTCATGATCTCGTGGTCTGTGAGTTCAAGGCCCGCATCGGGCTCTGCGCTGTCAGCTCAGAGCCTGGAGCCTCCTTCAGATTCTGTTTCTCCCTCTCTCTGCCCTTTCCCGCCCAAAATAAACATTTAAAAATAAATAAATAAAATGCATTCTCTAAACCAGTGTCTCCCATATGTATTACTTCTCTCCGCCCCTTCCCTGAGCTCCTGACACATATTTCCAACTGTTCACTCCATATCTCCTCTTGGGATATCTTACAGTCCTTTTAAATTTATATTTACAAATCCAGACTCCTAAACCTAATCCTTTCATTGTCTTACCCTTTTCAGTATGAGGTAACTCATCCTTCTAGTTTTTTTGTCCCAAATCTTGATGCTCTGACCCTTGCTTTTCCCTCAAAGATCTACCAGGAAATACTCTTGGCTGTATTTTTAAAATATATCTAGAATGTACCCATTTCTGGTTAGAAATGGTGTACTTTCCAAATAGTAAATATTCCTACAATATGACCTTATCCTATCCTCATAACAAAGCTGTGACCCACATATAACAAAATATTTCTATTCATATATCAATAATATACTATGAAGAGTTGAGTGACTTCCTCAAGATTAGGTAGACATTCCTAAGTCCTATCATTCCAAATCCATGTTACTGCATAATTCAATGAAAATATAAATAGTGATAAATTTTTGCTTTATGAAGTTTGTAGAAAATCCCCCTAAACTTTTTGTCTACTGGACAGTGATCAAAAATAAAGTTCTACAAATACCCAGAAGTATTTTCATTCCTTTCTCTCTTAGCATTTACATAGGTTCTCTAAAGATTATGGAGTGTATACTGAGTATACAAGAGACAGACGAATATAACACCCATGAGATTTATTCTTTTTATCTTTTAAAGTTTTTTTTTTTTTTTTTGAGAGATAGAGAGAGAGAGCAGGCCGGGGAGGGGTAGAGAGGAGAGACAGAGGATCCTAAGCAGGCTCTGCACCATCAGCACAGAGCCCAACTCGGGACTCGAACTCACTAACCACGAGATCATGATCTGAGCCAAAATCAAGAGTTGACATTTAACCCACTGAGCCACCCAGGCGCCCCATGTGTGGGATTTATTTTTAAGAACTTTGCTATCTCTGGTCCATATAAACTTCTGCAAACTGAACATGCTTAACATTATTTTTATTTATGATCACATTCAAAGTAACTTGTTATAATCTGAGATTTTAGATTTGCAAGATATTTTGGTTTTATTTTTTTAATGCTTATTTATTTTGAGGGAGAGAGAGAGTAGGGGAGGAGTGGAGTGAGAGGTAGAGAGAGAGAATCCCAAGCAGCCTCCACGGTGTCAGCACAGACCCTGACATGCGGCTTGATCTCAAGAATCATGAGATCATGACCTGAGCCAAAATCAAGAGTTGGACACTCAACTGACTAAGTCACCCAAGCACCCTGAGATTGAGTGGTTTTAGTATTGAAAACTAGCAGTTGAAAGCTTTTCCTACAGCTAAACGGTGACCTATTAACTTTGCACAGTAATGCACATAACCAGGCAATGCATAAAGGAAGGAAGTTGAGATGCACTGTTAGCATCACTGTGAAGAATGCATTGGGGTGAATCCAGTACATTTTGGGAGTAGGTGTGAAACAGAAGAACCTCTCTGATCTCTGGAACAGTGGTATAATACATCCCCAGTTCTCTCACTCTTTATATTACCACTCCTTTCATATTTCTTAAATGTTTCTAGCCTCTCATTGCTTGAGTCTTTCCCAGTTCTGAGTTCTCCTTTGACTTTGATTATAGGATATTTTCTAGAAATTACATAGGAGGCATAGATACTAATAGGAGGTTCCCACTATTTTTAGGCAAATCTTGTTGCTCCCATTTTTCTGGACACAAATCTTTGACCTTCCTGTAATTGCGTTGATTGTTTCTATCCCTGCCTGCCTTCTCTGTATCCATGGTCTCGGAGGCCAGTGCACTGCAGCTGCCTCGTCTATGTAATTCAGCAAGTGTTCAGAGAAACAGAGCTGTGAACACAATTGTTTCTAGCTGTAAATAGAAGCAAGTCGCTTTGTGCGTTTCTGGGTAATTTCATCCGTGGTTTCCATTCAGATAACTTCACAAATGTTCTTGTCTCAGAAACAATGTACTTCCTCCCTCTTTTGCCCCCGTCTGGCTAAAATGTATGTTTTGCCATATACTTGGCAAAAACTTCTATTTAACTTTGCTAATTCTAGCTCTTCATTCGGTCCGTTTTTATGTGATTCATAAAAGCGTATGCTCAGTAGAAGTGGGCTCCAGAATTCGAATGGGGGCAGGCAGCAAATTACACAGGAACTGGGGACTCTGGAAAGGCAGGCACCATATCTTATCCCCACTGGAGACCCTGCAGTCCTACCAGAGCTCCTAAAGATACCTGTGAGCTTCATGACAATATTTTTAAATCCTGCCACACTTATCAGAGTGTGAACATAATGACATGTCAACCTGTGACCTCTTTTTTTTTTTTTTTTAACATTTACTCATTTTTGAGAGACAGAGCATGAGTAGGGGAGAGGCAGAGACACAGAACCCAAAGCAGTCCCCAGGCTCTGAGCTGTCAGCACAGAGCCCGATGTGGGGCTCGAACTGACAGACCACAACATCATAAGCCAAGCTGAAGTCGGATGCTCAACCAACTGAGGCACCCAGGTGTCCCGCCCCCCCC